>NC_064851.1:131965608-132565608 GCF_024139225.1 Suncus etruscus
GGAGGTCTGGATGGGATTGAGGGGTGAAGAGATAGTTGGATTTCCAAAGGGGGGGAAGGGAAAAGTATATGGAAGGGGTATAAAGGAAGAAAACAGAAAATACATTAGAAAGAAAGGGAGAAGAGGAAAGAAAAAAGGAAAAGAGAAGAAAAGTAAAGAAAAGAAAAAATAAAAAAGAAAGTAGTGCGAAGAGAGGAGAAAATAGTAAGGGAATGCTAGTTTGCTTGAATGTGTTCGATGAGTAGGGCCTGTAGTATAAGTCTGTACGTCACAGTTGCTGCTTCAGTGGTCTGACTGGTCACGTGCTTCAAATCCTAAAAGAAGGTATAACCTAGAGAAAAAGTGTATGTTAAAGAGTTTTCTCGGGACCTTCTCATAGTGCAAGCTGGGTATCGTATCCCGTGTGACTGAGCCCCGAGATGCCATCTTAGTTTGTCCACCCTTTATATCCAAGAACGCCTGTGGATAGAAAAGCTGAGAGGTTATTTTAAATATAGTAAGATTAAGGCATTAAAACATAGTATTATGAGATGTTTCGATTGGAGTCAGTGATTTCCCGTGGTGTTCTTTACCTGTGATCCTGTATAAGATCCCTAAGGGATTGTTATGGGCCTTTGTATTAGAAGGCTGATTGCATACCTGTTCTCTCAATGCTGCTATTTCTGCTGTTGCTGGTTTCTTTGTGGTATAATGTGTTTTCAAGAGTTTGTGTTGCTCCTTTTTCTTGTATTTTGGACCCTACTCCTGAGTATAAGTTGACTATTACAGTGTTTGGAGTTTCTACCCTGTTAAACCCTATTATTTGGTTGTTGAGTATTAGTTGTCTATAAGGTGTATGTTCTAGGTGCTTCAGAATAGTGCTATCATTCTGTGTTTACCTTTCGTCTTCTGACTTACTTCGTTTAACATAATATGTTCTAGGTCCATCCACGTTGCTGCAAAGTCTGTGATTGTATCATTTCTGCCTGCCATGTAGTATTCCATTGTGTATAGATACCACATATTAATGATCCATTCATCTGTATGTTGGACATCGAGGTTGGTTCCAGGACTTGGCTATTATACTGAGTGCTGCGATAAATAGTGGGGTGCACACATACTTTGGAATGAATGTCCTTCCAACTTGGGGGTAGATACCTAGGAGAGCAATTGCTGGGTCAAATGGCAGCTCAATTCTGAATTCTTTGAGCACTCTCCAGACTGTTCTCCATAGGTGTTGGACTCGGGGGCATTCCCACCAGCAGTGAATGAGAGTGCCTTTCATACCGCATCCCCGCCAACACAGATTTTTCTCATTATTTTTTATGTGAGCCATCCTCACTGGTGTAAAGTGGTACCTCATTGTTGTCTTGATTTGGATCTCCCTGATGATGAGTGAAGGTGAGCATGTTTTCATGTGTTTGTTGGCCATCCTTCTGTCTTCCTCAGAGAAGTGCTATTCATTTCATCTCCCCATTTTTATGGCTTTATTTGGTTTGGGGGGGCTCAGCTTTCTGAGTGCTTTGTATGTTCTAGATATCAACCCTTTATCTGATATGTCGAGTGAAAAGATTTTTTTTCCCAATCTGTTAACTGTCTTTTTGTAAGTAAGGTTTCTTTCGCCATGCAGAAGCCTTTTAGTTTGATGCAGTCCCATTTGTTTATGTTTGATGCTAAAGTTCTTGCCATTGGTGCTCCATCCTCGAAGACCTTTTTGATATATAGGTCTTCAAGTGTTCAGCCTATTTTATTCTTGATAAACTTTATAGATTCAGGTCTGATTTTAAGGTCTTTGATCCATTTTGAGTTGACTTTTGTATAAGGAGTGAGGTATAAATCAATTTTCACTTTCGTACATGTGGTTTTCCAGTTGTACCAACACCATTCGTTGGATAGACTTTCTTTGTTCCATTTCAAGTTCTTGCCTCTTTTATCAAATATTAGTTGGCTGTATATCTGGGGGTTTATGTCTGGTAATTCTGTTCTGACCACTGGTCTGAGGTCCTGTCTTTGTTCCAGTAACATGCTGTTTTGATCACTATGGCTTTATACTATATTTTCAAGTTAGGTAAGGAGATGCCACCCAGCTTCATGTTTTTCAGTATGTGTTTGGCTATCCTGGGTCTTTTGTGGTTCCATGTGAATTTTGTGATTGATTGTTCTAATTCTTTAAAGAATGATGTCTGAATTTGGTTAGGGATTGCAATAAATCTATACAGTAGTTTAGGTAGGATAGCCATTTTGACTATGTTAGTTCTACCTATCCATGAACATAGGATGTTCTTCCATTTCCTTAAATCCTCTTCAATTTCTTTCTGGAGTGTTTTGAAGTTTCCCTGGTATAGGTCTTTCACTTCTCTTGTAAGGTTGATTCCTAGGTACCTGATATTTTTGATACTATTTTAAATGGAATTGTATTTTTAATATCTCTCCTCGACTTCATTGTTTGTATATAGAAACGCTACTGTCTTTTGTGTATTGATTTTGTATCCAGCCACTTTGCTGTATTGGTTAATTATTTCTAGGAGTTTTACTGTGGACTCTTTCGGGTTTTCAATGTATATCATCACATAGCCTGCAAATAGAGATAGTTTGAGTTCCTCTTTCCCAATTTGGATTCCTTTGATTCCCTTCTCTTGTCGGATTGCTATTGCTAGGACTTCTAAGATTATATTGAATAAGAGTGGAGAGAGTGGACAGCCTTTCCTAGTTCCTGACCTTAGTGGGAATGCTTCTAGTTTCTCGCCATTAAGTATAATGTTGGCTGTAGGCTTTTTATAGATAGCTGTAACTATCTTGAGGAAGGTTCCTTCTAAACCAATTTTGCTGAGTGTCTTTAACATGAAAGGGTGTTGGATTTTGTCAAACGCCTTCTCTGCATCGATTGATATGATCATGTGGTTTTTCTCTTTCTTGTTAATGATGTGATGTATAATGTTGATTGATTTGTGTATGTTGAACCAACCTTGCATTCCTGGTATAAAACCCACTTGGTCATGATGTATGATTTTTTGATGAAGTGCTGGATTCGGTTTGCTAAGATTTTGTTGAGTATCTTTGCATCTATGTTCATTAATGAGATTGGTCTATAGTTTTCTTTCTTGGTGGTGTCTTTGCCATCTTTGGGGATGAGTGTGATATTAGCCTCGTAAAAGGAGTTGGGGAGGATTCCTGTATTTTCGATGGTTTGGAAGAGCCTATGGAAAAGTGGTAGTAAGTCTTCTCGGAATCTTTGATAGAATTCACCTGTAAATCCATCTCGGCCTGGACTTTTGTTCTTAGGGAGTTTCTTAATTACATCTTCAGTTTCCTCTGAGGTGATTGGTCTGTTTAGGCTTTCTAGTTCTTCCTTTTCTAATCTCAGAAGATGGTATTTTTCCAAGAATCTGTCGATTTCTACTGGGTTTTCTAGCCTAGCTGAGTATAGTTGTTCATATATGATCTCATGATATGTTGTATTTCTTGGGCTTCTTTTCTAATCTCTCCCCTTTCATTTGTGATCCTACTGATTTGGGTGTTTTCCCTCTTTTCTTTTTTTTTTGGTGAGTTTTGCCAGTGGTTTGTCTATCTTGTTTATTTTTTCAAAAAACCAACTCCTGGTCTCATTGATTTTTTGTATTGTTTTCTTAGTTTCTATGTTGTTTATTTCTGCTCTGGTCTTTATTATTTCTTGCCTTCTTGTTGTGGTTGGATTTCTCTGCTGCTGTTGTTCCAGTTCCTTGAGGTGATCGTTTAAACTGTTGATTTTGTCATTTTCCTGTTTCTTGATATAGACCTGTATAGCTATGAATTTCCCCCTAATTACTGCTTTTGCTGTGTCCCACAAATTTTGACAAGTTGTCTCTTCATTATCATTTGTCTCAAGGAATCTTTTTATTTCTTCCTTGAGTTGCTCTTTGATCCAGCTGTTGTTGAGCAGTATGTTGTTTAATCTCCAGGTATTGGTTTTTCTCCATTGCTTCTTCTTGAAGTCAATTTTGACCTCTGTTGCATAGTGATCTAATAGGGTGCTTCTAATAATCCTTACATTTGTGGTCTTATATAGGTTGGCTTTGTGTCCTAAGACATGGTCTATTCTGGAGAAGGTTCCATGTGGGCTTGAGAAGAATGTGTATTCTGCTTTCGGGGGATGGAGGGCCCTATATAAGTCTATTAGCCCTAGATCTTCTAATTTTTCATGTATAGCTCTTATTTCTTTGCTATTTTTTCTGTTTGGTGGATCTGTCCAGTGGTGATAGTTGAGTATTGAGGTTCCCTACTATTCTCACATTTCCCTTCATGTGTTTTTCCAGGTTTGCGAGCAGTTGCCTCACATATTTTGTTGGCTCTACATTAGGTGCATAGATATTAATCAGGGTTAGTACTTCTTGATCTAATGTTCCCCTGATCAGTAAGTAGTGACCCTCTTTGTCTCTGATCACTTTCTTGAGGTTGAATGCAATTTGGTCTGATATAAGAATGGCTGTCCCTGCTCTTTTTTGTTTTCCATTGGCCTGAATAATTACTTTCCATCCTTTTATTCTAAGCCTGTGTTTATCCTGTAGTTGTAGGTGTGTTTCTTGCAGACAGCAGAAGTCTGGTTTATTTTTCCTAATCCAGTTCTCTTCTATGTTTCTTTTAATAGGAGAGTTTAGTCCGTTAACATTTAGGGAGATTATTGACAAAGATGACTGTTGTGCAGTTGTGTTGTATAGGGTGGTTTTTGTTACAATCTAGGTTTGGATTGTGTAATTCGTCTCTGAGTAGGTCTTTTAGAATCGGCTTTGTTTGCACAAATAGTTCAAGTTCGTTCTTGTTTGAGAATGTTTTTAGTCTGCCCTCCCATATGAATGATAGTTTTGCTGGGTGTTGGACACTAGGTTGGAAATTTCTTTCATTCAGTCGTTGAATATGTCATTCCACTGTCTTCTTGCTTGAATTATTTCAAATGGGAGATCTGGTTTGATTCTTATGTCCCTTCCTTTGTACTTGAGATTTTTTTCTCCCTTATTGCTTTAAGGAGTTCATCTTTCTCTCTCTCTCTCTCTTTTTTTTTTTTTTGCTCTTTGCATTACTATATGTCTTGGTGTTGGTTTATTAGGGTCTATTTTATTAGGGACTCTTCACTTCCTGGATTTGCACTGAAGTTTCTTTCCAAAGGGTGGGAAAGTTCTCTGCTATTATTTCCTTGACTACTTATTGTTCCCCTTTCCCTATTTCCTTCCCTTCTGGTATACCCACAATTCTTAGATTGTTTCTTTTGTCCTTGTTCATTAGATACTGGACTTTTCCTTCCAGTGCTTTGCCTTTTATTTCTTTGTTGGTTTCTTGGTCATTTTTTGCTTGCAGTTTTCCTTTGAGTTCTTCATTGTGCTTCTCCAACTCTGTGTTTCTGCTCGTAAGGCTTGTTATGTTGTCTTTTAATTCCTTCAGTTCTTTTTGTATGGAATCTCTCATATTATATAACATTTCTTCTTTAATTTAATTAATTTTAATTTAATCATCCATAGATTTCTTATACTCCGTAGCTAGTGTTTCTTTCATTCTTTTATCAATTCTTGCATTTCCTTTTTCATGGCTGCTTTTAGGTCTCCTTCCCATGGATCTGTGAGTTTTGGTGGACTTGGAAACTTGCTAGGGTTTGTCTCCATATCTCCAGATATTAGGGTTCTTCTTGATTTACCCATATTTCTTTGCTTTTATTGGTGTGGTTTGGAGTGCTGTGCCTTCTAAATTCAGCCTATTTTGGTCCCCTGTGGTGTGGGGTGGGTCCCCTCCCTGAGCGTGGTTCTAGAGGGGATTTTTGGGTGAGCTCACTGAGGTTTGGCTCAGTTCTGCTCCTGGCCACAATGGTTGAGAGCACTATTGAGCCTAGGTCTCTATCCTCCCTCCCCTCTCTAGGAGTCAATGAAGCTCTGCCCCCTCCGAATCTCAGCAGAAGAAATTCCCATAGTCAAACCCACCTAGTAACTGCCCTCAGCCCTTGGGGAGTCTCAGGTTCACTCTGGGGCTCAGGGGGGTAGGCTACTCTAGGTTAGCCAATGGTCCAGGTGGCAGACCCAAGCTCACCCAGTCTATTGGTCCTAGCCTGTCCCAGCAGTGCAGAGTGGGTCAGGTGCAGGGTTCTCCTCACCCAGTCTGCACTCAGCTCAGGCTCAGGGGCACGGGTGCGGTGGCGAGAAGCCTGTCTCAGGCTCCCACGTGGAGAGTGTGGAATTGCCGGGAAAAAGCATTCACCCGTGTGTTCTCCACTCGGGCTTGGGGTCCCTAGGAGGGGCGTGGGGTGTGGCAACAAGAAGCCTGTCTCAGGCTCCCATCCATTAATTTTATTTAAATAAAAAAACAGTACTTGACTCATAAATTTTCAACCAAAAAGGAGAAAACCAGAGCCTCTAAATGCTCTAAAACCAGAGCTCTAAATGCAAAAGTTATTGCATCTAAAAGGATAAAAATTAAGTAATTTTTATTTTTATATAATATTGGTAACACAAACTAGTACTTCATTTCAAATACTAACTCAGAACTAAAAATATAAAGACAAAACTACAGAATTAAGATTTAGAGTTAGGGCCAGAGAAATAGTATAATGGAAAGGGCACTTGCCTTTCACAAGGCTGAACCTAGCATCACATATGATCCCCTCCAGCCATCACCAAAAGTGATTCCTATGTGCAGAGCCAGGAATAAGCCCTGAGCACAGATGGGTGTGGCCCAAAAACTAAACAAAATTACAAAAGACATAAGCGCTTAGATCAAGGGGTTGGCAAGATAGTACAAAGGGTAAGGCACTTGTCTAGTTAGCACTGTGGTCACTGCAACACAGGTTTGAACCCCAACACCCTATGTGGTCCTGAGAACTACTAGGAATGCTCTTGGAGTAGTCGGGTGTGGGCATTGAGTACTGCCAGATGTGATCTCAAAACCAAACCAAACAAAATCACTTAGATCACTGGTTCCCAGACCAATATGATTCTGCAGTTCATATCAAAAGACAAAAGAGTGCTGAGGGTAACAAACTAAGCTTCAAACAAATACACAAAACTATGAAGGAATAATTAACACACAGAAAATATTTAGCTCTGTTGCTTTTTAGTTAAAAAACTAAACCTAACTTTCCTTTAAAGGTCACATACTATTCAAGTCAACAATCAAGTTCTCAATTTATTTGTAAACTTATAAATTTGACTATACTTAAAAATATTATTTAAAATAAATCAAATTCATTGAAGTGCATTTTAATGCATTTAAAAATTAAGATTAAATTAACATTTATTTAAATAAATTTATGTATTAATTAATTTAAAATTATAAAGAAATTCATTAATAAAATTCAATTAAAATTTATTTAAGTAGCCATTTTAGCATAAATTTTGCATAAAATTTTATCCAGGATGTTGATTTTATACTTATATGTCTTTCAAAATAGATCACTGAAAGAAATAATTCTATCCAATTAAATTTTAAGAATAAACAAGAGCTCAAATAATAATTTGCATATTAACATAATAGAAATAAATAGGATTTATAAGTCTATCTTATAAAGGTGACATTGGGGGAAAATTCAATATTATGTATGCTCTCCACATACACAATTTAAATATAATCAGAAGAAATGGTAAGAGAAAGAAAGAGAAAAATATATATAGATTCTTGACAAGCAGTGATGATTATCTAATGGACTGCAGATATTTTCTTTTGCTCAGAACCCTTACAAGTTCACAGTTGCATCAACTGGCAGATAACGTATTTACAATAATAAAATTTTATATTTTAAGTCTTAATGGGTCTTTAAGTTGTTCCATAAATTACTACATAATCAAAATTAAAAGACTTTGGTGCCTCCATATCTGCATGTTACTAAATACTTCAAGCTTTACCAAAATCCTATTTGATATACTATGCAAAATTGTTTTCTAAGTGATATCCATTATGGTCCACTACCTCTAAATATCAAGGTCAAGGTAAGCTAACATTGAATTCCAGGTCCATAGAACAAATAAACAGACCTTTGCTATTACTCTCCCAAGTGTCTTGCAAAATTTTCCTGATGAGGCCCATTTTATAAAAACTAAAAAAAATTTTCCTTGTATGAGGTCAATACAGGTGAAATGAGAGTAATATTTTATAAATAATATTATGGCCTTTAAAAGTAAACTGTTTAGTTTTTCTGTATGTTTTATTTGAAGTAAAGATGATCATTTGCAAGTGACAATCTTTTTCTGCATCAGTTTTGTACATCTGATACTTTCAAACTTCAAGAAAACTGTCTGTATGCTTCTGCTTACAAAGGCTTCAATGATCTGGATCAAAATGTACTGGTTAAAGAGAGATCTGGGAAATTGGTGGTGGGAATCTTGCACTGGTGAAGGGAGGTGTTATTTACATGACAGTAATCATACAACTGCAATCATGTTTGTAATCACGATGTTTAAATAAAGATAATTAAATAAAAAGAAATCAATGTGAATAGTTATATAAAGAATGACACTAATTTGGAATATATATAAAAATGTACAGGTTAATATTCCACTCAAATTCTCACAGTACTATCTATAAAGGTTGGAAGGTATTCTTGAAGAAAAATTTATAGCCTCATAAGAAATTTATGTAATTTGTATTTATCTCATTAGATGGCAGCACAACATCCAAAACCAAAGTCTAGCATTTTGGTGAATATGTTACTTTTAGAAGCTTTAGAAAAAGAAGCCATCTTGGGCCATGCGATTTCCAGCTGCCTGTGATTGGATTTCATCAGCGTTCCTGCCGGTGATCCAGCCTACTTCAGAGGTGGGTCGAGATGTACACACACTGATTCCTGCTGGTTTCTGCCAGGAGTTAGAAGGGTGCAGAAGCCATATTAGGCCATGCGATTTCTAGCTGCCTGAGACTGGATTTCATCAGTGTTCCTGCCAGTGATCCTGCCTGCTTCAGAGGTGGGTCATACGTATATACACTAATTCCTGCTGGTTTCTGCTGAGTGTCAGAAGGGCACAGAGCCATCTTGGGTCATGCTGTTTTTAGCTGTCTGAGACTGGATTTCATCAGCGTTCCTGCCAGTGATCCTGCATGCTTCAGAGGTGGGTCAGGACGTACACACACTGATTCGTACTGGTTTCTGCTGGGTGTCAGAAGGGCGCAGAAGCCATCTTGGATTCATCAGTGTTCCTGCAGGCAATCCTGCCTACTACAAAGGGTTCTTGACTGGCTCCGCCCTCCTGCTGTGCCTTGGATGACCCTGAGGACTTGAAGGGAACTCTTTCCTTTGCTTCTGTCTTCCCTGAATACTTGAAGCTCTACTCAGAGGCCTAGGAAAAACACCCCTCAAAAAAACTGTCATCTAGAGGCTGCAGAAGAGCGCAACAGGAAGAAATCAGACTATTAAACATATATGCACCCAATGAGAAACCAGCAAATTATCTAATACAAGTACTAACAAATCTGAAAGAAGAAATCAATAATAACACAATAATTGTGGGAAACCTCAAAACGTCCCTATCAAAACTTGATAAGTCAACCAGACTGAAACCCAACAAAAACATACTAGCTCTGAAAAGAGTAATGGAAGAAAGAGGATTAGTAGATAGATAGATAGATAGATAGATAGATAGATAGATAGATAGATAGATAGATAGATAGATAGATATAAATATATAAATATAAAAATATAAATATATATGTATATATATAGGACACTCCATCCCAAAAAACCCAGGTACACATTCTTCTCCAATGTACATGGGTAATTCTCCAGGATAAACTACATGCTGACACATCAAATATACCTCAAACATACCTCCATAAAATCAAGAGGATAGAAAGCTTGTAGGCTACCTTTATTGACCACAAGGCTCTGAAATTAGATGTGAACTACAAAGGCACACAAAAGAAAAACTTAAACTATTGAAAATTAAAAACCCTGCTACTAAAATACCAGTGGGTCTGAGACAAAATCAGAAAGGAAATCAAAACTTTCCTGGAAACAAATGATAATGAAGACACAAACTGCCAGAATCTATGGGACACAGCAAAAGCGGTCCTGAGAGAAAAATTTATAGCTCTACAAGCACATATCAGGAAGGAAGAAGGGCATACCTGAATAACTTAACGACGCAGCTCAAAATATTAGAAAATGACCAATAAAAGGAACCAAAAATAGAGAGATAGAAGGAAATAACAAAGCTGAAAGGAAAAATCAATGAAGTGGAAAACCAAAAAACAATCCAAAAGATCAACTAAAGCAGAAGTTGGTTCTTTGAAAAAATAAACAAGATTGATAGACCATTGGCAAAACTCACAAAGAAAGAGAGAGAAAAACCTGATAGCCCGTATTAGAAATGTAAAGGGAAGATCATGACAGATATTGCAAGATCCAAAGGGTAATCAGAGACTACTTTGAGAAACTTTATGCTACTAAACATGAGAACCTAGAAGAAATAGAAACATTCTTGGACACTTATAACCTTCCACAATTAAGTAAGGAGAATGTAGCATATCTAAACACCCCCATCACTACTGAAATCTGTAATCAAACATCTGCCCAAAAAGAAAAGCCCAGGCCCAGATGGATTTCCTAATAAATTATTTCAAATCTTTCAAGAGGAGCTACTACCAATCCTAACCGGGCTCTTTCATGAAATTGAAAACACAGGAACACACCCAAACAGCTTTTATGAAGCCAACATCACCTTGATACCAAAACCAGACAAAGATGCTGCCAAAAAAGAAAATTACAGACCAATATTCCTGATGAATGCAGATGCAAAGATCTTCAACAAAATCCTGGCAAATAGGATCCAATGTATTATCAAGAAAATCGTACACTACGACCAAGTAGGTTTCATCCCAGGAATGCAAGGATTGGTTTAATATCCATAAATCTATCAACATCATGCATTACATCAACAAGAAAAATAAAAATCACATGATCATATCAATAGATGCAGAGAAAGCATTTGATAAGGTCCAACACCCATTCTTGATCAAAACTCTCAGCAAGATGGGAATGAAAGGAACCTTTCTCAATCTAGTTGAAGCCATCTACCACAAGCCAATGGCAAATATTATCCTCAATGGAGAAAAACTGTTTATGACTGAAACCCAACTACAAACATGCTTGTAATCATGGTGCTTAAAGATTTATAATAAAATAAGATCAAACATTAAATTAAAAAATAATTTTTCAAGCATAAAAATGAATGCAAACCCTTTGGAAAAAGATAGGAGGCATCACTTTCCCCAACTTTAAATTGTACTACAAAGCAATAGTCATTAAAACAACATGGTATTGGTTTAAAGACAGACCCTCAGATCAATGAAATTGACATGAGTATTCAAAGAATGACTACCAGATATACAATCAATTAATCTTTGATAAAGGGGCAAGAAATGCAAGTGGAGCCAGGAAAAATCTCTTCAACAAATGGTTTTGGGACAACTGGTCAGCCACATGTAAAAAAGCAAACTCAAACCTTTTTCTTACACCATGCACAAAGATCAAATAAAAATGGATTAAATTTCTTGATATCAGACCCAAAACTTTAATATATATAGAAGAAAACATAAACAAAACACTTCATAACATTGAGACTAAATGTATGTTCAAGGAAGAAACACCACTGTCCAAGCAAGTGGAAACAGAGATAAACAAATGGGACTACATTAAATTAATAAGCTTCTGCACTTTAAAGAAAACTTGACTAGGATACAAAGGCCACCCATGGATTGGTATTCACCCAAACCCATCAGATAAAAGGCCAATATCTAATATGTAATTGGTACTAACAGAACTTAATAAGAAAAAAATTCTAACACCAGACATCTCCTCAAAAAAGAAATATAGATGACCAAAAGGCACACGAAAAAATGTTTCACCTAACTAATCATCAAGGAGATGCAAATCAAAACAACAATGAAGTATCATTTCATGTCACAGAGACTATCACACATCAAAAATAAATCAACTAGTGCTGGCATGGATGAGGGGAAAAAGAAACTCTCATTCACTGCTGGTGGGTACGCAGACTAGTGCAGCCTTTCTGGAAAAAAATATGAATATTCCTCAGAAAAACTGGACATTGAGCTCCTATATGATCCAGCAATACCCATTCCTAAGGATATACCCTAAGAACACAAAAACACATACAAAAATGCCCTCTGCATTCCTATGTTTATCGCAACACTATTTCCACTAGCCAGAATCTGGAAACAACCCAACAACAGATGAATGGCTAAAGAAACTATTGTACATATACACTATAGAACACTATGTAGCTATAGGAAAAATAAAGTCATGAAATTTGCCTATACATGTATGGACATGGAGACTATTATGCTGAGTAAAATAAGTCAAAGGGAGAGAGTAGACACAAAATAGTCTCACTCATCTGTGGAATATAAACAAAATAAAAGTCAATATGGTAATAATACCCAGAGACAATAGAGAAGAGGGTCAGAAGGGCCAGTTCATGATATAAAGCTTACCACAAAGAGTGGAGAGAGCAGTTAGAGAATAATTGCACTGACGAATACAATGACAATGATAGTAAGAGAGAGAAATAGACTGCCTATTCCAAAGACAGACAGGGGTTGGGAGAGGAGGGAACTGGGAAACACTGGTGGCAGGAAAGTTGCACTGGTGAAGGAGGTTGTATACTCTATGAATGAAACCCAACTATGAACATTTTTCTAACCACAGTGCTTTTATAAATAATTTTCAATAGATGCAAACAGTTCTATAGGGAAGAACTAAAAGATAGAACAATTCTGAATAGAGCAGAAATGTATAAATAAACATGAAATTAGAACAGAATGGAAAGCATGTAGGGAGGAGAAAATAATACAGGAATTTGTTTTTGTTAAGGACTTGACTTTTACTCTCAGTTAAATGGGTATAGAGTCTCCATCTGAATTATGTTTTGTTTGTTTTGAAGCCATACCTAGCCATACTTAAGGTTTATTCCAAGATCTGTGCTCAGGAATCCTTTCAGGCTCTGTACTGAGGGGACAATTGCAAGGGGTGCAAGGCTGCCATTCGCTGTACTATCTCTCAGCCTCCAGAATTAGATGCTAAAAGTACCACATGGACTGCTATTTTGAGAACAGAGTAGCCAGGAAGTGGAAGACAGAATAAAAGCTGAGAGATCAGTTAGGAAGTCATTGCACAACCCATATGGAAAATAACAGTGGCTCAGACCAGAATTATAGCAGCAAGGTATGTGAGAAGTGGTCAGATTCTTAATCTGACCCAGACATAAATTAAGAGAATCAACAAAACTCTGAATATATTGAATGAAAGATGACAGGAAATGAGGGTATTTTATTATATTATTGCAGTGCAATTAAGAATGAAGATACAAATGGGAAACATACAATTGTTTTTTGATGTTTTAAATCATAAAAGTGGATTCAATTATCAAAATTGGTCATGCAAACAAGCATTCTGCAGGTGTAGAAAGATTGAAGACTGCTGGTCTACCACCTTGCTACAAGTTTTCTTGTAAAGTTTTCCCTATTGAAGAAACTATTGCTTAAATTTTCCCTTTATTACTATAGAAATATACTTTCACATTAGTATTTCACACTAGTATTTTCTAGATTTTAATCTAATCTAATTATTAATTAGCTCTCTAATTTTTTTTTACACTTTACTATAAACAAATTTGTAGTGACTGGAAATTTTCTATGAATAAAGTTTGTTTTCAAATATACCTAATGTTTTAGGAGATATAATTTTATTTGGTGTTTTTAATAAATTAATAAAAATTAAATTCATTTTAGTTCAATAATTTACTTGTGTAATAAATTATATAAAATTTGCCCATATATAATATAAATGTGTATCTTTGATAGAAATATTTATGTGTATGACAACAGTATAAATATAGAAAATGTTATCATATCACAACTACTGAAACTACAAAGAAACTTTACATTGACAAGGTTCCAGAAAGATAATACAGGGGTTAAGGCATGTGCTTTGCATGCAACAAAGTCAGGATCTATTTTTGGTTCTGTATTTAGTCCTCTCGGCACACCATGAGTGATCCCTAAGCACAAAATCAGCAGTCATAAGTACAGTGGGAAGGGAAGAGAAAATGAGGGGAGGAGAAGGGAGCAGAGAAAAGAAAGAAGAAAAAGGAGGAAGAAGGAAGGAAGGAAGGAAGGAAGGAAGGAAGGAAGGAAGGAAGGAAGGAAGGAAGGAAGGAAGGAGGGAGGGAGGGAGGGAGGGAGGGAGGGAGGGAGGGAGGAAGAGAGAAAGGGAGGGAGGGAGGGAGGGAGGAAGAGAGAAAGGGAGGGAGGGAGGGAAGGAGGGAGGGAGGAAGAGAGAAAGGGAAGGAAGGAAGGAGAAAAGGAGAAAGAAAAGGAAAAGAAGAAGGAGGAGAAGGAAAAGGAGAAGGAAGGAAGGAAAAGGAAGAAAAAGGAAGGGAGGGGGAGAAGGAAGGAAGAAAGGAAAAAGTAGGAAGGGGGAAGAAGGAAGGAAAAAGGAAGGGAGGAGGAGAAGGAAGGAAGGAAGGAAAAGGGAGGGGGAGGAAGGAAATGGAAGGGAGGGGGAGAAGGAAGGAAGGAAGGAAGGAAGGAAAAGGAAGGGGGAGAAGGAAGGAAGAAAAAGGAAGTTAGGGGGAGAAGGAAGGGAAGAAAAGGAAGGGAGGGGGAGAAGGAAGGAAGGAAAGGAAGGGAGGGGGAGAAGGAAGGAAGAAAAAGGAAGGGAGGAGGGAGAAGGAAGGAAGGAAGGAAGGGAGGAGGGGGAAGGAAGGAAGGAAGGAAGGAAGGAAGGAAGGAAGGAAGGAAGGAAGGAAGGAAGGAAGGAAGGAAGGAAGGAAGGAAGGAAGGAAGGAAGGAAGGAAGGAAGGAAGAAGACCAAATTTTTATACTACCTTCATTGATCTTTCAAGTAGTTTCATTTTTTGAGCCTGCAAGATAAAAGAGCTAAGGACATTCAAAACAAACAAGTTGAAATCCATTTCAGTTAAGAGGTCTTATTCTCGGGAAATAAATATCATCTACACATTTAATCTATATGGCATTAATGTTTATTTTAGGATGGCCTAAAAGTCCTGATTTGGGTGTCAGAAATAATACTCACCACATTGAGTATGGATTAATAAATGCTAATGTGTACAACCAGGCAACACTGTAATGACAGTATATTGAAAACTTCCTAAGTTACCAGGAAAAATACTGAAGTAGCAAATTTGATGGGAAAGAAACACAACACCTGGCAGTGCTCTGGAATTGCCTAAACTACTGTAGTTTCTCTCCAGCCCTGAAATAGTAATTTTCTTACATTTGTACTTCTATCGGTAGTGAATGTTATAGATATTTTTTTCATAGATGAATTACATTATAATTATTATAGCCTCAATAAATGTAGCCGGGATTGTATTCCTAAAAATTAAAGATATATGTAGAGGCTTTGGGTAGGCTTCACACCAGGCAATGTTCAAAGGTTACTCCTGGCTCTGCACACAAGAATTACTCCTAATTGTGCTCAGAAAACCATATGGGACTCAGGAGTTAAAACCAAGATCAGTGACATGCAAGGTGAATGTCCTATTGACTAAATTCTCTCAGGTCCCATAAAGATGTATTTGGTTTTAAATAAAGTTTTTCACAACTTGAGCTATAACTAAACTGTATTCATGCTGGGTTTTTATTGTGTGTATATCTTCTTTTTAAAAATCTGTATAGCATGATGAAATAGAGGTCTAGAAAAGAAATTGTTTTCTTCTTCAATCGTGATTATTTGTTTTATTGCCTTACTTTTTTTTAAAGCAGCAGAAGTTTTACTTAGTATTTCCTCAGTAAATAACACAAATTCAATAATAAAATAAATTCTTGTGGTTTAAATATTTTTTAAAATTTGAAAACTTCTACAAGTAAATACTTCCATGGCTATGAATTATTTGTTGAGCAATTTTCAGCCCTAACTTGATGACACTTTGAATTTAAGTTGTGAATTATCATTAATTATTTTGAATGTATATGAGAATGAAAATGTGCTTTCGATGGGAATAAGCTGTTTGTATGCAACTAATACTACTCCTCACCTTCATGTTAGTCCTCTGAGAACCATCATTTTATATAGCACTGATGCAACTAGAGATGTTAAATAACCTATTAATGTTGAAGAATGACTCGTCAATATTTTCAATTACTTATGCATTACTTGGTATTTTAGGTTGCCCCAAGGATCTTATATCCCACCTAAGACTTGAGTTTCATTGACCCTTTGGGTTCATGTTAGGTTGAGTCTCTGACTTTATGGCTTTCTGGGGTTAGAACAATAGTGTCCTTAGAAGATTAACACTCCTCCCTTTTTTATTACCTATTCCTACCCTCCCTTCAATTTCTCATTTTTCAGTTTTGTTTTTTCTCTGTGCTCTCTCAGCCTCCCTGAAAAATGTTTATGATAAAGATATGTCTGAACAAAGTGAGGGTGGTCCAACCCAAGAGTTGTTAGTCTGACTTATAGCTCTTTTATGTTATAATAGACGACACTAGTCAATAGTTGTGGACTTTGGTGGTTTCCTAATTGATTAGGCAATAACTCAGCCTGTAATCACTACTTGAAACATTTCTTCAAGTCAATATTCAGGTAAGTGTCATTTAAATGGGTATCTAAATAGCAAAAGAGTTTATGGGTTGTAGCATTAGGCAAATAAATTTTTCTTATTTTGAATAACAAGATTTCTAAAATTCCTTCGTTTCCTGAGTTTCTAACAAATAAAAATTTAAATCTTAGAGATCTGACATATTTCCAAAAACTCTTATAGATATGACAATTTTCCAAAAACTTTCAAAAGCCATGGGTTATATGACTAAAATGAAACTATAAAGTAATCTACATATTCTTCTAATTTCTATATTATTGCAGAAGTATTTTTATTTTTCTGTTTAACGTAATATTTAAATAATCATAATTGTTATTTACCATAAAGGAAATGTTAAAATTAAACACTTTTTTAAAAGAACTGAAATGACAAAATCCAACAGTTAGGGCTTTTGCTTGCATGAGCGCAGCCAGATGTGGCTCAAAAAGCAAACAAACCAAAAAAAGATGAGAGGAGATGCCATATAAATTAGAAGTCCTGGCTCCTTAAAAAAAGTTCACGGGCCTGGAGAGATAGCACAGCAGCATTTGCCTTGCAAGCAGCCGATCCAGGACCAAAGGTGGTTGGTTCGAATCCCGGTGTCCCATATGGTACCCCGTGCCTGCCAAGAGCTATTTCTGAGCAGACAGCCAGGAGTAACCCCTGAGCATCGCTGGGTGTGGCCCAAAAAACCCCCCCCCCCAAAAAAAATTCACATGTTTTCACATGTTCAATAGTTGCTAGAGGAGAGGACCAGAAATGGTGATCATCAAGATATAAAATAGTAAAAGGTAAACATAAACATAAATAAAGTCTATTAGATTGGTGAGGAGAATCTTTCCCAATGATTCTCAACCAATATTATCTTAGTCGAATAGGCCTTTCAGCCACATTACTTCTGTTTCTTTTTTTGGAGGGGGGCACACCCGTTTGATGCTCAGGGGTTACTCCTGGCTAAGCGCTCAGAAATTGCCCCTGGCTTGGGGGGGATCGAACCGCGGTCCTTCCTTGGCTAGCGCTCGCAAGGCAGACACCTTACCTCTAGTGCCACCTCGCTGGCCCCATTATTTCTATTTCTATCCTTTAAGTTCATTGTCCCATGCGGTAAATTTTTGTTAATTTGTTTTTGTTATTGGTTCACAAGTAGCTATGCTTCATCCTGGATCTGTATTCAAGGATCCTGGATCCTGGATCTGTAGTCAAGGATCACTCCTGGCCATGCTCAAGGGTTACTTCCTTTTTGGTGCTGAGGATTGAACCTAACTGGACTGCCTGCAAGATGAGTGCCCTACCCACTCTTTGGCCCCACACATGGTTCATTTTAATTCATATTTAGTTTTTTGTACAACTTTGAGTCTTTGACTTTTTTCTATTCATGTTTCTGAAATTAAAAATGTTGCTAAATAAACAATATTATTACTCAAAATCATGTCTTTCTATCTCGATATTGTACACACCTCTCACAACACTTGTTTTGATGTTTAATCTTATTCTCCCTTTGCAATTATTCTCAGTGTATTCCCTTATCTACTGAGACATTTATAGCCCAAAAGTTTCTATGCCATTATCTCTATACTTAAACATGCCCACAGTCCTTTCTACAGGATTGCATGTTTAAAGTAACCATTTTTGAAAACATAATATATTTAGCTCCTATTTTCAAATTCATGATCTTTCATTACCATGACTATCTTTTAATTGGTATGATTATAACATTTGTATTTAATGCTGTTATTATAACCAGGGCCTCCAGCAGGGGATAGCGGAGTAGTGTATTTTGTTACGTCATTTATTTGTTTGCTTTGTGCCATATGACTCAACAGTCATATGCAAGCTAAGCATGCTCTCCATCACTGAAATACATCTCCACATAATTCGATAGAGGCTACTTATTTTCATATCACATGTTTTTGTTTGGTTTTTTGCTTTTTTATTATAATTTTTATTTTAGTCATAGTGACTTACATATCATTCACAGCAATATTTTAGGTACATATTAACATTGAATCAGGGGAATTCCCACCACCGAATTGTCCTACCTCCACCTCCGCTCCCGTCCTGCACCCTCACCCCCAGGGCTGTTAGAATGAGTGGTCCCCTCCATGACTAGCTTACTACTTAGTGATCTTTCAACTGTTTGGTCATGGTACCTCCATTATATCCCCCTCTAATTGGGAGGCGGAACTAGATAGTTAAGGTTATGTGGTTTTGTTTGAAAAAGAGAAAAGTAATAAAATGGGGTAAAAATCAAATATGCCAAAAATAGCCAGAGTCCTTCTAGAGGCTCTCATCCTCGATTTGAGAGACGAAGGGGAAAAAGAAGGTGGAACACCACATCAGTATAAAAAGAAATACCAAATAAAATATCCAGTGAGCACTAGAGCAATAAAGATAGGCAACACATACTTGCTGTGAACTTGAGATAAAAACATGACAGAGCACAAAACAGAAGAAGAGAAAAGAAGAATAAATAAATAAATAAGTAAATAAATAAAAATAGAGACAACAGTTCAATATCCACACCAAATCAAAGAAATTGACAAAGCTAGATAAATAAAAAAATATATAGGATTATTTTGTGTTCTCTCTCTCTCTCTCTCTCTCTCTCTCTCTCTCTCTCTCTCTCTCTCTCTCTCTCCCCTCCTGCATAGGCACATAAACATTGGAGTCATTCGAAAAAGAATTCTCTTGGTCTAAGAGATACAGGATTTCTTCACCCTTGAAGTACATTGTAATAGGATTAACTATAGACTCCTTTCTAGTTCATTTACTCTCCCGTTGGTGCTTTTGTGGTGTATGGGAGACTTCTGCTCCATCCTGGGTGTCATATCACATATTTTATATGTATTCATATATGTGTGTGTTTGCTTTGAGACTACACACAGTACTGTTTAGTGTTTAGTGTTTACTCCTGATTATTTGCTTAGGGATCATTCTGGTAGAGTTTACAGGAGCATATGGGATGCTAGGTCCCAAGACTCATATGAACCTGTGTCATTCATGAGCAAGATAAGCAACTTCCCCACTGTACTTTCTCCATACTCCTTTACATACACATATATAGTATATATACCTATATAATATAATATAATATAATATAATGTATATTTATATGTAATATGTTATATATAATTTGTACTTACTCTAAGTGGATACTCTGGAATTACAGCATACATACACAATATTCGCTGCCTATATAAAAGCAATATTTGGTGAAGTTGAAGATCAGAATTTCAATCACAAGCAAACTTGCTCTGTGAAGACTCCTATAAAGCTCCCAGCAATATTTACAAAGTCTCCTTGAGGAAAATGACAATGATTTGGAAGATTCAAGTCTATTTTTCTTTAATATAATTCTCACCAAGACCATACCTCATTCTCAATGAGTCATATCACTCCTTTGCCACCTGCCATGTATAGATCCCCACATCTTTCCTAACTGTCCTAATCTCTGGATATGCATATTGAATTCAAAAACTTCTTCATTCCTATCTCAAACTGGAGTAGTCATGGGATTTAGGCGCTGCAATCAAGCTCAAAGAGGAACAGAGAAGATGTTATATTACATCTGGAGGGAAAATATCCAGAATTACAGGAAGTCTTTGGAAACTGCTGAGCTGAACAAGGCCAATTTTGCATTCCCAGTTCTTAGGTTTTTTTCCTATTACCCACATTAATGTGTTACTTAGACCTCCTGACATTTTGATTATGTGTGGGTGCAAATATGTGTGGACAGTTGGTGTGTTATCGACTAAGACAATATTGAAAAGCAAAAAAAGAAAAAGGAAAGTCAAAAAAAATTTTTTGTTTGTTTTTGGGCCACACCCGGCGGTGCTCAGGGATTACTCCTGGCTCTCTGCTCAGAAATAGCTGGTGGCAGACACGGGGGACCATATGGGACGCCGGGATTCAAACCTACCACCTTCGGTCCTGGATCGGCTGCTTGTAAGGCAAACGGCGCTGAGCTATCTCTCCAGCCCGAAAGTCAAAATTTTAACATACAAAATAGAACACAGAAATCTTTAAAACTATACTTCCCTTTACTTCCTTTTTATTGTAACTTTTGTGTTATATTTACATACATTATGAAAATCTTACCCAACAGTGTTACAATTTGGATGGGTAATAACTGGCAGAACTCAGGGCTATTCTAAGCTGAAAAGTATATGTTATGTGAAGGTTATCAAGCCACAGACTAGAAGTAAATTTATAAGATAAAGATTTTATAAAAATCATAAGAGAATTCTTAAAACTCAACAAGACGGAACCATCCCAACTAAAAATAAGGAGGTCTCCAAAGATAATGGATAAGTGGCAAATAAGTGCATGCCATCCACAAATCAAATCATACACAAAATGTAAACAATGAGACCCACCACATCTTGATCAAGTACTGGGGATACTGTGAAGCAACACGAGCTCTTTCTGATTACTGATGGGAATAAAGAGGGTATAGCCACTCAGAGCAACAGTTTGGCAATTTCGTACAACACTGCTATACATTTACCAAACTATCCTGCACTCATCTTCCTGATACTTACTAGGTGTAGCCAAAATCTAATGTGCCACACAAACACCTGAACATGCTTGATTATAGAGGTTTGTTCATAATTACTAAAAGCTTGAAACAACCTTTCAGTCTTTCAGTTAATAAACACAAAATAAGATGACCAGATGGCTAAAATGCTTATGTTTAGCATAATATAATTTCCTGAAAACATAATTATTTTAACACCATTTGCATACTCCTTTCTGGTCTATAAAATGCATTCATGTATTTATCTTATTCCTCACCATAAATAAAAATATTTATTTCCATTTTAAAAAAGTAAACAAAAGCATAAAATAGCACTTTTAATTTTTTTGGGGGGGCCACACCTGTTTGATGCTCAGGGGTTATTCCTGGCTACGTGCTCAGAAATTGGCCCTGGCTTGGGGGGACCATATGGGACGCCGGGGGATCGAACAGTGGTCCTTTCCTTGGCTAGCGCTTGCAAGACAGACACCTTACCTCTAGCACCACCTCGCCGGCCCTGCACTTTTAATTTTTGATAAAATTTATCTAGTGTGTATTTCAAGTGGTAAGTAAATACCTTGCATGTGTGAGAACTGGGTTAAATTTCCAGCATTGCACATCAGCACTCAATCACACTAGGTCACACTAGATATACAAGCAGTGAAAGAACAAAAATTTTAACATTACTGGGTTTTTCCATGCTATTTGTGAAGAATTTTTTAATTATATAATGACGATATTAAATTATTAGAATTTGCTTGTATATTATAAATTTTCAAAAGTAGATTTGAGCATCATTTATTCATCATTTATACTCTATTAGAGCCATAACAATCATTATTAATATTATTTCATAGCTAAGCTCAAACAAAAAATAACAGCACTAATTTTATATATAGAAAATCATTTATATGTATTGATAATAACATTTTATAATTATATTGAGTCTAGAAAATAGTTATGAAGCTTACATCGACATTCCTTCTTAAAATGATGAAATTAAGATTTATTTGCCCAATACCACGTAGCTCTTAAGAACCAAATTAAAAATCATGGTCACAGGACCTGAGTGTGATAGTGCAGCCGGTAGATCATTTGCCTTGTATGCTGCTAACCAAGATTCAATCTTCAGTATCCATATGGTCCCCTGATCCTGCCAGGAATTATTTCTGAGTGCAAAACCAGAATTACCTCATTTACAGCAGGGTGTGAACCAAAATACAAAAACAAAAAAGTCACAGTTACATTTTTTCACATGCTTTCTATGTAATAAGTATTCACAAATGTTCTAACTTATAGTAGCTACTTAAATATTTGTTGATTAAATAAATTCAAATATGAAATTGAGCTAAGAAAAATTATATCTTAACAACTTTTTTGCTATCAATCATTTAAACACTGTGGGTACAAGGTTGTTCAAAATACAGTTGCAGGGATTTTTATTTAACAGATACAAAATCATTCATGATTGAGTATTGGTCATGCAATGTATACCTTTCACCCTTCAACAATGCACATTTCCCACCACCAATGCCCCAGTTTCCCTCTCACCCTTTTCTCTGCCCTTGACCCTGCCTACTTCTGGGGCAGATAATTCTCTTTCTTTGAAAAATGTTATAAATGTGCTTATAGGGATTGCACAGTGCTTTTAGAAGTGTTGCCATTTTAATAATATCGATTTTTCTAATCTATGAGTAGATTATAGGTCTCCGTTTCCTTGTCTTCTTTTATTTCATGGAATAGTGTTTTGTAGTTTTCTCTGTATAGGTCTTTCACTTCTTTAGTTAAGTTGACTACAAAGTACTTGATTTTTCTGAAGCACACTTGTGAATGGAATTGTTTTTTAATGTCTGTTCTCTTTTACAATTTATATACAGAAAAGCCGTGGGTTTTGTGTATTAATTTTGTAGCCTGCCATTTTACTATGCAAATATATTGTTTTCAGTAGCTTTTTGTTAGTCTTTAGGATTTTTAAATATAGTATTATGTCATCTGGAAACAGTGAGATCTTGACATTGTCCTTTCCTATGTGGATGCCCTTATTCTCTTTTTCTTGCCTAACTGCTATGACAAGTACTTCCAGTGTTATATTGAATAGAAGTAGAGAGAAGCAGCAACATTGCTTTCTTCCAGATTTTATTTTATTTTATTTTATTTTTGGTTTTTGGGTCACACTTGGCAGCACTCAGGGGTTACTCCTGACTCTATGCTCAGAAATTGCTTCTGGCAGGCTCAGGGGACCATATGGGATGCCAGGATTTGAACCACCGACCTTCTGAATGCAAGGCAAATGCCTTACCTCCATGCTATCTCTCCGGCCTCTCTTCCAGATTTAGAAGACTTTTAGTTACCATTGAGTATAATGCTTGCCATCGGCTTTTGGTAAATAAGCTTTGACTATACTGAGGAAGGCTCCTTCAATTCCTTCCCATCTTTCTTTTCGTTTCTTTTATCTTTTTTTTTTTTTTTTGGTTTACACCTGGCAGTGCTCAGTGCTTACTCCTGGCTCTGCAATCAGAAATCCCTGGCAGGCACAGGGAACCATATGGGATGCTGGATCTTGGATCAGCAGCATGCAGGGTAAATGCCTTACTGCTCTGCTATCTCTCTGGCCCTCAATTCCCATCTTGTTGAGAGTTTTTTTTTTATCATGATTGGGTACTGGGCTTGCTCTTCATCTATTGTTATTATCATATAATTTTTATATTTTCTTTTGTTGATATGGTGTATTATATTGTTTGATCTGCATATGGTAAACTATCCTTGTATCTCTGAAATGAATCTAACTTGGTCCTGGTGTATAAATCTTCTTGATGAGCTGTTGGATTCTATTTGCTAGTATATTGTTGAAGATCTTCGAATTTGTGTTCACCTGTGTTCATACAAGGATATCACCCTGTAATTCTCCCTCTCTCTTTCTTTGGGGGGGAGGCAAGTATCTCTAGTTTTTTGTTTTTGTTTTTTTGTTTTGTTTTTCAGGCCACACCAGGTGACGCTCAGGGGTTACTTCTGGCTATGTGCTCAGAAATCACTCCTGGCTTGGGGGACCATATGGGATGCCGGATATTAAACCAAGGTCCGCCCTAGGTTAGCATTTGCAAGAAAAATGCCCTACTGCTTACACCACCGCTCTGGCCCCAGTATCTTTACTTTTGGTAACAGGGTGATGTTAACTTCATAAAAACTGTTTGGGAATGTTTCTGTTTCTGGAAGAGGCTGGAAATTATTGGCAGTAGGCGCTCTTTAAAGGTTTGAAAATTTTACTAGTGAATCCGTCTGGGCCTGGGTTTTTATTTTGGGGAATTCTTTATATTACTATTTCAAATTCATTGGTAGTGATAGGTCTATTCAAGTATTCCACATCATCTTGGTTGAAACTTGGGAGGGTATAGCAGTCCAAAAATTTATCCATTTCTTGCAAGTTCATTTGTTCTGTGGGAAAAAAAGATTCTCAAAGTAATCTCTTAATATTCTCTAAATTTCTCTAATATCTTTAGTGACATCTCCCTTTTTATTTCTTATTTAATTTATTAAGTTTTACTCTCATTTTTGTGAGTCTTGCTAATAGTTTATCAATATTATTTATTTTTTCAGAGAACCAATTCTTGCTTCACTGATCTTTTGTATTTTGGGGTATATCTAGTTCATTAATATCTTCTCTAATTTTTATTATTTCCTTCCATCTGCCTGCTTTCAGCTCATTTTGTTGGTCATTTCCTAATTTTTTAAGTTGTGTCATTAAATTCTCTATGTAGGACCTTTCTTCTTTCATGATGAATGATTGTAAAGCTATAAATTTTCCTCTTGGTACTACTTTTGTTGTGTCCCACAAATTCTGATTATTTGTGTCTTCATTCTCATCAGTTTCTAGTAATATTTTGATTTTCTCTTTGATTTTGTTTTTGACCCATTGGTTGTTCAGTAGTGAGTTGTTTAATTTCCAGGTATTAAAGACACAGAGAGACAGAAACAGAGAGAGAGGGACAGATGAAAGGGGAAAGAAGAAGAAAAAGTGTCACAGAGGCAGGCTAGGGGTTGGGGATAGGAGAGAACCAAGGGGAAACTAATGATAAAAAATGAATACTCTTGACTTTGCTATTCGTTTGTTTGTTTGGTTTCTGGTTTTTGGCCATACCCAGTGGAGCTCACAAGATACTCCTGGCTCCATGCTCAGACATTGCTCTTGGCAGTCTCAGCGGATATGAGATGCCAGGGATCGAACCCAGGTCCATCCGGCTCGGCAGTATGCAAGATAAATGCACTACCACTGTGCTGTTGCTCCAGCCCCAGAAATGAATGCTCTCTTTTTTTTTTTTTTTTTTTTTTTTGGTTTTTGGGCCACACCCAGTAACGCTCAGGGATTACTCCTGGCTATGCGCTCAGAAGTAGCTCCTGGCTTGGGGGACCATATGGAATGCCAGGGGATCGAACCGCTGTCCATCCTAGGCTAGCGCTGGCAAGGCAGATACCTTACCTCTAGCGCCACCATGTCCAGCCCCAGAAATGAATACTCTTAAAGGGATGAGTGGTGGAACATTGTATGACTGAAACTCAACCATCAACAACTTTTTAACTCTGCATCACACAGTGATTTAATTAAGAAGAAACCCAAGTTAAGTACTACAGGCATTTTAAATATTAAATCATATAGAAAAAATTTCAAAGCTTGCTTTCTCTCTGATTTATTCTCAGATGAATTAGTAGTAGAATTCAAATTACATATATAAGTCTCTTTGCATAAAACATTCATCAGATATTCATACCAAGAAAAGAAAACAAAACACATATATTCCCTTTCCTCTAATATCCTTTATCATCAAGACAGGGTGCACTGGAACTTTCATTGACCTTTCTTTCTTCTTTTTCTCCTAATAGCTGAGTCCAGAGAAGAGTTTCACAGAAATAATTTTTCTCAAAGTAAGATACATGACTTGTGTAGATAAAATTTCATAATATTTTGATGTAGTAAATCTAGCATGAGGCCAAGAAATTTTTGTCAAACAATTTTGATTATTTTGATAAAGTTTAATATATTAAATATAAGCTTAAAATATATAATCCATAAAGTACAGTTTTTGAAAAGTAATGAAGGGACCTAAAGAGATAGTACAGTATAAAATATCATCCTTACAAGTGAATTTGTACATGGTTTCCCAGAGTACATCAGAGTGATCCCTGAGCTCAGAGTAAGGAATAAACCCTGAGCAACACTGAGTGTGTCCCCCAAACAAAATGATGTGTGTGTATATGTGTGGAAATGGAGCTATATAGTACAATGAGTACGATGCTTGTATTTCATGAGGCAGACCCAGATTCAGTTCCCAGCACTACATATAGTTCTCCAAGCCCCACCAGATGTGATACCTGAGTGTAGAGCCAGAAATAAACCCTGGCAAACAAACAAAATTTAATAAAGGAATTAAAATGGTACAACAGAAAATACCCATTTAGGAGTCAGGGGAAAAGCTCAACAGGCTGGAATGCATTCTTTGCATGCAAAAGGGCCCAGTTCAAACCTCAGCACCACATATGATTTCCTTGATTGCCAGGAGCAACCCTTTAACAGTTAGCTGGAAGTAGCCTCTGAGCCTGGATAGAAAAAAAAATAGAGGAGAAAGGAAGAAGATGGAGAGAGGATAAGAGAGGAAGTGAAAGGGATAAATAAAAGTAAAGGGGATACGAGAAAGGAGAAGATAGGAGGGCAAGGAAGAGAAGAGAGGGAGCGTAGGGAAGGGAACAAGATGGAGAGTGAAGTGGGGAGGAATAGAAAATATCTATTAATGGGCCCGGAAAGATAGCACAGCGGTGTTTGCCTTGCAAGCAGCCTATCCAGGACCTAAGGTGGTTGGTTCGAATCCCGGTGTCCCATAGGGTCCCCCCTGCCTGCCAGGAGCTATTTCTGAGCAGACAGCCAGGAGTAACCCCTGAGCGCCGCCGGGTGTGGCCCAAAAACCAAAAAAAAAAAAAAAAGAAGAAGAAGAAAAGAAAATATTAAAACAGAAAATATGCAGAGATAGAACTAAATAGCAAAAAATAATCATCAATATTATCACTAGTTAACTTAAATTAAATGGATAAGGCACTTTAATAAAACTTGATATTAATCCAAAAAGATAAGAACATATGGGAACCAGTGAGATAATACAGCAGGTAGGGAACTTGCTTTGCACTTTGCAGATTCTGGTTCAATTCCCTGCACCACCAGCACTGATACCTGAATGAAGAGGTCAGGAGTAAGCCCTGAGCACTTCCATGTGTGCCCTCACTCCACCAAAAAATTATACAGCATGTAGAAACAAGTAAAAGTGCTTCAGTGACTATATAAAATATAATTTTAAGGTAACACTTATTGTTAGAGACCCAAAAGGAATATTTAGTATGACAAAGGAATTAATTCACCAAAAAGATGTAACCACCTATAAACATATATGCACCTAATAATGTGGTCAAAAAATACATAAAGAAAAGTGACAGGGCCGGAGTGATAGTACAGGAGGGCATTTGCTTTGCACTCAGTTGTCCCGAGTTCAATTCTTTCTATCCCATATGGTCCCCAATTCTGCTAGGAGTAAATTTTGAGCACAGAACCAGGGGTAACCCCTGAGTGCCACTGTGTGTTGACAAGGAGAAAGGAAGAAAGGAAGGAAGGAAGAAAGGAAGGAAGGAAGGAAGGAAGGAAGGAAGGAAGGAAGGAAGGAAGGAAGGAAGGAAGGAAGGAAGGGAGGGAGGAGGGGGGAGGGAGGGAGAGAGGGAGGGAGGGAGGGAGGGAGGGAGGGAGGGAGGGAGGGAGGGAGGGGGAGGAGAGAGAGAGAGAGAAAGAAAGAAGAAAGAAAGAAAGAAGAAGAAAGAAAGAAAGAAAGAAAAGAAAGAAGAAAGAAAGAAAGAAAAAAGAAAGAAAAAGAAAGAGAAAGAAAGAAAGAAAGAAAAGAAAGAAAGAAAGAAAGAAAGAAAAAGAAGAAAAAAGAAAGAAAGAAGAGAAGAAGAAGAAAGAAAGAAAGAAAGAAAGAAAGAAAGAGAAAAAAGAAAGAAAGAAAAAAGAAAGAAGAAAAGAAAGAAAGAAAGAAAAAAAAGAAAGAAAGAAAGAAGAAGAAAGAAAGAAAGAAAGAAGAAAGAAAGAAAAGAAAGAAAGAAAGAAGAAAGAAAGAAAAGAAAGAAAGAAAGAAAGAAAGAAAGAAAGAAGAGAAGAAGAAAGAAAGAAGAGAAGAAGAGAAAGAAAGAAAGAAAGAAAAGAAGAAAGAAAGAAAGAAAGAAGAAAGAAGAAAGAAAGAAAGAAAAAAGAAAAGAAAGAAAGAAAGAAAGAAAGAAAGAAAGAAAGAAAGAAAGAAAAAGAAAAGAAAGAAGAAAGAAAGAAAGAAAGAAGAAAGAAGAAAGAAAGAAAGAAAGAAAGAAAGAAGAAAGAAAGAAAGAGAAGAAGAAGAAAGAAAGAAAGAAAGAAAGAAAGAAAGAAAGAAAGAAAGAAAGAAAGAAAGAAAGAAAGAAAGAAAGAAAGAAAGAAAGAAAGAAAGAAAGAAAGAAAGAAAGAAAGAAAGAAAGAAAGAAGAGAAAAGAAAGAAAGAAGAGGAAAGAAAGAAAGAAGGAAGGAAGGAAGGAAGGAAGGAAGGAAGGAAGGAAAAGAAGAGAGGGAGGATGGAAGGAAGGTGGAAGGAAGGAAGGAAGGAAGGAAGGAAGGAAGGAAGGAAGGAAGGAAGGAAGAAGGAAGGAAGGAGGAAGGAAGGAGGAAGGAAGGAAGGAAGGAAGGAAGGAAGGAAGGAAGGAAGGAAGAAGGAAGGAAGGAAGGAAAAATACTGACAGAATTGCCAGATTTTTGACAGGAATACATACTTCAGCCAATAACATTGAAGACTCATCAATACAAATGTTATAAACCCTCTTTCATAGTCAATGTCACATGACTCAAAATATAAATTTGTCTCAAGTCTGGTCTACATCAACTTCCGAATCTTTTGTGCCATAGTTTTCCTCATATTGAAGGCCAGAGGGTGCCCACTTAGTTACGTTAGGTGGGATTTATCTCAATCATATTATTATCATTGCTATTTTTACAAGGCAAGTTTCTTAATTTACATCATAGGAATTTAGAAACTAATGGATGTTTTTATTTAAGCAGTTTCCACTGCCTACCCAAGAGCTACTTAGCGATATCTACTATATTTTAATTTTTACTAAGATTGTCCTACTAAATTCAAGAGCTGTTATATCTGATTCTCTGCGCAGTTCAGATGGTAATTTAACTTACTTATGTGTCTGCTCTGGCAGGGCAGTTTGCAAAGTACCTTTTCCTGGTATCCCAAACACATTTAACTTTCTTTCTGAGCCACACCCAGTGACGTTCAGGGGTTACCCCTGGCTATGTGCTCAGAAATTGCTCCTGGCTTGGGGGGCCATATGGGACACCAGGCGATTGAACCAAGATCTGTCCTGGATCAACCATGTGCCAGGCAAATGCCTACTGCTGTGCTATCGGTCAGACCCCTCAACTTTCTATTTTAGTATGAAGTACTCAGTAATAAATTTATAACTAAAGATTTATTTAAAACTTTAAATGTTTTTCTTGAATTAAAAAATTTAGGTACAAATCTTTAATGCAAAAAAAGATAAGAAAAGACATAACTGTAAATATCAATCTTTTAATAGATATCATTTATTATGCAGCATAGAAACTTTTTATAATTTACCTTATAATTCTATTGTTTTTGTTCCAATTCTTTTATTAGATATCTTTCTTTTTCTGGTTTTAATTTCTCAGTTTCTTTTGCTAGATGTTTAAATCATTTATTTATATCTAATTAATATTCGCCTAAAATATTATTTTGACCAATTTTTTTCATTTATCATTGATCATCTCTTAAAGTATTACAGACTTATCAGCCAATGATTCACAAATCTCTATCCCTGTCTTAGAAAATTCTTGTATACTCCAATTTCTATTTGCATGCTTTTATTGTGAAATTCATTTGCATATTCTTTAGGCATCAATTTCAGTATCTCTTAAAAATAGTTGAACAAAATCCTCTTGATTACCTCCCAACAAATATTCCTGTTGTATTTATTGCAATATGTTGTCCTCACTTGAATCATCTCTTGTCTTTTCTTTTCCTTTACTATCCTATCAAATACACACATAAAATACTATTAACTTGACCTCCCAAATCCCTCAAGCCATTGTGATAAAATGAAAATAAAACCAAATTATTTGCTACTTACTGCATATAATTAAATTGACCACTGTGATTTCATTTAACCAATGGCTCATCAGCAAGATAACTTAGAGACATTTATACATGAAAGGTTGTCATCATTAAATCTGCCCTGAAACCACCCATAAAGGGAAAAAGTCAGTCTAGTCCAGGGGTCCTCAAACTTTTTAAACAGGGGGCCGGTTCACTGTCCCTCAGACCATTGGAGGGTCTGACTATAGTAAAAACAAAACTTATGAACGAATTCTTATGCACACTGCATATATCTTATTTTGCAATGAAGAAACAAAACAGATACAAATACAATATGTGGCCCGCGGGCCATAGTTTGAGGACCGCTGGTCTAGTCTCAAGAGTGAGAGGTCATTGAGAGAGGAGAAATACTTTAACTGTCAGCACTAATCGCCAGTATGAGTGAGTCCATTTTGAAAGTTAGAATAGTCATTACCCACTGCAACCAAAAGAATGTACTTCAGCAAACAGCAGCAGAAACAACTAATCAATCCATATATTATTAAGAGTCAGTAAATAATTATTTCTACAACCACTGACATTATTTTCAGGTGGCTAACTAGATAACAATAGTTAATAGGAATACAATCTTTTTCTGTTTTGAAGATCACAACACAGTGATCTTACCTGAAAATCACCAATATCTTCTGGATTTAAAATGTAGAAATATATTTAGTTATGTTTCTAAGTAATCCCTTCCAATTTACCCACAAATATAGCTTAACTATTTTTATATGTAATTATATTGTTTCTATATTTAGAAACTTTCAGTATGTGAATAATACATTCTATGTATTATGAACACCACTTCTTTGATATAACTTTACTGCTTGTCATACTGTCTACCCAACATAATATTCCAGCCTTTTTACTTATTGCTTTCACTTTTAAGTACACCTACAGGATCTTGCAAGTTATCATTACAGCAGTTATTATCTATTTACATGAAACTTAATGGACTTAAGCATTTGTCACCCTATCTGTGGTAACTATAGGTGATCACAATACCTAAAATTCACTAAACAAAATTAAACCCCTACTTGTAGCATGCTTTGCTGTCATCAGAAATTTTAGTTTTACTTTCTTCCATTTGAATTTCAAACTTGAAAACAGAACTGTTATTTACATTTTGCTGATGAGAAAATGGGTTAAAAAAGTGAAGAGCCATGCTCAGGCCACAAAGTATTAGAGCCTTAAGTAAGAATGTGCTTATCTGATTCCAAAGTAGAGTACACTTAGCCCTAATTAAGTACTCTACATCTTCAAAACATTGCATTTGCATATTTTCAAAAGAACATTTAAATGCTCCAGCAAAATCAGTTAGTGCTATATCATTCTCCATAATATTTAATTCAATGTCAAATATGCACTGAATGTCTTTTCTAAGTCAATGTAAACTTGTATGGTAGAAAATATTTAATTAAAACTTATTTTGGTCAGCACTTAAATAGTCCAATACCATCCCCCAATATCTTCAGGGAAAGCTTATCTTTCTAGTAGGGTCGGCACGGTAAAATCAACATATTTAATCTTCATGTGTAATAGTTGGCTAAAAGCCAATGGAATCAAAGAGGCAGGTCTGAGCAAAGGAGAAAACAGACAAGTGTAGACGAGTATAGGGGTAAAATGCTCTTCGATATAGGTTGTAGAAGTGTGTATTATCCTATAGGGAATCAACATATCTGATGGGTTGAATTCTAGTTACTTCTCCCATTACCTAGTTTTGACCTTGGATATTTTACTTAATTTGTTTAATTCTGATAAACAGACTTAAAATAAGAGTAATTGTACTTGGAAGGTATTCAAAGTTCAACTAAAGTTTTATGCAAAATAAATTTATAATACAAGTGACCAATAAGTTGTACAATCATAATTGGTTTTTTGTTATACTACATTAAATTATGTTAGATAATAACATACTTTTTTTTTGTTTTTTTTTGGTTTTTCGGTCACACCCAGTGCTCCTGGCTTGGAGGACCATATGGGACTCCGGAAGATCCAACCGCCTTCTGTCCTAGGCTGGCTTGTGCAAGGCAGACGCCTTATGGCTCAAGCCACTGCTCCTGCCTTGAAATAAGTAACATACATTTAAGATAAATAGGGCAACTACTCATAAACACTACTGAGTTTTGAGTGCCATAACATTGAAGCTAGTTTGTTTAAAATATTAGTGTTAGCCTAGGTTGAAAGTGAAAGATGTTGGCCAAATGTGTTAAATACTTATGGGAAACCAAATTACATGGCAAGTGAATGAGACTAAGCATTATAATTGATTCGGTCATTACTGAAATTATATACTATATACTATGGGAGTAGGAACTAAGATTCCATTAACAATCATGAGTAGCAACTAATTTTCTCCACTTCCTCATATCTCTCTCTCTCTCCCTTTCTCTCATTTTAAATTCTTTTTTTTTTTTTTTTTGATTTTTGGGCCACACCCGGTAATGCTCAGGGGTTACTCCTGGCTATGTGCTCAGAAGTTGCTCCTGGCTTGGGGGACCATATGGGACACCGGGGGATCGAACCGCGGTCCGTCCAAAGCTAGCGCAGGCAAGGCAGGCACCTTACCTTTAGCGCCACCGCCTGGCCCCTCATTTTAAATTCTTTAGTATATGTCCATCTAATATCTGTCCCTCTTTGGTTCACTTAAAGTGCTTACTGATTCCCATTATTCCAAATTTTCAAATACTTTTTAGGTGTTACATGTGTCCTTATTTCTCAGTAACATACCACCAAGTCAACTGCTCCATCATGCAAATTCTTTTCTTGATCTATGTGGTAAGAAAACTTCACAGATTTTTTTATTATACAACTTTATCCCTCTCTTTACATGACCTTTCTTTCATCTTCTTCTTGAATCAATTTAATTCAGAAATTGCATTTTCCTTCAATTTATCACCAATATGCCAATAATTCCAAATTTTTCTCTCTAATCCACAATTCCAGACTTATACTCAATTGTTTGCTTGACACTATCATTTGATCATATCATTGACATTAAAACATTAGCATTTTCAGAACTAAAGTTTTGATAATCTACCAAAATTTGTTCTCTATATGTATAAGTGATACTATTGCTAGTCACTTGTAAGTGCTATCACTATGCACATTTTCTCAAACCAAAAATCTTGGCATATATTGGCATATCTCTCACATTCTCATATTCACATTTAATATATTTCTAAACCACACAAATTCAACTTTCCAAATACTTAATACATTTACAGTCTATTTTTGTCATTAACATCCCAGGCCAAGCTTTCACCTGGACTTGTGCAATTATCTGTTAACAATGTTCTTATCTTGTTCTACATTTACCCCAAACTAATACTGTAGTCAATGTGGCTTTTTAAATACATAGATAAAATGGTGTCATTCTCCTACATAAGATTAAAAATTGTTTGACTGACTTTCAAGTTGCACTACAATAAAACTCTTACTCAATTAAGTCAAGGTCCATAAGGCCTTATGTAACTTGCGTGCTGTTATGGCAACCTCTTCATCTTCATCTAATGCTTTGGATGTCATTCATTCGCTGTCCTCACAGCCATCCAGATCTTCACTTTAAAAAGTTTCTTGAGTCTATTACATTCTTTCCCTTTTGTAATGTCTTTATGTACATTCCACTAGATTGTCTTTATTTTCAATCAGTATAATATTCTGCATCCCACTTACCAATTGAATTTATTCTTTTTTAATTCTTGTCTTTCAGACAAGGCTTTTAATATTCACTCCAATGGTAAGTAGATGGACCTGTGGTATTTTTGTATAGCTTTTTTCTTTTCCTTTATATAACTTTTTTAAGGACTTTTAAATTTTAATTTTAGAAACAAATTACAACTGTATAAATTGTTTAAAATGTGTTCTATACTCTTGCTGTCTCTTGAAAATTAGTATGTGAATATTCTTTATGCAATGTTTTACTAGAAATTTGGAACTCATATCTACTATAAAATATATTCACACCAATATAAAATTTTCTTTTAATATTAGTAATTACAAATTTATAATTTTATGCTTGTTTATATGAATTAATCTTTATCTTAAAAATTTTAGTCCTAGCTAGACTTAACTCATTCTTCTAAAACTTAATACATAAAAATACATATATATGTACATACACACATACAGATCAAGTTTTACTATTAATAATGAGAAGGAATTTTCTAATCTAGCAAAGAATATTTTATTCAATAAAGCATACCAATAAAGAATCCGTGTCTTTATGCATTTCTCTCTTGTCCTTGTTTTATGACTTTTATTAGAATTTCACTAATTTATTTATGTTAATTATTTTAAAGGAAATTATATTAGTTAACATTTTCTCTTTAACATCTTAAATAGGAAATCCCCATTAGTGTAATAAATAATGTATTTGGCAGGGGAATTGGCAAACCATCCTAATCAGAAAACTTCTGGCTGACAAATCACACAAAATTGAGACCACAAAAGCCATATATTAAAAGTTTTCAGCACTTGGATTTTCCTAAATACTTCTTTTAAGTTCTTTCTGAACAACTTGCACAAAGATTCAAAACATACTAATTTCATCCATTGCTGGCCAAATCATAAAAGAGAACTTATAAAAGCATATGGATACATTACATCACTTAAACCAACAATATGTTTTCATAGCTTCATTGACGAGTCAATAAGATAAAGATCTTTCCTCATTTTTAAAAATAGAGAGATCTAAACCAGATGATAGGTTGATGATAACACCAAGACTCTAAAACTGATTATGTTTTCTTGTTGTATTACTAAATGAGAATATAGATTTTTTTTCCTTTTTTTTCTAATGAATGAAACGTAATAGCACATATATTTTCAACAAAAAATGAAGTACATGTCTTTTCTTCTATATTTATTAATGTGTACTGTGTTGAACTCCAGTTTACTGGAGACTATAGTCTACTTGTGATTCTGAGAAAGGTAAATACAAAAGCAAATTCATTACCATTTGCTCAATTGATCATATAATTAATATACACTTGGAGAAACTTTCTACCATCCTCTACTCTCTCTTGAAATTCTCTTGCAAATACATACAAATGCCAGTATAGAAGAATGGGCCAGAGCAGTAACAGGAAGACTAATATTGATGTAAAGATGCATTGTTTGTAAGCCTATGCAAAGGATTTATTGCCCCGACTGTCTATGTGTTGTCAGCCCATTCAGAGACTGTCTTGGCTGCAGAAAGAATCACTTCCTATGATGACCCATATTTAGCAACTGACCCAAGCTTAGGTTTAAAAAAAGTTTCAACCAGGTCATTCCAGTGATTTAAGTCACATTTAAAAATGACTCTTAGGACCTATGATAAGTGAAGTGTCATACAAATAAATCCTCACATATATTTAGTTGTTATGTACAAAAAACTTTGTGTAAAGGAGTATGCATAACATATATTTCCCTGTAGAAATTCTTTTAAATTATTAAATGACATATTTCATTAGCATTTTAAATAATAATTTTCCATATAGTAAAATTAATCCATTATAACAATACCACTGGTGAGTTTTTATTGACTTAATAAAGTGTATCTAAAATATATGTCTGAAAGAACTAACAATATATAAGTAACCCAGGGGATGGGGTTCAAACATCAGAACTGACACTTTGCCAAAAAAGTTATAGATGATAAATATGTTTATGAAAATATGTTCAAAGTTATAAAGTATGATTATTAGTTATATTCATAATTATCGGAAACCACCAAATGTTTAGCATCAATTGAATTAACAAAATTTAATAGTTGAAACATGAAAATATTGCTCAGCAATAGAGAGAAAAGTATCTCTATAACATAAAAATTTTGGATAAAAAAAATCTAAGTTTATAAAGAAGTAGTACATTGATACTAAAAATACAAAAGTTTCTCTGTAGTGATAAACAGTGACTAACTTTGAATTGTGGGTAAAAAAAAGGATTTATCAAAAATAGATTAGAAGGAGCATTATGGGCTAATGAAAATATACTATAACATGAGAGAATAAGAGTTACACAGCTATCTAAGTTTGCCCCCCCTCAAAACTTAAACTTTGCATTTTAATTCTTTGAGTTGTCTTCATGTAAACTATACCTTGATAAATTTAAATTAAAAAAAACATTTAAAACTTTTAAAGGAATATGAAACAAAGTACAAGGAGTAGGGGAATGAACAATATTTATCAGAAAAACATAGTTTTGTACAGTAACTAAAAATATAATCAGCCTACATGTTCATTAACAGCTTAATGTACAAACAAAATATGACATATTAAAAACCTCACACATACTACTACATGGATAAAACTTGAAAACATTGTGTTAAGTTACAAAAGAACAAATATTACATAATCTTACTTACATAATGCTCCTAAAATAATAAAATTAATAAAAACAAAATAGCATAGCAGTTGATAGGGATTGGGAAAAGATAACAATGGCAGCTAGAGTTTAACAGATACAGACTTTCACTTGGAGAAGATTCAAAAGTTCTGGGGATGAATTGTTATGAGGATTGCAAATGAATATGAATGTACACTATGCAACAGAACATTTCATTTTTAAATATCTTAAATATATAAATAGGGGAGATAGGCAGATAGTCAAAGGGCTCTCTGTATGTAAGAGTATATGTTGTGCATACTTTGCATACCAGAGGCCCGGATTCTATTTCTGGCTTCACATGCTCCTCTAAAAACCACTGAGAAAAGAAGGGCAGAGCGATAGTGCAATGGTAGAGCCTTTGCCTTTCACGTGGCTGATCCAGGACGGACCACCGTTCCATCCTCTCGACATCCCATATGGTCCCCCAAGCCAGGAGCGATTTCTGAGCCCATAACTAGGATTAACCCTTGAGCGTCACTGGGTGTGGCCCCAAAACAAAAACAACAAAAATAATAATAAAATAAAATAAAATAAAAACCCACTGGAGCTGACCTTGAACACAGAGCAAGAGTAGTTCCTGAACACTGGGTGTGGCTCCAAAACAAACAAATTAATTTTGTTATACATATAATATTATTTAAAAGAAGAAATTGAATATAATTATCAGGAACAAAAAGGAGACACCATTTGGAATTAAGGTTTTGTTTCTATGGAAGGAATAGGTTAACAACCAAGATGAAAACAAGATAAATAGTTTTGCAAGGCATAGTGGAGCTACCGCAGCTATGAACATGTGGCAAGAAATTCAGATGATTAGAAAGGAAGAATTTCCAATTGTTAATATCTTCACCAGAAGGAGAGATGAACTCAGATTATTATCTTCTTGCTAAACTGCAAAGAAAAGAATATATTAAGTCTCTCCCTAATGTTCATGGTTCTACCACCAAAAGCTTTTCATGGGAGTACTAATTTCATGAGAAGTTACTATAAAATTGACTTAATAGAAAGATTTGAATTTGGATTTCCACTATCTGCAGTTTTCAGGTGGGCTAAGGGTCATTTCAAGGGTCATTTGATTGTAAATTTGATTTGTTTTTTAATCAAATAAAGGGTCATTTGATTGTGAATAACGTTCCTCAATTCATAAGAAAAACTCTGGCAACTTGCTAAATTTCAAAAGAGATCAATAGAAAAAGAAATCAGCTAAATTTGCAGGCACTGCAGCCATGGCAACAACCTTGGCAAAGCTTCCACATAGAAAGCAACAAGCCACTTCAAAATCACTGGGAGTGAAGCCAAGAGAAGGAACACTGAGACAAGGACTTTGTAAATCTTAAGGATAAACTCCCTGCACATGAAAAAACAAAGGACAACTTCCAAAGCATTTCCTTTGATTTCTTCTGATCTCGCTTAATTTAAGAAAGCTGGACCTAAAGTATGGAGATCACGCTCAGTCTCTCTAAGGAAAGGACAAATTGCCCCAAAGTCCTTAACATGCAGAGCCATTAAAACGTTAGATCTGCTGGAGAGAATCTAAACCCTGTGACCTATTAAGAACAAAGAATAATATTGAAGAATCTTGGAGTTTTTGGATACAGGATAAAAGATAATGTTAATGCTGGGGAACTTGAAATAAGGAGAGAAATTATTTTGACTACTAAAAAATATGAAGGGGAAAGTTGCTGAGGTTGCTGCTGTAATAACTGCTAGACACAGAGAACTCAAATTTTCCTGGGGTAGTAACTCCTTTCACTGAGTGAATACTTGCAAGGGGTTAATTCTGGAGATGAAAATAACTTTCAAATGTTAAAGAGTAGGATCCCAACAAGTGGCTGTTCAAAGCGATAATCTGTAAAAGAGCCCTGTGTCACTACAACTGAAAATATAAAACTATAGCAAGGTGTAATAAGACTATTCAAATTATATATTGGAATTAAAAAAAAACACTAGGAGTAATTCTGCATACTACTTAACTTTAGCTCCCTGGTTTTACAAGAGATGTACATTAAATCAAGCTGCAATCACTAAGATAGAAAATTAATTATTTTAGGTCCATGATAATTCTGATAGCCAATGTAGCTTGCCTTCATCTGGCCAGAATTATGCCTTTTATAAAATTCTACAATAATTCTGTACTTTGAAACCCCTGTCTTCAAAGAGAATGGAAAGAAATTAATGGCTACATATGAATAGCAACAAGTCTGTGTATTCTGATGCAATCTGATCATTAGACTACATGACTTCAAAGCAGCTGCCAACTACTTATTGGGTCATACTTATGACAGAAAAATTCAGAGAGAACAAAACCTTTTTTGTCAACCAATAAGATTTTATTACACTAGGAACAAAAAGCACAATACAAAAATACCTTCCTCATGCCTATATTCAATGTCTAAAGAAACTGTGGTACATATACACAATGGAATATTATGCAGCCTTCAGGAGAGATGAAGTCATGAAATTTCACTATACATGAATGCACATAGAGACTATTATGCTGAGTGAAATAAGTCAGAGGGAGAGAGATAGACACAGAATAGTCTCACTCATCTATGTGTTTTAAGAAAAATAAAAGACATTATTGTGATAATACCCAGAGACAATAGAGATGAGGGCCACAAGGACAGGCTCACTATATGAAGCTTACCACAAAGAATAGTGAGTGCAGTTAGAGAAATAACTTCAGTAACACTATCATGACAATGTTAATGAGTGAAAGAAGTAGAATGTTTGTCTCAAATACAGGCAGGGGTGGGGAGGACGGAGATGGGGGATATTGGTGGTGGGAATATTGCACTGGTGAAGGGGAGGGTGTTCTGTTTATGACTGGAACCCAACTACAATCATGCTTGTAATCATAGTGCTTAAATAAAGATATTACATTTTTATAAAACAGAATTTGATTATATTTGAAAGTCAATTATTTTCCAGGGAAATTAGATAAATGGCATCTCCATTGTTAAACAGAAGTAATATAATCATTTCAGAGCAATGTTTCCAAAGATTGGTGAAGCCACCCCTGAGGAAGAACTACAACACTGTGGGCTGGGAAGGGTGGTAATAATAGTCTTGGTTGCAACTAGAGGAGAGGAAGAGGGTACTTTCTGTTTGTTCACTTAATTATGGTAAATATCCAGAGTATCTCTGAATGATTTTCCCCTCTAGAAATATGGTCAATAAATTTAGGCACCTCTGGTATAGTGTAATGCACAATTGGAAAGAAGTTGCCCTTACTGAAATATTCTGCACTACACCATACTTGTCCTTGAAAAGGTCATCCTTATTGATTTCCAAGGATTATTCTTGTTCTAAATAAGAATATTGTTCTTGACCTCTGTACTCTTCACACTGATACCTCCAAGACCATTACTTTCAAATACCCTAAAATATATGGTAACCACCCAAATTACAGTTTTCATACAAGCCATATAATCACAAGCGTATTCCTCAATATAAAGCTTAATTTTCTTAACAACTTCTCTCTTCATGATGCCACTTCTCCACATTCAAACAACATGAAGTAACATTCTGACCAGTAAATATGTTCGAGGCTCAGCAGTATTTAGTCATATCTACTACTATTAAAGGATTTTGTGCAAAACAAATGGCAAGTCCTAAATGCTTCTGTATTATAGCACCCAAGAGAAAGTAAAATAGTGATTAATTATTTTCTGAAGTAGAATAAAGACTACCTGATTTGTTAGAAAATAACTTTTAAACAGGGTAGTCTAAAGGAAGTTTAAAGAATAAATAAACATTTGCTTCAAACATTGCATTTTCTGGGTCGGAGCGATAGCACAGCAGTAGGGCATTTGCCTTGCATGTAGCAAATCTAGAATGAACCTTGGTTCGATCCTCTGGCATCCCATATAGTCCCCTGAGCCCGAAGCAATTTCTGAGGAGCACATAGCCAGGAGTAGCCCCTGAGCATCACCAGGTGTGGCCCAAAAACCAAAAAAAAAAAAAAAAAAAGGAATAGTTTTTCTTATTCTTTATACCATTTGGAAGAAATTTTTTTGATTCAAAAAGAGACATATTCATTTATGGATGTCAGAAGTATTAAAATAAATATTCAAACTTTCAAATTTCCTTTGAAATAATGAATGACAAGATATATATTAAACAACTAGAAGCCAATTCATGCATGAAAGTTTGTGGTTGAGAAATTAGAAAATACTAAATATTTTGCCAGGCAGAGCCAGACAAACTCTAACTAAAAAATCTAGCAATCTTTTAAAACTTGTACTTTATTTATTCTTTTTCACTGTTCTAACTCAGTTGAGGGATAAAACTTCACAGTACTCAGTGAGCTGAGTACAATTTCTGAGCAATTAAGACATGAATGTGAAGTAGCTTACTCTGATGAGAAAAGAGACTACTTTCAGGATACATGAAAACATTACATCACTTGTCATGGACACTTTGAGTTCAGCTTCCTTTGCAGGAGTAGTTTCTCAACTATTCCTTTGAGTCTTCATCTCAAAGTATTAACTATAATCAGTCATAATTAGACAATATCTATGGGAAATGGCTGAGACATCGGAAGACATACAACTAGGAAAGATCAATCTATTCTACTATTGCTACTAGAGAACTTAATCAATTCTAATAAACCTTGGCTTTAAAACATTCTAAGGTAGTCTTTTGGGTAAATAGTATATTGACATGATTAAACAGAATGGTAGAATGCATTCACCAGAAAATAAAATTAAAATTTTCTATTTACTGAGAAAAATATTCAAGGTTTATTACAAAGTCAAAATAAAATTTGTTCATGTAACTGGAACATTTCACTATAGTTTATGGATGCCTTTGTAGTAAGAACATGAAGGATATCAAATATAATTTAATTTTTATAGTTTTATTATATCTAATTAACCTTGAGGCCATAGCTCAAGTTTACACAACCTTATTCAAATATTTAAAGTAGTTTTACATATATAATTAAATAGAACATTGACATGTCTCTGGTAAATATGTTAAGAGAACACGTCATTTCTTCTGAGAAACAGTCAATACTTCTTAATAAACTGATGTTCTCTGACATATTACAACCAATCTTGAACTAGTTTTAAGCAAAATTGCTTAAATTTAAGCAAAATTCATAAAAGACATAAGTATTATAGCAGCGGTCTCAAACTCGCGGCCCACAGGCCGTTTGCGGCCCTTCGTACAATATTTTGTGGCCCGTGGCCAGCCTTCAAATATTGCAGTATTCGCGATTATTGGCTTAGCGAATAATCGCAATAAAAATCGCATTAGTAAGAAAAAAATCGCATTAAATATTCACATACCCCGAGCAGTTTTGTTCAGGGTATGCAAATGTTTAATGCGATTTTTTGCGATTTTTTTCTTACTAATGCTATTTTTTAGTGCGCATATTTGCTAAGCAAAATCCCTTATGTGGCCCTGCCTCACCCCGACTTTGCCTCCTTCGGCCCCCAGGTAAATTGAGTTTGAGACCCTTGTATTATAGGGTCTGGAATACGTTAAATTATATTCTATATATCTAGAATTATATTCTCCATTATTTTATGTTTGTATGTTTATATTTTTCAGGATATCTAAGAACCTGTCACATTTTCTACAGGGTTTACTGTTCTTTTTTAATTATTTTTTATATCTTTATTTAAACACCTTGATTACAAATATGATTATAGTTGGGTTTCAGTCATGTAAAGAACACCCCACTTCACCAGGCCTTACTTTTCTCACAAACATTCAATTTAAAAAATTAACCAATAATCATATGACAACTCCAAAGAATTAGACTAAACAAAACTTGTTCTGTGCCCAAAGCACTAGTTATATGAGGCAAAAAATAATCATAGGAGCAATTAAAGTTTTTCTAACAAGAAGAGAAATTTTTCCAAGAATAATATATTGTACAGCTGTATTTGTACATAGTTGAATATTAATTAGCACTAGGTATTAGGTACCAGATTAAAAACAATTCCTTCAGTACCATATACTATTGCTTACAGTTTTTATCAGTTTCCACCACATTACTTATACATTCCTATCCATGTAAAAGAAAGATAATTGTTTAAAAATTAAATGTCCTGGGTCATCTGCTGTGTTCCATTTAAACAGAAGAGAAATTTTCAACAATTTACTTGAATGTGTATTTACTTCTCTTTCTCCTTCAAATTCATCCACTATTGGCCACAGGTTTGGACAGTAGATTCAAGTTGGAAACCAAGTGTGGTATTGATTGGAGGTTCCATTAAAAAATATATATCTAGGGGGTCAGAGCAATAATACAGTGGGTAGGGAATTTGCCTTGCATGAGGCCAACCTGGGTTAGATCCCTGGTATCCCATATGGTCCTCCAAGCCTGACAGGAGTAACTCCTGAGCATCATCAGAGGTGGCTCAAAAACAAACATACAAAAAAAATTTAGGTTATTCCAGAACAGCTGGTAGGAAAGTTGTCTTTTTCAATCTCTGGCACCATTAATTGTCCCCTGGGTCCCACTTCTGTGACTCAGGAGCAAGCCCTGAGCAATGCCAGGTGAGTCCGCCCAAACAAACAAAAACTTCTAGGTTTACTCTAAAGAATGACTGCGTCATGCATAAATTTTAGAATCTGAAATATTAAGTCAAGTAAGTAGATTATCAATCATATTGATCAACACTGTACTGCTCGCCAAAATACCTTTATTCCTTGACTTGCAGAAAATAGAACATTCCTGGCTTGCTCTTCGAGCTCGTGTTCTCTAGAACACACACTTCAGTCTTTCTCTCCCCTCCTATCTTTTTTACTGAATTTCAATTAGAAACTATCTTGCTTCATCATTTTGCCTTTAAAAAGAAAAAGGAAATAAAACATACCTTTCTATGAACGATTTCATAAGCCAAGATGCCATATACCTAAAACGCTATTACCATTTAATGTATGAAGAAAACAGTGCACATTTTCCCAGACATAGAACAGCCTCCCAAACCATGCTACTCAAAAAATAAAAGCTAAAATTGCAGCGGGCGTAGCTTAGAGGGTTTGCTCTCCCGGCCTACTATGTGACCCCAATAACGGCTGCTGCAAAACCAATGCGGATGGTAGGAATGTTGCACTGGTGAAAGGGGTGTTCTTTTTTATGACTGAAACCCAACTACAAACATGTTTGTAATCATGGTGCTTAAATAAAGATATTATTTAAAAAATGAGGAACGCTTTGTATACAGTCTTCAACTCAAAAGTGAACCTCCCTTGAGAGCTTTCAATCAGCACAGTATGTACTAATGGAGGCCTTTCACAATACTGATGTGGTTCACAAAACTAGGTTAGACACCAGCCTTGTGTGGATGGGATGGTGGGGAAAGGCGCCTGTTTTGCAAGTAGCTGATCTGGGCTAGATCTCTAAAACTGCAGGTGGTTCCTGGAGTATATGGTCCTGTCTGGAGAACAGGTGCCGGTGGCTCAATCAACAAAGATACAAAAGAAAAATGAAGTGGTAGGATAGAGAAATAGTACAAGAGGCTATGGGCACTTGCTCGGCATGTAGCCAACTTCAATTCAAAATGGTCCCCTGGGCCGGAGAGATGGCATAGTTGTACGGGCGTTTGCCTTGAACGAGGCCAACCCCTAGACAGTGGTGGTTTGATTCCTGGTCCCTAGATTCGTGGTCCCTAGATTCTGGTCCCCAGAGCCTGTCAGGAGCGATTTCTGAGCGTAGAGCCAAGAGCGCTGCTGGGTGTAACTTATAAATAAATAAGTAAATAAATAAATAAACAGTCCCCTGCATACCACTAGGTGTGGCCCAAAAGCCAAAGGGGGGACACCTAACTATTGTACCCAAGTAAGACTTCTACATTTTTTAAAAGGTTAGACACTAGCAATATTTTTACTTAAGAAGTTAAACATACTGCTTACTCTGGTTCATGTACTTTAAATAAATATCAGTTTCCAAACTTAAATTCATATTTTAATTTGAAAATAAAAGTAAAAATGGAAATAATTTAATTCTTAACATGAACAAAGCGTTGACAAAAACTAAAATGTTTTTCTCTCTCCTTTACACCATGTATGTACACTTTCACACACACACAACTCCTTCTCAAGACATGTCCACAACCCAGGTAACTGAACTAAGTAATATGTTGGCACCCTACCTATATTTCACAAGTTATTTAGTAAAAAGATGAATTTAAAGAAATGAATCTAGGTATCAATAATCTTGTCATTTAAAATGTGAGACAAGTGTTTTTCGATCTTTTTCCAACAAGGGCACCTTTCCAAGCCTTTCCAGGTTGTTTCCTTTCTGTAGCTTCCTGTCCTACCACTATCAATTGGTTCCCTAGTATTGTGTTGTTGTCCCCTGCTTATTAATTTTCACTCTCATTTGTGCAGATATAAATACTGGTCTAAACCACAGCTTCTTAAACTTTTTCCACTTTTCACCAGAGAAATGAATCCTTTTCACCTGCAAAATACAAAGGCAAGTACTTCCAGAAATACTTTCCAGAAATGTTTACCTTCATTAAACATTTGATTTTGAATTAATTTTTGATCACTGGATACTCACAAATCACTTTCACAATCCCAACATTCAGTTTTTCAATTTCTTGTGGGCTCCTTGGTGACAGTATAAAAAGTTGGAGTCCAGACTCTAAAATTATCAAGCATCTCCTGGAATGTTGCTGAAAATGAACAAACCTCTCAGCCCTCATTCCAAAACTATAGTTTAAGGGACCAACTTTTACAAAAAACTTCAGGTGACTATGAAAAGTGTGAGAAATGCTGCCATAGATTACTGATTCTCAAAGTGTTCTCTAAGCACCAACTGCACTAACATCACCTAGGATGCAATTTCAGCTGACTCTACAGCTGCACAACAATCTCTGGAAATTAATTTTTATAATCAGCATTGTACTAAGGCCTCTAGGTTGAGAACTGGTAGCAGCTGCTATTATTACCTGACCACATTCCTTGCAATGACAGCAAATTCTGAGAATGATAATATTTCTGTAAAGTAATAAATAGAACCTCAAAAAGGCCTTTCAGAACCTACAGCATACGTTATCTGCAAGGCTTTATAAACTCATCTATCCTTTTATCACAATTGCCCATAAAACTTCAGCCACAAAGCTATTTCCACAGTTAGTATTAGACTCACTGGTCCCTCTCCTAGAAACATTGACTCAATTGGCTCACTAATTCTCTTTATTCAGGGCTCATTAGAAATTCCAGATTTTTAGAGAACTTTTCCTGGTCAACCGTATTTAAATTTGTTTTCTTTTTCTGTTTGAACCTTGTTTTTTTCTCAGAGAGCAAAAAATAATTCACAAGTTTGGTTTTTGCTAGTTTATTTTTTTAACACCTATTTTCTTTGCTCCACAGGAAAATTCTATGGTATAGTGGCTACCTCTGTCTTGATTATTATGCTTTTCTTAATGTTTTCTAGTATTTTTATATAAAATTTTTCATGAATATTTGTTGAATAAATGACTTAATAGCAATTATAATTAAAATATTCCAAACAAATCAATAGATGTGACCATATTGTAATTCATAGTGCTATCACAGCAATAAATTCTTACTAGACCATAGTGGGTATAAGAAATGCTATTTTCTACTGTGAGTCAAGAAAAATAAGTAAGCATGAGTTGCCTATGGTTATTGATCATTTTCTGTTATATGCTCTCTAAATAGCAAGGTTTTCTCTAGATAAAATAAAATTCTGTCATTTTGAATATCTGTTAGAGAAATAAAATAAGTTTAAAAAATAATGAATCCAAAAAAATATATAAAAATGTTTAATTTCTTTTTTGAAGGTGTGCTGAATTCAATACAAATTAGTAAAGCTTTTTTTCTAGGCCATACGAACCAATATTGATTACATTTAGAATGTAACTGAAAAATTATAATCTATGTATAATTTATTTTTAAACAGAAATTGAAGATTGTTGTGTATGTTTAACATGTTGCAAGAATGATGTCTTCTTTACAATCCATGACACCATAACCAAACAGTGGCACAATAAAGACATTCTTTTGTTTCTTTACTCTTTGTATTATCTTCATATACCAGTAAAAAATAAACTCTTTAATAAATAAATATATAATAAATATTTTCAAATTGAAAATGTATAAATAGGTCCATCCTTTAAAAAACATTATAACTTGGTGTTACATGTTTTATAGTCCATGTTTTACCCAGGATTTCACATGAGATGTCGTAACCTGAAAAATCCCATAAGGTTCTCAGAATTCTCACAGCAATAGTCTGCCCGACTATTTCAATTGATTTCTTCAACATGAAGTATCTATTTTTAGTGTAATTTGTCAAGTAAACATAATCCAGAAAGATGAGGCACCAGCAGCAAACTAAGTGGGGTTCCCATTTCCATAACTTAACAATTTTTCAGCTTCAGTCTACTGGAAAGAATTCTAAGGGAACTTATATCACTTAGAGAGAGAGAGCACTTGGTATATTTCAAGTCAACAGTAGTTTCTGTTTTCTCAATGTTCTTTCCAAATGCATTCTTTCAGTAAAAAACACAACCTGTAACATTCTGAATGTCTTTATGGGGTGCTATTTTATGCTGGGAAGTGTGAGCTGAAAACAAGATTATGGTGAGTTCTTCAGGAAGGACTCTATCACATTTCAACTGTACATCAATATGTCCTTATATAATTCAGGAACTCTTTCTGGGTCCACTGGTCTAGGCAGAAAATGTGTGAATTTTTGATGTCTTTTAGATCTGGCACCATCCCGTGGAGTTCCATCTTTATTAAGTGCCACAAAATACCTTCGGCCCGTATCTCCATGTTTATATATGTTCGATGAATAAGTATTATACCAATTCTCTTCAAATTGTTCCCTAAAGATGCATTCAGCAGTAAGTTTCTCCTAAAATAAAAAAGAAGATAACTACCATTACAAAATAGCTTGAAGAGAATTGTCTTAGAAACATTTCAACATATTTTTATTTATTTTATTATAATTATATTCATGTTGAAAATGAAAAAGCTTCATATGTGTTTGCTTTATTGTGTTAGTTCTTACATTTCTAGGTGTTTTTCTCCCAGGTATCCCTATTCAATAACTTAATTTATAATTTGTTCAATTCATTATCAATTCTCAATTTTATTTTCAGGTACTTAGTAAATATCCTGAATTTTTTTATTCTCCATATTTTTCCCTCCAAACATCATCAACACCAATCAGATCTGAAGTTTATACTGTTCTGACATTAGACTCCAAGTTTTACATATCAAGTCCCTGCTTACATCTTAAAATGTTCCAAATCTTTCAGATCACCCTATATTATATATTTTTCTTCATGAATTTATTAATTTTATGATACATTCCCAATGAGTAGCTTGTACTTGGATATTATTTTAGGTAAGTATATTAGGTAAGTGGTCATTTCTTGTTTTATGAAACTGAGTGTGCTTTAATTAAAGAAATGTACTTAGAAATGTTAACTCAGACACTAGTCTTAATTGAGACTAATCTTAATGATAATTTTTGAAAAGTGCCTGGTAAATGTTATCTGCTAAATCATAAAAAGTAAATTATCTTTAGAACAGTTACAGGAACTTTGAGATGTGATTTTATATGTAAATGAGTTGAATCTTGGCACACATCTCATCTTACCAATGTTTTTTTTATTTTTTTAAGTTTTTATTTTTGTAATTTTATTTTGAAGCACAGACCTACTGATGTTCAGGTGTCCTGTCTCTGTGCTAAGGGATCACTCCTGGCAATGCTGGAGACCATATGTGGTATATGAAATAGAAGCTAGGTATGCTCAGTGCAAGACAAGCACCTTCCCTATTGTACCATCACTTGAGATCTTTATATCTTGAAATCTTAAGATATTACAATTTTCTTAAAAGACTATTCCCTGATAGTAGGAATGCCCCTGATTCAATGTCACTATGTACCTTAAATATTATTGTGAAAGATTTGTAATTCACTTTGATCACAATAAAAATTATTTTAAAAAATTCAACATAATTACTATATTATTGTCCAAATACAAGAACATCTAGAAATATATAAATTTCACAAAATTATGTATTACATTTTTATGTGCATTATTGGTAAGCATAATGGATAGTCATCATCACAAAATTATAAAATTTGAGATTTGAAATCATATTTCAAAATTTGTTTAAATACGTACTGATCCATATAATTCTCCTTTGTCGTTCATTCCAAGGTAAAGACCACTGTCCACACCTCTAATACTGACCAGTCCCACTGCCACACTGATGAATTCCAGGATACCTGTTTAAATATATACATATATTTATTAATATACACATGACAAATAAAAATCATTCAAATAGTACATGATCAAAATTATTCAATTGTACTGAATGAAAGTCTTTTTATAAAAACTGAAGAATTGCATTATTAGATTTCATTTTTATAAATTAGAATAAATTGAAAAGGAAATGATATAATTATGTGTGTAAAACTTTAAATAAGGCTAATCTGAGTCTGAATTATACTTCAGTAATTTACTAGCCAGTATGACTAAGCAAAACACTAATCTTCTCTAAACTTTAAACTTACTCATTTACAAATAGAGTGAAATTTTCACTATAGAAGAGTTGTAAGAATGAATGTATTTTGGCATTCAACAGCTTAAGCTGCTATAAATTAGTATTTATATAATAGATGAGTTATCAGTTCCTGGTGATTTTGTTAGTTAATTATAACTATGTCTATTGTTTGAGTTGTCAGCATGTCAGTATGTCAGTATTTTATAGTTTATAAAGGCTTTCAACTTATATCATCCATCTAATCCTAATAAAATAATCCCCTAAGCTATATATGGAAAGCACTTTATTTATTGATTCACAACTAGAATTGCTCAGGGATCTGCAAAGAATTACTCTTGCTGGGGCTAAGGAAACATAGGATATTGGGGATCAAACCCAGGTCTGCCATGTGCAAGCACTCTACCTCCTGTATTATCACTCCAAACCCTGAAAGATATTAATATTCCCAATTTGCATATAAAGTAACTGCAACTCAAATAGGTTCATTGACTTACTAAGTATCTGACATTTCAGACTAATAGAACAAACACGTGAACACACATCTTTTAAGTCTATAATGTTTATACTTCAGTAAACTCTTACTTAAGGGCAGTAAAATAGATTCAAAACTTTATAAAAATGTAATATTACATATCCTGTCACATGACTCTTAAGAGTAATTTTAGAGTTAAAAATAAAATGACTTTATATATATTATATAATTAATAAGATGTTTGAATACCAAGAAATTAGCTTACAAGTACTATATTTTGTCTTGAACAAATTCTTTAAATCATTTATATTTATCAATGGATAAGCTGCTATCTAAATCTCTCCATTATGTCATTACATATTAAAATATTGTACATATTATCATATAGTATATAATATGTGTTATATATAATGGCATATTAATTTAATAATATGATAGTAAAATTATGTTTCCTTGTGCACCTTTCTCAATACATTTAACCTTTATGACTTTATTATTTATTAAATTTTTATTTTATTTATTTGTTTTTATTATTTTTATTTTATTATTTATTATTTAATATTATTTATTATTTATTCACTTAGCGTACTGTAAGCATGGCATCCAAACTAGCATTAACCTAAAATCAGTCTGTTAAGGAGGCAGGCTACAGGAAGGAGTGAACTGACACTGATAGTGGGGTTGGATTTAGAACACTGTATGCCTAAATGTTATTATTAACAGATTTGTAAATCATGGGCCTATACAATTTTTAATTTTTTTAGTATACTCATACTTTCTATGTTTGGAGTTGTTTTCCTTAACAGACTTTTACCTTTTCTCCTTCACAAAGCCTATGTATACCATTTAGCCTAACTGTTCATTACATGAGAGGAAAGCATATCCTGCAGTACTTGGGGGTTTTCCCTCACTCAATGCTCAGGAATAGCCCAGGGTATTGCTAAGGGAACCAACTGTGGTGCTGGAGATTCTAACCTTACGTCAGCCACAAATAGGACACTCCTGCACTCGCTTTCCAGCCCCTACCTTTATTCTTGATTTATTGTATAAGTTCCTGTTTAGACACAAGATGTTCCCAAGGCCAAGAGAAAACAAATGTAACTATTTGTTTATGTGGTGGGCTCCAGACTGTCCAGAGTCTTTGTCCAAAATAACTCTCAAGGTGGATTCTTAAGAGCGACAACGAGCTATTTTAAACTATTAGATCATGTAGAAGACAAGACCTCTCAAGGATCTTCTAGTACCATGCACTAATAAATAATCTGTAGGACTTGAAAAGAGTCAGTGTCCTTCGTTGTAAGCCTAAACTAGATATAAAAAAGTAATATGAAGGATATACTAAATAGTTGTTAAAATGACAAATAAAACTCAATACCAAGCTCTAAAGTTAGTAGTATAGAGGTCCAGATACTCTGGTGATGAGTGTAGGCCTCAAATATTACTATTAAGAGTATTGCAATCAGGACCAAAGTGATTACACAGCAAGCACTCTTTCCTGTCTTGCATGCAGGCCACCCTAGTTAGATGTACAGATTCTCATATGGTCCCCAGTGCCCCAGTAGGAGTGATCCTTGAGTACAAAGCCAGGTGTAAGCCTTGGCACTACACGTGTGGTCAAAAACCAAACAAAAAAATGATTATTTCAAATCATGATTGTGAAATATAGAAAGTAAACAAAATCACAGGGAAAAGAAAGCATGAGTGGTGAAAGAGAATTTCATCCAGGATATAATTAAATGTATGTATAACTTGAGTTATATTGAATTGTAATTATATGATATTATAATTATAATCTAATTAAAAAGTGTATATTGCTGATGTAATTCAATTCTTTTTAAGAATATGATTTTCTTTAAGATATTAGCTTCCTTCATATAATAGGCACTGATTAAATTATTAGAATGTATAATAGAAATCATTTTCAAAAAACTATGCATTATTTCCACATAAAAATATTACAAATATATATTTTCTTTATCTCTTACAAACTAAATAGTAAATTACCATATTTTAATCTTCATCATATGATAATGCTGCTTTCTTGTCAAAAATATGTAGTTATAGAAAGATAAGAAACTGTATATGCCTAAAATAATTATATTCAAAAATTTCAATTTTATGAAGCAAAATCTCATACATAATCAGACATAAATAATTTTGCAATGGCTCATGGGAGTTGATGGGAACAGAGTTAGGTGTTTTTATGTTCTTAAAGATTTTAGCCACACTTTTAAATTTTGATCCTTTTTCTCCTCAAGGAAATAGTATACCACATAGTAATTTGTAATCATTTGATTCTTAAATGAGATTTGACAAGTCTTTCTTATTTATAATATGAGGTGGCAACTAAACTAATTCCTTAACAAAGAGCAGACATAAAAAACTTTCCTTAAGAGGTAATCACAGATTTTAGATAGATTTTCTAATGCCCAGTGTCCCATAAAAAGACTTGCAGGTACTTTGTCTTCCTGGTATCATTTTCAAAGCCAGCCTTTTTCAAAATCATAATAAACAGGTGAGTCAACCCACAATGCAACCACATCAGACAAATCTATGGAGAATAGGTAAGAATAAAGGAAAATCCTTTAAAGGAATATGTTTGATCTCCAGCTAAACTTTTTTTAAAGTAATGATTCCATGTTTACATATTAAGTAAAGTCTTCCTACTGAACATTGTGTGAAAAAAAATAAAACACTTATATATATAGAACTACTCATATAGGAAATTATTTTAACCTCTCTGGGACCTTTATTAGTTATATTCTATTGATGTGGTTTTGAAATTTTTAATATAATTTCTGATTTTTAAAATTTTAATCATGCCAAGTTAATACAAAGTCTAAATATGTCATTTGCTTGAATATATCAAATAGCCATCTTAATCCTTTTCAAAATTCTTACTTTGATGATACAGAATGAGTTTAAAAGAAAAATAGCAAAGGCAGAGTAATTTCATAAACATTACTTCACAAGGGTCAATAGAGTGTTCACATGCTGAACGAAGGCTTTATTCTCACCTGCATTGCCTAACTATCTGGTGCCTAAACTATCAAAGACCACTAGGATGCACTGTAACACACGAGAGAGACTGTGGACTCCTTTTCACCACCTACCTAATCTGGCTGATCTTTCCTTTGAAAAATAGTAAATATTTTGTTCTGGTATCAGCTTCCCATTGTGAAGTGATTTAATTAGTATAAAATCAAACTAGGTCATAGTTTTTGTAATTACTAAATAATTATACAAACATCTAATGTAAAATAAGTGTTAGAAAGATAATTCTGACAGACAGTAATTTGATGACAGACAGCATCAAATCTTAAGGAATGGATTTAAGTCTCAGCTTAATGAATGTTATCAGGCCTCCAATTATTTACTAATCTCTTATCATGGGGCCATTCTTATAAGGAGACAAAGTGAAAGAGTCAACTATTGTCCTTGGAGAGATTATAGTTGAATCATAAGTGTTTGAAAGCTAGCCACTAAGTATGTGAGAAAGAATATGAATACAACTAAGCTTAACTTCAATCTGCTCCACTTAAAATTATCATCACCTTTGTATCCATTTCTAAATCTTCCCAGCAGTTAGAGGAATTTTTTTTTTATAATGAGAAAACAATAATGCTTCTCAAAGGCAAGAAAGCTGAGCCACTTGGTGTTAGTCAACAAAGTTCTTGGGAATCCAAATCTTAGACTCAATTAGAAATCATTTCCAAAAGTGACCCCAACTATATAGGCCACTAGGTCATGACACTCCTGACTCATTGCCACTGGGAATTTGGATGAGATCAGTAGCAGCTGTAAACATATGGATTTTAAAAAGTTAATTTTTTAAGCCTTTAAGTGCTACCAAATGACCACCACATGCTCATTTCTATATCCAGAGTTACAACTGCCCCTGGACCTGAGATTTACACTTCTCAAAAGTTTTAATGGGGACTACTAGTCCAAGAAGGAATGAGGGTAGAAGAGTAAGCAGATGAGGACTAGAGAAGAGAGAGCCATTAGTGAAGAGTCTCCTTATTGGTAAGGAAGAAAGTAAAACCCATACTCTAGTTGGACTTTTTCAGATTCCTGCAAATAAATGTGTTTTTTAATACTATTAATTTATCCCAGGTTTGATCATCAATATCCTTTAAAGATGCCAGGTCCGTTAACTCTCATAGAATGAAAACCTCTACAATGGGGGAGAAATACTGGGATTAGAGTTTGGGTTAGAACCAGAAAGCATTTTTAAACAATCATTTAATTTACCCTCATAAGTGTTTTTATAAGAAAGGAAGAATTGGATTGATAAAGGCAGTTGTCACACAGCTAGAAATTGATAAACCTTAGAAACCTTATGATTTCTCAATTCAGGGTCTTAACTATTTGCCTTTCTTTTAACTCCTTATGCTCTCAGGCCCTGCTTAAGGTATTCTGAAACATTTGCCTATGTTCCCACCCATATCTTCTTTCGCTTCCCCATTGCCTCTTACCTACCAGCAATACCATGATCTTTGCTTTGGGCTTTCACAATTTCTAAAGAGGATCTTGGCTGAAGAACTGGGCATGCTACCAGTAGCGAGGTAGGGATTTTAACCGCCACCCCACTTCCCTTTCATTCAAAAAGAACCTTAAAGCACCAGGAACTGCAGCTCATTGAGCCTGACAGTAGCGACAGAGTCCTTGGAAAGTTAATGTGATAAGTCTCAGGTGAGTATTTACAGTTCGCTGCATAAATGTTAACTCCCTGTATAACTCTCCCTCAGAGCATTTCAACTGCTGCATCACTATAGGACATAGATGAAGAAGCTGAACACGTCTTGCTATTGATTTTTGTTAAGCGAGCTATGGGGGGGGGGGTGAGTAGGGGGTGGCGTGCAAGGCAGTAAAGCAAACAAATAGCTGCCCGCAGAACTCAAGAGAGCTAGATTGAAAAGTTGTCTTGGGTGAAGCCAGCTGCAGGAAGGGCAGAGCAGAAAGGTACGTGTGGTTGTACGCAACACACACACACACACACACACACACACACACACCCTAGGTTGAAAACCTGACTTGGATGAGGATAGTTGCAAAGGTACGTTTTGTTGAACACAATGCACACACACACACACACACACACACACACACACACACACACACACCCTTGGTTGAAAACTTGTCTTGGGTGGGGCCAGCTGCAAGGAGGACAGGAAATGTACCTGTGGTTGTACACAAAGCAACACACACACACACACAGCAGCGAGCCTGCAGGATGCCCCAAATGTCAGACAGACAGGAAAAGTTCAGTTCCTGCAGCTGGGCAGCACGTCCACCCAAGCCCAAACCCACTCCTCCGTAAGGTTCCGACGGTACCCGGGCAGGACTGGGGTGGGTGCGGAGCGATGCCGCGGGGCTAAGCATGCCTAGCAGGCCTAGCAGTACGTACCGAAGAGGCTGTGATCCTGCCGGGTGCCTTGCACGCTGCCGTCGGGTAGGATCTGCAGGTGGAAACCTGTGCGGCAGTACAGCTGCCTGCGGCGCAGGATGCCGTGCAGGTGCGCGAGCTCCGCAGCCCCGGGCCCGCCGCGGGCGCCCCGCTCCGCCGCACCCCGGCGCTCTCCCAGCAGAGGTGGCCGCTCCCCGGCAGGAGGCAGGAGGAAGTGCGAGCCCACCTGCTGTCCCAAGCCCTCCAGGCCGCCCAGGAAGCCCCCGACTTCAGCTAAGGGAGCCATGGAGGGGGCCAGCGGGAGAGGTGGTGGATCCGGCAAACAAAAGCCACCCTCCTCCCCCCAGTCCAAAAAAATAAGAGTAGCAGGAGGTGAATTGAGGGGGGTGGGGTGGATTATGGCCCAACAAGTGCCAAAAAATAGTTAAGGCCGGGTTACTCCTGTGTGGTCGCTCAAGGGACTTTGCTCCGAGATCGCTGGGAAGCTTGCTCTGTCTCGGGGCGATGTTCTCTCCCGGGGTAGTAGGTAGGTGACAGTCTGCCGCTGGCTTTGCAGAAACATCTAGAGCTGCCACTGCCAACCCGGAGGCTGCGGCGGGATTTGGGGGGCTCGGGCTCCCACTCCGCAAAAGGGATCAGATCAAAGTCCTGTGTGCATACACACCGAGTATATATGCGGGTCCTCTTGACATATGCTAATCAAGTTCTTTCATGCGCGCTGGGGAGGTTCTGTTTGAAATCTTATACCGACCTCCTCTCTCTCAACACGTTTTTTGGCTCTTCGCAAGGGACCAAAGGAGACCCCTGACGCTTCTCTCTATCCTGGCAGTCGCAAAAATCATGCCCACACTTGGCCAAAGCTAGCCAGCAACTTCTTCGGGGAGACGAAGCAAAGCCCCTCTTTGGGGTTGTCTTTGGACCAACCAACCGTGATGCTGTTGAGCTGCTGCTGCTGGGCAGTCGCCTTTGATGTGAGCTCCTTTGCAGTGATAGATCGCTGCTGAAAGGAGCCAAGCTTGGCAGGTATATAGAAGAAGGGGGAGGGGAAAGGGGAGATTGTAGGGGGAGAGGACGGGCAGGGGGGGGGCAGAGGGGATGGGTAGGAGGAAGAAAAGGAGAGAAGAGGAGATTGGACTCCTGAGAGCTACTGGGAGCCTGCAGTGGACAGGTGCAAAGAAAGGTAAGAGAGAGAAGGAAAAAGGGCGTTACCTGAGGCTTAGACCTGCCCAGACACACATGAAAGGAAAATCAAAGCTTTGACAGTTTAACTCACTAATTTTAAAACACTAATAAACTGTGCACGCATTGCTCTTTTCTTTTATCATTTAGATGGGGGATTTTCTTTACATAATCAAGGTTAAGTTAGGAACACACACACACACACACACACACACACACACACACAGATGCACCCTTCCCAGGTTCTGTTTAATGTTTATCTTTACTCAGATAGCACATGATATTACCCAGATTGTCTTATATGTATAAGAAAGTTTTTAACTGGACACTAAGATCATGGACTTTTAATTAACATTAAGTAAATGACACAATGTAATCCTGAATCTGGGGATTAAAGATAAATCCAGTAAGCTGAAAAAAAGATACCATCAATTACATTTGTCATGAATAACAAATGAATATTTGTAATAGTATCATAAAAGATCACATACCTCTGGACCCATCCAGTCTAGGAGTAATTCCTCTTAGTTGCATTTTGTATTTTAAGGTTAGATTTGGGGGTGTTCCACATTTCGATGATAAAGGCAACTAAAGAAAATATGGCGTTAATTTGCTGTATTTTGAGAAATAAAATGTTAAAAAATATTAAAAGTGTCTGTACTTATTTATGAAATAAAAAGTCTTTCAAATGAAGGAGGTAGCTAGATGTTCACCTGACCTTAAATCTATTTTGGGGCCACTAGCTAAATTCAAGATCGCTTTAAGGTTGTCCAGTGGCAGAAGAGATGAGAATCCTTTGACAGATTCATGCTTTTCTTGTATAAAAAGTTCTAGAGAGTCTCTCAAGGCTAACTTGTTGGTAATATTTCATAATTTGTCCAGCAAATGCTTAAACTTGAGAGCTCATACAGATGTGTCTATTTCTTTTCAGTTGCTCTGAAAAGTTATTTGCTAATTAATTGGCAGGTGCTTTAAAGTAGGTAAAGTTACACCTTTTCATCACTACGGCCCTAAGCGCTGACCCTTGTTCAACTAAGTTTTAAAAGAGTACTTAAAGCAAATGATTTACTGTTGATAGATATGAAATAAGGCAAAAACACGAGCTAAAAACAACAAACAGTTAAAATACTTTAGAAATGTATATTGCTAAGTCTTTTTTAAAGGTTGTACCAGGTAAATGTCATATTATTTCACCTTTTTAAATAACAACAGTCTGTCTTGTGGCAGGACCCCCAAATCCACCATAATCAAGATTTCAAAGCACATCTGTGTAAACATTATCACATCAGTGTAAAACATCAACCAATGAGCTTTTACTTTGAACCAAATCTTCTTAATTGCAGTGTTAAATCAAAGAAAGTTAGATCAAAGTTGTGTGAATCTCATAGTGGGATAAGTAAAGTAGCCAGTACATACATTGATCACTTTTAAAGAAGCAATACTTAAAGGTTTAAAACTAAGATCAAGCACCTTTTAATGAGGTTTGTTTCAAGGTCTAAGTTCTGTACAACATATAATGCTGTTAATTATCCCACAGTGGATATATGTCTTCATCACCTGTTTCTAGAGGTACAAGTTCAGTCTACTAAATATTTCTCAATATGAACACTTGAAGTCTTGCTGTATGATTTATAGCTCTTAGACTAATTTTACATATATGCATATACTAAAATATGAAGAAGTTTTATACAACCACCAAATCCCAATAAAATGAGTAAGTTTTTAGAAAGCTGTGTCAAAATAATATAGCTATGCTATTTTCAAGTTGGTTACCTTATTTGATTACCACAACAACCCTATGAAGTAAATATGCCCATTTTATAGTTGCCTTGGATTCTAGTTCAGGATTTAATCTAGAATTATATGCCTCAGAAAAATTATTTAAGCCCTTTTATGTCATTGTTTTTTATTTTGTAAAATAAGTTCAGTAAAATTCTTGCTTGGTCCTTTTCACCTAGGGTTTCACATTTAATGTTTAAATGGGAAAATACAGAGGAAATTATTTTTAAACATACATTTTTCTATGCATATAAGATGCTAGACAATTCAATTAGGGGTGTTTCTTTTTTGCTTTATAACTTAGCAAAAAATATTTGTTTAAAATACAAAATAAATCTTTTTTACCTCAAACCGAACCTTTAATGCAAAAGTTTGAAATGGTGCTTAATGCTATTTTATAAAAGGCAAGAATAGAAACAAAAAGATAAGAATTTCTTTGTTTGCTCTAGTCATGTGACAGGAAAAGATAACACTAAAGATTTTTTTGCAAATGCTGTGATGATATCATGGGAAGTTAAATAATTTTGAAGAGTGTTTTACAAGAGTGCATTATTCAGCTTTTAAGTATACACTACAATCTAATCAACTTTACCTGTACTTCCTAGAGACCACACTTGCCTTGCTGTTATACAAATATCTGGTACAATTTCTACTTCCACAAAATGTACAGTTAGTTTTCCAGAACACAAAATGTACAGTTACAGTTTTCCAGACCATCAAATCCTTACATTGCTTTTCTGCAAGCAAACGTATTGCAATGAAACTTCGTTTTTACAAATAAAAAATTAGTTAATACCTTTTGATACTTTATATTTAACTTGAGAACAAGAAAAAGTTTGTTTAAATGTCATGATTTTTACTCCAAATAAAACAACAAAACTTTGCTCTGAATTATTTATTAGTAATTTCAAAATTGTAAGCATATGGATTTCCACATATATAAAGCAGATTCAATGCATTTTGACAACTGCATACAATGGAGCATTATACAGCAGGGACAAGAATGAGAGAGACCTACATGAATCAATAAAAAGCATTTTTTAAATATATTATTGAATGAAAACGTAAATTTTAGCACACTTTATATATAGTGGGTGTTTTTTTTTTCTGTAAGAAAGCAGAAAACCAATAAACTTTCATATGCATATATTTTCCCAAAAAATAAATATAGAATGGATATGTCATAAAATAAAAGTTGGTTATCTGGTTGACTGATTATTTGAAATATATGTTAATAGAGAAGAAGAAATTGGGGCATGATAATTTTTTGAAAAATTCTTTGAAATTTTTAAAATTCTTTTTAAAGTATATTTTTAGAGAAGTGTTAATATTTTCGGAGATTGCATATATGTAGGTGTTGTAAATGTATATGTTTCTGCAGAGTAAACACAGGTCTTCATATACAAGGTATGCACACAACTTCTGAGCTAAAATCCCAAGCCTAGAGCATTTAAGTAAAATAAATTAAATAAGTATATGGGAGTTGGAAAGGAATAATATCAAGAACAGTTGAATAATACCAAGGATACTTGAACTAAATTCAAATGAACAATATAACATTTATAAGGGACTAACATATCATTATTAAGTCAGACTTTCAAATCTGATTTTTACTTTACATCCTAAAGAAAAAATATGTTAACAAATATTGAATTGAGTTACAAAGATTGTTTCCCCCCAAAAATTATAGGGTTTAGATTTGTATAATATGACATTGAGCAAATGAATAGGCATAATAAAAGTAATGAGATAAGGAATTTCCCTTTAATAACATGGGGTTAAAAATACAAGAACAAGGGAGATTGGGATGAATCCTGTAATATTCACTTGATTTGTAGTTATCTCTGTGTGTGTGTGTGTGTGTGTGTGTGTGTGTGTGTGTGTCCCCTGATCCTGTCTGTTAAAAAAAGCCTAGAAGTAAAGATAACGGAAACTGAGCATAATTGATCTAATGACTAGATATTAGTTTCTCAATTCAACCTCCCACTAAAATGACCCACAGACTCTTGAAAGATGCTGAAAGATGGCAGAGATCCTCTTTTTGTCTTCTTCAATCAAGACTATTTTTAGAGTAGTCTTTAAGTAAACTAGAGATAGATATTTAACATGCTTTTCCTATTCTGTAACATGTTTAATATTCTTCATTATCAACATCCTTCACCAGAATAATACATTTGTTGCAATTGATGATCTACATAATACATTATTAGCCAAAGTCCATAGTTGACACAAAGTTTCCCTCTTGTTTTGTTTTGTTTTGTGTTTCAAAAACTGTCTTGATTATATGTATACATCATAATGGCAACATATAGTGTCATTATGCTAAAAACCTCTTCTTTGCCACAGATCCTTTCTCACCTTCCTGTCAACTGTCATCATGAAAGCATTTTAGTATCTCCAAGGCTACCTCTTCCAGAATGCCCCGTGGTTTGAAGCATTCTGTATATAAAATTTTAATAACAACTTTATTCACTTTCTGGCAGACATTTAGCACTCCTTAATGACTATCTGTGACTTGATCACTCATTCTTTTTTTACAATGAAAAAGAAAGTCATTGTCTGAATGACACAGTTTATTGATCCATTCACCTCCTGAAAGACACCTTTGTTGCTTACAAGCTTTGGCAATTATCAACAAAGTTGTTATAAATATTTCCTTAAAGATTTTGTGTGGGCATAAATTTTCAGTTCTAGGGCAAATGCCAACAATATGACTGATGAATTGTCAATTTGTCTACTAATGCTTCTGCATGATTTTGCTTTCCCACCAGCAATGAATATTTCTACTGTTCATATCCTCACCAACATAAGGTTATTGTCAGTGATTTCACTTTTTACTATTCTAATAGGGGTAGGTGTTAAATCATTGTTTGAATTGCAATTCCCTAATTATATATATAACTATAACATCTTTTTATAAGCTTTTTGTCTAAGTTATCTTTTTTGGTGAAGTGTCTCTTAACATTTGGGGTACATTTTAAATTAAGCAGTTGTTTTTCTTCTTGCATTTTAATTTTTATTTGCATATTTTGGAGAACTATACTTTCTTGAGTGTAAATTTTGTAAATATTTTCTTCATTCCCTATTTTTTCATATTTTGTCTTCTCTTTCAATTGATGTAATCCTTTACAGAAACGAAGGTTCTATTTTAATGAATTTCAACTTAGCAATTATATTTTTCCTGATTGGGCCTTTGGTGCCATATCTAAAAGGTTATCACATTATATAACTAGGGTTATTTTTCTCCTATGTGATTTTCTGAGAGTTCATCATTTTTTTAATTTAAGTATATGATTGATTTTTAGTTAATTTTGTAAAGAGTATAAGATCTGACTTGATTCATTATTTTGCCTATGGATACCTTCTTATTCCAGCATTATTGGATGTCCCATTATTGGAATTTTTCTGGTGGTGTAAGATAAATTGGTGCTTGAGAAGTAAGGATGAAGCTCTCTATTTGGAGAAGAACCAGGAAAGGAGAAACAAAGACAATACTAGAAGGATACTTCCTATATTTTAATGCACATTTTAGGAAAACATAAATATTTCTTCATAATGGTCACTTTGGAGTAAAAAAGCTTGGCAAATGAGAGCCAAGTTAGGCAACTAAATGGCATGGTACCAGCTATCTTGGGGTAGCATTAGATGCATAACATGCTACAGGCTACCTCCAAGTTGCCCTAAAAGTAGGTTAGAGGAGATAAGACAAGCTTAAATTATACCACAGGATCTTCAGACTATACTTCATAATAGTATTGTTATTAAAACACATCAAATTTGAAGTAGTCTGATTTGCATATTTTTGTATGGTGCTATTCATTCTCTGGTGTAATTCATCTATTCTAGCCCTTCAGGTCAGAAAGGTAGTACAGTAGGAAAGATGCTTGCTTTGCATCTGGCCAGCATGTCATATGGTCCACTAGGAGTGATTTTTGAGTGCAGAAGTTCCAGGAGTAACCCCTGAGCATTTCTGGATGTGGCCCAAAAACAACAAAAAAGGAATATATGTTTCATGTGATAGGTATATTTGACTTTTTTTTCATGAATGTTTGTCAGATATCTACAACAGTGCTTTACATAGTCTTACTACTGAATAAATATCTGTTGGTTATTAATACACTAAAATACTTTTGTTCAGAAAACTAAAGTGCTTCCTGTATTTTAACTAAGTATCATTTTTATAGCTACTAGAATAGTTCTAATTCATAGAATTATATCCAAAGATATGCATTGATTTAACTACTAGAAAAATCACCCCTATTAGGTAACACAGTTTTAATCTTAAATGATGGTAAGCCTGGACATAAAACCATGCACCGATTAAGTACAGAGTTGGCCAATGAAGCAGAATGACTGCAAGATTCTCATGGGGTCAGCCACTAGAGGACAGTGTGGGCACACACGCTTTCAACTTCTTGATAAGGCCAAAAGGGAACTTGATAGACAGGATTGAATGCTGCCAACTTTCACTTCTCCAACTTTTAGTCATAGTCATACTGTTGGAAATTCCTCATATAAGTCTCAATTACAAAAAAAATGAAAATAGAAAAGCATGAAAAGTACAATCAATATGCCATTGGTTATAAATCTGAGCAAATGTCAATAATCATGCAGGAGAATAAAATGCAACTCAGCAGATACTGTGCAGCTGTTAGACCTCTGTGAAAGTGTTGACGCTGAAAATATTTGACTCCGCTATTCTTGCGAACAAGGCTACAAGTTTCTAGCTGGCAGTAAAGTTGTGAAATGAGTTCAAGGACAAGGAGCTGGTTCAAGGAAATGAAATAGCAAGTAGCTGTAATTGGAGTTTTCTGTTGAGAATTGCATCAACTACGAAATACGTGTACTAAAAGCTACAACAAAAAGACACAGCCACAAGAGCTATTAACCTTTATGTGGACTTAAAAAAAATAGAATAATTTCGGACAGTAATTGTTAATAATTTATTTCAAGTAAACACAGATTCAACTATTATTTTCTTGGTCATCAATGAAATATATTTTAAAATAAATTATAATATTTAAAAATTAAATTACAATTTCAATGACTTGTTTTAATTTAAATGTATTTTTCAGGACAGTCATTTTAACCTAGATAAAACTGACTTAAATTTTATCTTAGATTTTAGATAGTAATTTACTTACCATTGTCCTGAAGAAATAAATCTCAATTTCCATTAAATTCACATAAATTTCTAGTAAGTTTATAAAAATATGTTTCTCATTCAAAAACTATGACAGGTACACAATACCTATCTTTCTGTACTAGAAACTTATAGCTTTGTTCTCAATAATAGCGGAGTCAAATATTTTCAGCATCAACACTTTCAGAGAGGTCTGACAGCTGCACAATATCTGCTGAGTTGCATTTTATTCTCCTGCATGATTATTGACATTTGCTCCAGTTTTATAACCAATGTCATATGATTGTATTTTTGATGCTTTAGTATGTTTGGCTGACACAAAGGGGAATATTATAGTAATAAGCTATAATGGGGGAGTTCAAAGCACTACCTTTCAAGATCACAAAAGACTAAATCAGCCTTGTGAACAGTGAAGCATTTTATTATTATTACAATTTCTTTGGGGAGTAGTTTGGATCCTGACAGTGCTCAGGAATTAGTCCTAGGACTGTGCTCAGGATCATGAATGGTGATCTTAGGAGACTAATGTGGATCAAACCAAGTTGGTCACATTCATGGTCAATGCCTTAATCCCTATATCATCTAGCCCCAGCATTTTAAAAAAATATATCTAAGAGTCCTGTTAGGGAGTAGAGAAAGGAAAAAGATGGGGAAGCAAACAGAAGCCAAATCAGAAAATATCTTCTAGTAAGGAGTTATCCATTCAGTTTCCTCCTCTCTGACACAGGCTAGACTAAATTATCTCTACAGTCCCATTAAATCCTATAGTTTATGATTATCCAAATTTCAAAGTAAAAATTAATTAGAAAGTAAAATTTGTGACTTTGATTTATAGTTGTTACAAATAGCTCTCCAAATGACTTAAAATCACCTTCCTTTGAAGTAAGAGATTCAGGAATTGAAAAGATAATACAGGAGTTAAGGTCAGTGCCTTGTAAACAGCCAAACCAGTTTAATTCTCAGCACCACATATTGTTCTCTGAGCACCACCAGGAGAACAGAGACAAGGATTAAGTCCTGAGTATGACAGGGTTACAGTCCAAACTCCCTGCCCAAAAATCAGACACTCAAGGATAGGGAAGTTTCTAAATATGAAACTCAAATATTAACATTTTATAAAATAAAATATAAAAATTAAGATACTTAAATTTATATCTGGTGTTCAAATTCTGTTATAATCAAATATATTTCTATAGATAATCAAGTTCTCATTATAATGTAAATGCTCTACAATTTCTATATTCACATATACATAGAGAGAGTGCAAAGCAAATTGTTTGGGTCTACACTTGGTAGTACTCGGGACTTATTCCCAATTTTGTTCACAAAGATTACTTCTGATGGTTTTCAGGGGATCATATGTAGTTCTGGGGATCTAATCTGGCTATGCAAAGTTCAAGACAAATACCTTAAATCTGTACATAATTCTGACATACAACTTATATTTTAAGAATTAATTTATGGATACATAAACTGCTTTTCAAAAATGGGGGGGTTTTTTGTCTTATATTTAAAATTCAACTGATTTTTAGCATCAATTTATGGAGAGGTCAACTACCACCTTTATTAGACATGACTCAACATTCTAGTGAGATGACTAAATGTATAAAAGTCTAATCCTTTGTAACTGCCTGAGAAAAATTAGAAGAAAATATAGTTTTAATCACTCATTGACTAGAATTAAGAAAAGGGGAGTATTTACCATTTGTCTTGAGATACATTTTTCTTTTACTTCCACTTTTAAAGAGACAAAAATCATCAATTGTACTATTAGTTCAACTTTAACTCTTCCCTCTTTTTCATTTGATTCATTTTCAGTTTAAAAAAGATCTGGTTTGGATAAGGATTTTGAGTTTCATATATTGGTTAATTTCATCATTGTTTGAAATTCACTCTTTAAAATTCACTTAAAGGACAAACTCTTCTCAGACATATAGATGTTTAATAAGTAAGTCAGCGTAATTATTATACTTAGCCATAGCCAGAAATTTAATGACTGATTCTATATATTACAGAATAGAGGCCTCCATTACATCAATTTTGATCAAAGCACATGCCCTGAAACAACTACTGAATACAATAAAATTCTAATCAAGCATGATTTCCTTGTAATAATTTGTTAAGGAGACCCATTCACCTGCATGATGATGTTAGAAAACTCATTTAGTGGTTTTCTATAAAATCTTATCATGAAAGGTTCACTACATTTCACTTTATTTGTTTCCCTTGATGTGGTGGTATGAGATTTATAGGGCCTTAACAGAATTGAGGCTATCCTGAAAAAAATTTCAATAATTTTCAAAGTACAAGGTTTGTGACATGCTTCAATTGCCAAGAAATTTACAAACACCCACATCTTTAGACTGTTTTTTTACATCAATCTCTGTGTTTGAGGTAAACTGATTTATTTTAATCAAAATATTTTGCATAATGACTCATATTAACTATTAATTTGGCTTAAAAATGACTACTTTTAAGTGAATAAAATATAAAACTTAAGTAAAATAAGTGTTGCTTACACATAGGATAACATTGTATAATAAAAATGAAGTAATATTTTTTATTATTTATCAGTATGCTTGGTGTCTGTACCCTGCTGGTACTTGGTGCTAATAGGACATCCTCTCCAGTCAGTCGGACTTATGGTCATCCTCAGGGGTTTGTTGTGGATATAACATAGGCTTTGAGTATGCAAGTTGTGTGCACTACCATTTTGAGGCATATTGCTCCCCAAGTCTAAAATTTTAATCAAGCCTAAATATTAGTATTACTATAAAGAAAACTCTAATTACCTGGTATGATGAAATAAAAGACTAAGGTTGGCTATCAAATATCCCATTTCTAAATGAAATTTTTCAGATCCAATACAAGTGGAGTCTCTAACTGGTCTGAGTAGTCAATTGCACATGTTCAGGACTCAGATTTTTAAACTCAGGCCCTTGGAACAGCAGATGTAAGTAATTCTAAAGAATAAAAATGAATCAGAAATAATGTCTATAAATAGATTGATTGAAACCTATTAACAACCCTAGGAAAAGCAGAGAAGTTGTTAACCCTCTCTTTAGCTAAACTATGAGTAAAGTCATTTTACAATTTGTAATTAAAGATATATCGCTATATTTGACGACAAAAATTTTCTATTAATAAACTTAAACGTTTTAACATTTTTATGACATTATGTAAGTTTCAAGTAGTCATCAGTATAATTTGACACTAGTAATATATTGCAGTATGGTCCCCATCAAAATTTCAATTTTATCCTCAATGATACAATTGTGATCTTATTCCAGATTTACCTATTTTGCTATTCACTTCACTTTATAATTTTGTACTGATAGTTTAAGATCAGTATCACTCTATACTTGTTTTGTTTTCTGTTTTATTTCTTTACTTTTTTTTCCCTTTTGTTGTTGTTTTTGTTTTGGGCCACACTCAACAGTGCTCAGGGGTTACTCCTGGCTCTGTGCTCAGAAATCACTCCTGATTCTGGTGACCTTATGAATGGATGCTGGGGATCGAACTTTCATCCGTCCTGGGTTAGCCATGTGCAAGGCAAATGCCTAACACAGTTCTACCACTCCGACTCCTATTTCTTTACATTTTAATGAATACAGTTATAGATCATTTGTCTCTGAGAATTTTACTGTGCAAATAATTTTTTTTAATTTAAACACCTTTATTACATACATGATTGTGTTTGGGTTTCAGTCATGTAAAGAACACCCCCCATCACCAGCAAATAATTCTTTTGACATGTTACAAACTGAAAGATTTAAGCATGTTTGTATAGCATGTGTTTAATCTATCCAACCATTAATAGACACAGGGTTTTCTTTTAAAGTGTGACTATTGAAAACAATGCTGCAATAAATACAGAATATATATATTTTTTTCCTTCATTCTTTTTCTATTGTAAGAATTTATTCAAGAGACAAAATTGATTAACATAATGAGGTAAACTAACATAATATAGTGACATAACATAACATATAATATAATTGATATAATAATGCATGTAAGTCAAAGAAAGTTTCTGATTAAAAACACATTAATAACTAGACCACATAGGACCTCTAGCCTTAATATTTGAAGGAATTTTCATTGATTTTTATTGTAACTGCCCCAGTATATAGTCACAAATGTATGAAGGCTTCCTTTTCTCCACCTCTTCAACACATGTGGTTTCTTGTGTTTTTGATAATAGCCATTCTCACAGGTGTGAAGAGATAACTCATTGTGGTTTTGATTTGCATGTCCTTAATCATAAGTAATGATGAACATCTTTTCATATGCCTGTTTACCAGCTGTAGGTTTCCTTTGGAGATGTGTCTACTCAGATCCTCTGTTCAGTGTTTTAATTGGGTTGTTTTTGTTGTTATATTTCTTTATGTATTTTGAATATTAACCCCTTATCAATCATATGATTTGCAAAAATGTCCACATTAATTTCCCCTTTTTTAACAATAATTTCTCTGTTATATTTGTGGGGAGTGTGGACCACACCCTGTGGCCCTCAGGGTTTGCTCCTGGCTCTGTGCTCAGAAATTACTACTGGGGGGGGGGATAATGTAGGATGTCAGGGAATGAATGCGGGTAGACTACATGCAAGGCAAATGCCCTACGCAACTGTACTAATGCTCCGGCTCAGTGCATAATATTTTTAGTTGGATACAGATCCTTTTGTTTACTTTTGATTTTGTTTCCCTTGCCAATAGGGACGTCATAAAGATATTGTTAAGGTTAGTATGAAATATTTTATATTTGTTTTGTCTTTTATAATGAATTCATTTTGTTTTTTGTTTTGGGGGGAGGCCACACCCGGTGACGCTCAGGGGTTGCTCCTGGCTATGCGCTCAGAAATCGCTTCTGGCTTGGGGGACCATATGGGACGTCCGGGGATTGAACCGCGGTCTGTCCTAGGCTAGTGCTGGCAAGGCCTTACCACTCCGTGCCATGGCTCCGGCCCCTATAATGAATTCATTTTTACACATTAATTAAAACAGCTTTATTGTTTATAAAGAATAGCTTTATTGAAGCCGGAGCAGTGGCGCAGCGGTAGGGTGCTTGCCTTGCACACTGCTGACCTAGGACGGACTGTGGTTCAATCTCCCGGTATCCCATATGGTTGTCCAAGCCAAGAGCGATTTCTGAGTGCATAGCCAGGAATAACCCCCCGAACGTCATCAAAAACCAAAAACCAAAAGGGAAAAAAAATTGGCTTTATTCTTTTGCATATGGATGTCTTGCTTTTTAATACAATTTCTTATTCTTATTGTTAAGTTGCATTGGTTTATAACAGGGGTGGCGAACACACGGCTCTTGAGCCGCATGTGGCTCCCGGCCAAAATGAATGCGACTCTTTGCCTCTTATGTGTTTAATATATTATTGTTAAAATTATATGCTTTTGTGTGTTTGTCTGTTTTGGCAGGTCACTGTGTAGTGTGGCTCTTTGACTAACACAGTTTAAAATTTTGGATCTTGTGTCGAACTTGTTCGCCACTCCTGGTTTATAACTACAGGTTTCTAAAGTAAATAATTCTAATAAAAATCCATATAAGCTACATTAAGTTCATCACTGAAAATTTGATTCTGATTTTTTTTCATTAAATTGATTCCTTTTGGGGTCGGAGAGATATAGCATGGAGGTAAGGCGTTTGCTTTTCATGCAGAAGGTCATTGGTTCGAATCTGAGCATCCCATAAGGTCCCCAGAGCCTGCCAGGAGTGATTTCTGAGCATAGATCCAGGAGTAACCCCTCAGCACTGCTGGGTATGACTTAAAAACTAAAAAAAAAAAAAATTGACTTCTTTTATCTCATTACCTATTTGTAAAATTTTTTATCTTCTGAAGCTCACTAATTTGGTCCTACAATCTGAAAATTTATTGTTTTATTATGCTAATTTTTTCTTTATATACCACTTCTGAGATAAGTTGTATTTAACAATTTGATAAACTCAGTGTTTTGTCTTTCTCCATCTGAATTTGATACCATTAATGCTCTCTATGTCCAGAAATATTGTTGTGTGAATGACAAAACTTCTTTATCTTTTTCAGAGTTGAACAGTATTCCATTGGGTGTATATATGTATATATAATCACTTCTTTAGTATCTATCATTTAATGAGCACATATATTGCTTCCAATTTTATATATTGTAAATAATGCAGTGATACCTGTTGGAGTACATACTTTACTTTCATCATCTTTGATAAATATGCAAAAAGGGGATAACTATCAACATAGAATTTCTACTTTTTATCAACCCTATTTAATGAAGAGATTTTCCATCTCTACTATTCTTGTACCTTTCTTATATATTATTTATCCATTATGTTTGGTTTTATTTATGTACTCTATTTTACTGTTCTGTATTTTTTTACTCTACTACTATATTTTTTCTATACATCTTATAATTTTTGTTGGCATTTCTTGTGAAATGGCCAGATGGACAGAGAGGTTTCTGGTGATAATGTACTGCTACCAGTCTTCACTTTTGTCTCTGCCTCTATCCCTGACTGTCAAAGAAATTCCTTTAAGACTGACAATAAAACAAAATAGCTGATACAAAGCTTAATATAAAGAGGAATTATTAAAGAAACCAAGACTAGGGGTCAGAGCAATAGCACAATGGTAAGGCAATTGCCTTGCACGCAGCTGATCCAGGACAGACAGTGGTCTGAATATCAGTGTCCCATATGGTCCCCCAAGCCAGGAGTGAGTTCTGAGCGCAGAGCCAGGAGTAACCCTGAGCATCACTGGGAGTGGCCCAACTCCTCCCCTCCCCACTACCACCATCCAAAAAAAGAAGCCAAGAATAGCATAGGCCAAGCCTTCATATAGGTAGAACCTGAGTAAAATGGTAAATGTTTCATTTCTTGAGAAGTACAAGTAATTGTTATTCGACTTACCCACAACACTTTTCTGAATGAAAATTTCAGATCAAGCCTAAATTCATAGGGAAGAGTCCCTTGATGAGTGAGTGTCTGCTAAGAAAATTTTATATGACTGGTAAGTCTCATTCTGGGATTATCATGGTTTCTTTGCAAGTCTCCAAATAGAAGAAAATAGTACAATGACAATAGAAATAGAAAAATAGAAAAGTGTTTTAGAATTTGTTACATGCATAGCAACATTTTGCACTGAGTATATAAAAGACAACCAGAATGAAAAGAATTTAAAGATAGCTTAGACTGGGAAATTATTTATCTTTAAAAGTTGGTTGTGAGGGCAGAGGGAAAATCCAATGGGCAGGACACTTGCCTTGTACATAGCCCACCTGAGTTCAGTTCCTTGGAATCATAATGGCCCCTGAGCACTGCCGGGAGTGATTCCTGAGTATAGAACCAGCAGTACTAACTCCTGAGTACTACCAGGTATGGTCCCAAAACAAAACAAAGTTGTTTTTTAATTTTATGCATATGGGTAAGTTGACAGAAGTGTGAAAACTGTCAGCAATAATCTTATACAGGAAGATTCCCAACTACAAAATACACACCAAGGGTCTCTCACTGGAAACAGGAAAGAATATATTCCATAAGAACTCCCTTTTAGAATTCTAAAATATTACTGAATAATCTTGGGACTTAAAAACTACAAAGAAAGGGGCTGGAGAGATAGCACAGTGGTAGGGCATTTGCCTTGCACATGACTGACCCAGGACAGACCTAGGTTTGATTCCCAGTATCCCATATGGTCCCGAGCCTGCCAGGAATGATTTCTGATTGGAGAGTCAAGAGTAACCCCTGAATGCTGGGCGTGGCCCCCCAAAAAACAAAAAGCTACAAAGATGGACACATCTTTATTATTTTTCTGCTGAGGAAACTAAATGTCTCTGAGATAAAGAATTTTATCTGGGTCACACAACCAGATCAGTAATTCTGTCTTGCATCTAGATTCTTTACTGAAGTTAGATAAGAGAACTTAAATTTATTTTTAAGACACATTCACTTGCAAGAAATAGAATATAAGTTGCATTAGTTCAAATAAAAGTCATTTTATAAAGATAAAAAAAATCACATGATATCCAGGAAAAAGAAGTGCTGAGGTCTTAAGTATAATAGTTTAGCACTAAAGGCCTACATAGTAAAAGTTCAAGGACATTTATTCTAACATACTGCTGTGAACATTACTTAGTTACTAATTCATCTAACTCTGTTAATCTTAGCTTAAATTTAAAGGAGAGGCACTGGACTAGTCTGGACTACTTTGTTTACTAACTTTGTTAGTTTTTCATGCTTAGGCCAATCAGCTATACCTAGGAAGATGGGGGAGAACAGTTTCTGAGAAATAGAAAGTACAATTTATCCCAGAAGACTCTGTGGATAGATTCCCGTTGTGTGCTGGTAAATATTTAACTAGTCTGGGATGGAAGAAGGGACGCATTATTAGTATAGTTTATAAATGTTTATGATACAATAATCTTTTGTAGTGTTTGATGTCAAGTTACCAACATAGCTTTATGACTGCAGATATTGACCATAGCACATTCTTATCTAGAATTTGGACTAATATGAAAGAAGGCACAAAGCTCACTATTTACAGATAATGTTGTAATCTTCATAAAAACTCTAAAGGATCAATTGAAAATTATTATGAACAATACAGGAAAACATAAAAGCTACAAGTTACAAATCAATATACAAAATCCTATTGCATTTTTGTACAATTTACCCATAGAAAGAGAAATTAATATAAGCACCCTAGTTTCAATTACAACAAAAAGACCAAATTTTTCAGAACAACTTTAACCAAGGAGATGAAGGGCACTAGAAATTACAATACTTCTTAGGTTATCAAGTTCAATTACTGATCTTAGTCTGTGGACCATGCTAACTCCTTAGTGGGTCAAATGAACTGGTGGAAATTGATTGTTTAAAAATCTAAATTGAGCAGTATTATAACATAAGAGTCTGAATCAATGATCTTTATTATGACTCTTGTCTCCGGTCCTGCCTTGACAATTACTTGCTTTCTCCCTATGGTCCCATATAATGGATTAATTACATTTCCTGATGTTCATTTAGTTTATAATAAGCTCCTGTAGACTCTGATGAGCTACTTTATGTTCTTATCTGCTAATTTGGTTTTCCCATCTCAGTCTCTTCATTCAACAATAATCAATTCATTTCTCCATATAATAAACATTTATTGAAAACCTTCAACTGGACTAAATATTCATTCTGGACTTTGGTAGACATTTTCCCCACCACTTTCTCCTTTGATCCCCACCCCCACCCCCCGCCATTTCTTTCCTAACAAATACATAAAGCAGTAGAAATGAAGACACTATGTGCAGACTTTTCCAAGAGATAAAGAGATGAATTCAACCCTACTCTTTGTCTGATAGTTTTCCTGTCAGTGTTCATAGACCTGGGGATAGGAGGTTTATGTACCATGGTGTAAAGCTCAGCTAAAATAACTTCTCAACAATCAGAAATTCTGGTAATCTGAGTAAAGTAATATAGGTAAAGTATTTTAATAAATTTTAATAGAAGTTTGCTTAACAAAATTCAAATAAGTATTACACAATTACACTTAAATAGCATACTTGGAAAATTTAAACCTTATTTGTAATTTTAAAGTAGTAAAGTATTTAAATGATTAGTATTGTGTTTTAATTGGAAAAAAATGAAGCAATTTGAAAGCAATTGTAGATCTTCAAAAGGTAAATTAGGGACTACAGAGATAGTTCCAGGGTTAAGGTGCATGTAGTTGATGCAGGTTTCATCCCCAGAACACATGGTCCCTTAAGCATTGTAGGATACAGCACCAGAAGCCCTCCAGATACCATAGGTGTCCATAATTTCAGTGTCCCTAGTAATCCTCTGCACAATAAGGCTAGAAAAGAACCACATCCTTGGACTTTCCAACTAAACTGCAGTCCTGGTTGGCTGAGAATTGGGAGCTTGGATCATTGGGCTCTAAGAGCACTCCTTGGAAAGCCCAAAACTAACAGCAAAAAACACAACAGAAGAAAAGAAGTGACATGTCATAAACACTATAAAGTATATTTATAAAAATGTTATAAAGTATATGCAAGGAGATTTGGGGCTAAGTAGAACCATGAGAGTTCAGAAGATATTTATCTGTTCATTTCCTTAATTTATAAGAAATTGTGACTTCCAATATATTTATTACATCAGTGTTTTTAAAGATCATAGGTTGTGTGTGTGTGTGTGTGTGTGTGTGTGTGTGTCTCTGTGTGTGTAAGACACATTGGGGGATTCTGTTTACTTAAAGAAGGTAGATTATGGAACAAAGTAGCAGTAATATTTTTATCTGAAAGTGTGCTGTAGGCCAAATTAGTTTGAAAGCCTCTGCAGGACATGGTTCTACAATTAAAAGATAGCAAAACCAGAAGCTCAGATTTTCTGCTCTCTGGCTTATCACTTGTATCTAGTGATAAGAATGACTTTCCTGATAAACAGTTGGCTCAATTCTTTTGTTGTAAAGAATTCTGAGCACTTCAGTGTAGAGATAGTGAAGGTCTGAGTATTAATTTAATTTGAAAGTGTGAGCTCTCACTGGATAGGGATCTATCCCCAGGTATCCCAGAGGTATCCCAAAACAAACAAACAAAACTCAAAGAAAAAGCATGGGCCGAATCCCCTTGTAACTACAGCACAATGGACATTCCTAGATTTATTGACCCAGAATATTATAGGAAGATCCTGACAAAATTCCAGTATAGAAATAAGTTAGATCATAACTCAGTTGCCAAATCGGGTGTCTGAATGGTGGAAATATCTAAGTCATTCGTAATTGCTCATAAAAGTAATACTGACCAGATAGCAAAGAGTATAGTAGTAACACCAACAAAAATGACAAAACACTTCCTATTTTTGTTTTACTGATAGCAACACTTTGCCATTAGAATGACAGGCAATTCTGATTTTTCTAAATTAGATGACAACAAGTATGGCCAATTTCTTCCCCTCTTCCCTAGCACACAAGTGATTTCAGGGCTCACATACTTATGGGGAATCGTGGTCTAAGCAGGTTTGATGGGGATCAAACGCTTGGCAACGTGCCTAACAAGCAGGCACCCCACCTCGGAGCTACCAGGGCCCTCATAAACTTTAAAAACAAACAAACAAACAAAAACCAAAAACACAAAGCGACCCCATTCATAGTAAATTTAAAAGGTGGGTCCAAAGAGAGAGCACAGAGGTGTGGCTTTTGCTTTGCAAGCAGCCGACCCAGGACAGATGTTGGTTCCGATTCCTGCATCCCATTTGGTCCTCCGAGCCTGCCAGGAGCGATATCTGAGCCTGGAGCCAGGAATAAGCCCTGAGCGCTGCCGGGCTGTGACCCCTAAAACCAAAATAAATAAATAAATAAATAAATAAATAAATAAATAAATAAATAAATAAATAAATAAAAAAAGACGTTTACAAAGTCTAGAAGCGTCCCTGTGTCCTCAAAACATTCTTCCACTTAATTTGTCGATAGCATGATAGCAAGGAGGTAAGGCGTTTGCCTTGCATGCAGAAGGACAGTGATTCGAATCCCAGCATCCCATAGGGTCCCCCGAAAGAGCTTGCAGGAGCCATTTCTGAGCGGAGAGCCAGGAGGAACCCCTGAGCGCTGCTGGGTGTGACCCAAAAACCAAATAAATAAATAAATTTGTCATTAGGCCACCTAAGCCACAGATGAGCGTCTTTTTTCTGACAGTTCAGCTTCAGATACAATCACAGGATTCCTGTATTAAAAAAATAAATTGTGAATTTCTCCAGGGGAGACAGATAACCCAAGATGTTCGTGATACAAGAAAGACAAGAGGGGGTGCTGGGCACCCCCACACTCTCCTGAGGCGAGGCCGGGCCGCCGGAGCAGCCGGGGGCCTGGGGGATGCAAAGTGTTCTTTGGACGACGGCGGGAATTCCCGCCTGTGTGGCCAAGGAGCGGCCGCCGGGCCCCTTGACTCGAAGCCCGAAAGCCCGAGCGTCGGCGACGGCCACGCAAGCCAGCCGGGCAGCCCGGCCGGAGCTGGTCGTCTGGGGTCGCTCTCGGGCCACTTCTCGCGCCCCACTTCTCGCGAGATCTCGGCCCCCCTCCCTCCGCCCCCCTCCCGGGCCCCCTCAGACCGAGCGCGGGCGCCGGGAGCTCCCGCGATGGCCGCCCTACGGAGGCTCCTGTGGCCGCCGCCTCGGCTGCCGCCGCCGCTGCTGCTGTCCCCTCACCCCGCCCCCGGGCTGTGGGGGCTGCCGGCGGCAACACCCCCGGGCCGGCCCTTCTCCTGCCGGGAGGAGGAAGCGGCCGCGGCGGAGGCGGCGTGGAGGCTGAGGCGGCGGCGCTGGGGGGAGCTGAGCATCGCGGCGGCGGCCGGCGGGGGTCTGGTCGGTCTCCTGTGCTACCACCTGTATGGAGACCACGGGGCCGCCTCGGCCGCGAGGCAGGGGCCCTCCTCCGAGAGCGCGGCGGCCCAGCCCGAGGACCCGCCCCGCGGCCGGGGGCTGCTGCCCATCCCCGTGGCGGCTGCCAAGGAAACGGTAGGTGGTCAGAGCGCATGCGCGTGCGCGTGCCGCCGGCGCCGCCCCCAGGTGATGCCTTGAGGGTCGGGCCGCCAGGTGTTCAACACCTGGACGTTCTGCGCGGGGACGGCTGGGCTGGGTTGGGCCGGGTGACACCGGGCGACTCCGCCGTGCTTGCACGCTTGTCTTTCTTTGCATCTGCAAATGCGGAGCTCTCATCTAAGCGTTCTAGGCCAGGCCTCACTGGGTGTGGAGAAGACTACTTGATTAATGCTATCAGAGAGATCTAGCTGGGCTTGAGGGTTGCTGCAGCTATGGCCTAAAACCCAAAGCCAGACTAAATAAAAACACCACGAAAAGATCCAGTGGCCTCGTGCTGCGCTTAAGAGGAGACTAGGCTACGTACCTGGCATGGGACATACCATGATCATGAAAGTGATTTCCCCAGGGTGAGGCTCACCCGCTGCACTCCGGGTGTGCTGACCCCTGCGATTTCCCCAAATGTGGGAAACTCGACTGCATAATTTTTGGGAGTGGGGACTGCGTTCGCGATCTCCCCGAAAAAAAGAAAAAAGAGGAGACTAGGGGATCCCCAGGGTGGACTTGGGGGACAGCAGCTGAGTTCAAAAGAGCCAGATGGAGTTTTGAAGATGTGGTATGAAATCTCAAGTTGACCATGTTCCACCGTACGGAAGTCAGTTAGTCATCAGAGGGAAAAATAAGGACAGTATGTACTTTCTAGCTTAGGGCAGAGGAATGAAAATGTCACCAAATTGGAAAAATAATGATTGAAAAACAAGTTTTCTCACCATCTTAGCTCCTCCTGATAAAAGCAAAAAAATCTCTTAAGAAAAACTGCACCCAGTCAGAGTAGTTAGTACAGTACAGCTGGATAGGCATCTGCGTTGCATGCACTTCACCCAACTTCCATCCCCAGCACCGCATGTGAACCTGAGCATCGCCTGCACTGATCCCTGCAGAGTTGGCTGTTGCCCCAAAACAAAAACAAATTAAAAAAAAAAAAAAAGCAAAAAAGCGGGCGGGGGGGGGGGGGGGAAATTCTAACAGAACTTGGAGATATAGCACACAGGACTAGAACACTTGTTTGGAGTGCAGGAGTCAGATTTAATCACCAGTTCTGCAGTTAAGAATCCTCAGAGCACCACCAATTGTGTTTCTCTCCATCACCAAAACAACAGAACTGACGGAGCTTATTGGATTGCTATGGTAGCTGTAAACTTAAGCAACTTGTAAAGAGAGATGAAATCATTCAAGTGTGGTTATGCATGGCCTTTAAACATGCGTATAAATCGAGTGAATTTCTGTCTTTATAAGCATGTTTAATAGGCATACATAAATGACCAGGAAATCACTTAGGGAAATTTCCTGTGCAGCACCAGGAAGAATAGGGAAGGGTTTAAGAGACAGTTTAAAAACATAGCTGCTGTTCGGTTTTTAATCACCTCCTCACCACTGGTGTGAGAGGGGAAAGATTGAGCCACATTCAGCAGTGTTCAGGGCATTCTTCTGACTGATCAAGAATCAAATCTGGCAGTGATCAGGGTACTATGTGTGATGTTGGGAATCCAGCTTATTATGGCACAAGCAAATACCGTGTCACCTGTACTTTTTGTCTGGCATTAATAAAATCAATATATGCTTTAATGAAATTAGTATACCTTTTATGCATTGTCCTACGTAGCAGTAATCTTTTTTTGACAATTTTTTTATTGTGACTGAGTTCATTTACATAGAATTATTTATGATACATAGTGACAATGAATGAAGGGCATTCCCACCACCAATGTTATCCTCCCTCCACTCGTTCCCAGCATGTCTCCCACATCTCACTCCTTTACCCCCCAGAATCCTACTGCAAATGGTCGCTGCCTTACAGCTTGTTATAGGTTGGGTATCTATTCAGTTTGATGTTCCACTCTGGTCATTTTTTTATTTACATTACTACATGTTCATATGACTGGTCCTGGTATCATTCCCCCCCCCCAATTTATGAGGCTGAATGATTTAAATTATGCTATTCTGTTGGAGGTTAAAAGGTTAAGGAAAAGAGGAGAAAGAATTTGGAATCAACTACTAAAAGAAAAAAAATAATCACCTAATAATATCCACAAAAGTGGAAAAGAAAAAAAAAGTGGAAGAAAAAGGAGAAGAAAGATAATATCAAAAAACAAACAAAAAACAAAACAAAACAACACCAGAAAAGGTGCTGCAGTGGCAGGGTTTGTGTTACCCCACCTTCTTTTTCTTTCTTTCTTTCTTTTTTTTTTTTTTTTTTGTATAGGCACAGCAAGTATTGGGGAAGGAAGGAAATTCCCGTGGCCTAAGAGATTCAGGGTTTCTCCATTCTTGAAGCATATTGTCATGGGAACAACCACTGGCTCCATACCTTCTCATTGCCATATCCCAGGGTTGTTTTTGTTTGTTTTTTGTTGTTGATTTTTGTTTTTGTGGTGTCAGGAACCTTCTCTGTTGTGGATGAGAAAATAAGGCCACTATAGGAAGCAATCTTGGTATTTGCGCAGGGCCTAGGACAGGGCCTAGGATAGAGTCTTTAAGGTTCTAGAGCAGGGATCTTCAAACTTTTTAAAGTGGGGGCCAGATTACGGTCCCTTAGAGAGCTGGAGGGCCGGGCTATATGAGCTACTAATTCCTACTCACACTGCACATATCTATATAAATAAAATGAAAACCATTTATAAATAAACAGATCATGCACCAGTATTTCTTTTTTTGTTGTTTGTTTTTGGGCCACACCCGGCATTGCTCAGGGGTTACTCCTGGCTGTCTGCTCAGAAATAGCTCCTGGCAGGCATGGGGGACCATATGGGACACCGGGATTCGAATCAACCACCTTTGATCCTGGATCTGCTGCTTGCAAGGCAAATGCCGCTGTGCTATCTCTCCGGGCCCACGCACCAGTATTTCAATGGGAACTGTGGGCCTGCTTTTGGCTAATGAGATGGTCAATGTCCGGTTCCATATTTGTCACTGCCAGCCGTAACAAGTGATGCAAGTGGGCATCAGTTAATCTTGATCTGGTTGGAGATTTTAGATGTTTCATTCTTGAAAAAGTCTGTTCACAGGCATAAGTGCTACCAAAGATGGTTACCATTTTGAGTGCATGGTTCCTGATATTTGGATATGTCTCAGAGGGGAGAGAGGCATAGAAATTCAAAAAGTTACTTGACATAAATGCATCTTTCAGAGAGTCACAATTCTGCAGTTTAGCCAGTTCCATTTGGTAAATTATAAGGACATTTTCAGTCTCAACAGAAAATGGGTTACAAAAAAGCTATATGTCCTGTTCATGGAGATGTTCTTTGAATCTAAATTGAAACTACTTTTGCAACAATTCTAGTTAAGCCAGACATGTTTCCTTTGGGAATGCAACCAATGGTTTGTCCGCTGACAGGTTTTGAGTTGTTGGGAGATGACTGAAGTTTTCCTCCTGTACTTGTTTGATGAGAAGGCCTAATTTTACTTCAAATGTTTTCACATGCAATGCCATATCACAGATGAGATTCCCCTTGCCTTGAAGTTGCAGATTGAAACTGTTGAGTAGCTCTGTTATATCTGTCAGAAAGGCAAGGTGCCATTTCCATTCTGCATCATTGAGCTCTGGTACTTCTTGGTTTTTTGAAAGTAGAAAAGCTGTAATCTGCAGAAGTAAGTCATAGAAACGTTTCAAAACTCCCCCTCTACTCAGCCAATGGACTTCTGTGGGCGGAGGTGGTTGATGTCATCCCTGAGAAACCGTGACACAGAGTGTATATGCTGGCAGGTATCTTGGCAACCAAACAGCACACACTGCTGGCGGGCGGATCCGACTCCTCTGCAGGCCGCATGTGGCCCGCGGGCCATAGTTTGAAGACCCCTGTTCTAGAGGTACTGTTCCACCATTGTTGGTGTGTTCAGTTTTCTGTATCATGTGCTTCATGTTTTTGCTCGTTCCCTAAGCTGAAGTCTAGGAAATTATGGTTCCAATGGTTCTGCTCAGTCTCTCTTGTCAGAATTGGGCCTCTGTACTAAGAAGTCTTGATTTTTGTAAAAGACCTGGGCTATAGCATAGGGTAGGGTTTTCCTTAATGGTCTCCAGGTAGGTTCTGTTCAGTCACAGTTGTCAAAGTCAGGTTTCTATAGTTAGTACTCTTATTTTCCATAGTTCAAAGGACGATACTTCTTCTAATTTCCACTTAGTGTTAGATGATGTGATAGGACCTCCTGGTCTTAGGTCAAGTTTTCATTTCCTCGCTGTCCTCGTTGTCATATTAACACTGGCACAAGTATATCTCCCAACGCAGCTTAGTTGTTGCATGAGTTTGTTTCAGTTCTACATCTGGGATCTGGGATTTGAGAATGAACTAACACTGTCTAATCTCGTGGAGACTGAGTTATATCCACGTAACATACGTCCAAGATGGGAGGCACCCTTGTATAAAAAGTGTGAGTTCTTATCCTAGAAGATAAGATCTTGTGTCTGAGTCCATGATTTCCCCTTATTTACTGTGCCTATACAAAATGTGTGGTGTCCTTTAGTATTGCTGGTGCTATTCCAGGTAAGATGATAGACCACACGTTACTGTGGTGTGGTCTGAGCTTTTATCCCAGGCAAGACATTTCCTTGGTTTTTGTTTTCCCCTTATTTACTATGCCTATACAAAATGTGTGGTGTCCTTTAGTATTGCTGGTGCTATTCCAGGTAAGGATGATAGACCACACGTTACTGTGGTGTGGTCTGAGCTTTTATCCCAGGCAAGACATTTCCTTGGTTTTTGACCAAGCAGCACCAAAATTGGTGAGGGTAGAGATAATATGTATATATAAAAATAGATTATAAAGATAAAATTGATATATATTAAAAAAGGAAATTGAGAAAGAAAAGGTATTTGAAAGAAGAAAGTGATTGGGGAGGCTATCTGTATGTTTAGGAATACATATCTTAAGATACATTTTTACAAAGATATTAAGTTAACATAGGCAATATAGGCCTCCCAATTAGGTCTTCTGACATATTCTTGTGGGGAGCGAAAGCCAAGGTACTTTTTCATATCACAGACTTTGATCTAGAGTTTAATATATGATTTGCGACATTTCAGAGTCCTATAGTGTCCTTGAGCTAGGGGTTTTGCTGCAGCTGAATCTGGTATCATGCAACGATCCACGATTTGAAGAGGGTGAGAGGGGTCACAAGCTTGAGACAGGAGGCTTATTGGTTGAGGTTTCTTGCTGAGACAACAGATGAGGGATCAAGAGGGTGTCTTTCATTGAGGAGCTGGATGGTGGTCTGTTGGGAAGGAGGTCGGTCTTGGTGCCTAACGAGTTAAAAACTGAGGGTAAACAGGGTTAAATAAGGGGGAGATAATAAATGCAGGCTGGGATATGGGGGGGTAGAGAGGTCTCTGGGTGTGGAAAGACAATAGAGAAGAAGGGCTCTATACGTTGTATAGATAAAATGTTTAAGGCTAAGACTCTGTAGTCAGATAGGACAACTGTATAGAAAGTAATGTTTACTTAGACACTGACTTCAGCAATCTATTTGAGTGCTATTCTCCATACATGGTATATTCCATTTCCTTACCTACAAATAGTCAAGAATAAGAATAATTTTGGACTATGTTAAAAAGGCTATATTTGCACCCGCATACTTTTAAAAAAGGTTGAGATAAATCTGCTTTGGCTAGCTGTCCAGCCCTGTGCTCACCACATGCCAGTGCAAGGGACCAAACTCCTGGCGTGCAGCTTCTCCAGGCCAGCTTTGCCTCTGTTACTTTCGAATGAATTGATGGGGAGGAGTTTTGCTCCACCCAGCCCATTCCCCCAAGGCCCAGGTTACCAGATCAGGCCATAAAGCCCTTCTGGCGTGGGGGAGTCTGGGCCCTGGACTGACTGGCAGTCCGGGGGTTCTTTGGCTAGCTGTCCAGCCCAGTGCTCACCACATGCCAGTGCAAGGGACCAAACTCCTGGCGTGCAGCTTCTCCAGGCCCAGCTCTGCCTCTGTTGTACATAGCAGTATTCTTAATAAAATGCATTAGTGATTTTGATAGAGGTAGTATTTAGTGCAGGGAGTCAAACCTACGGGTCTTCAAGCAGCTCGCTTGGTGGGGAATTATACATGTTAAATGAGGTGATCATTTTAACAGAATAGTATCCCTAGCATGTAGGGAACATTCAGTAAATTTATTTTCAAGAAAGCTTAAGTTTAGTCACTTACTTAATCATGGACATTACTATTATTTTTTATAACAATTCCTTTCCTTTGTTTTAGATATCAGATAATGCTATGACTTACCCTTTCTAGGTTCCAGTCATCTATTTTAGTTGTTAAAACTTTTGCTTCAGCTTTTTGGGTGGCAAACTTTTGCTTTCTTTATCCACAATGTTGAAAAATTTCTCAACCATGTGCTTTGCTGCGAACATTTTATACTAGGTATTTGAGAATGAAAATTCTTGACTGGAAGTTCTGGGTCCATTACTTTCATTACTTTGGAGGATTTCTTTGTGCATCTGTGTTTCTATTATTCCATCTTCAAGAATATCAAGCAGAAGATGTTCCAACACTAAACTATACTTTACCAAAATCTCAGTGTCCCTTTCTACTATCTCAGTGTTCCATGCCACTACTGACAGATTGTTTCTATAGTCTGATAAGCTGACTATAAGGTTATTTTTGTTTATGGGTTTTTTTAGATTGCTTTATGGACCCCATCAAGTGTTGTTTAGGGCTTAATTTTGGTTCTGCATTCAGAAATCATTCCTTGTAGACTGGGAATTCATATGGGATTCTGGGGATCAAACCAAGTCAGTCTCCTGCCACCTGTACTATATTTTCATTCCTATTATCAAAATTTGAGAATCTGTCAATACCTCTTTGTATAGAATATAACTTTATTTAGCTTATAGGGACTTTACATAGAAAGGCATCAAAATAATATATTTCACAGTTCTGTAGCTTGGTATTATTGAGTTTTACCAAAGAAGGGGTGGAAGGAGCAGTTATCTGGTTGCAGACATACATGCACATATGTATGAGCTAGAAGAGTATCCAATGATGTACTTAGGTATTTTACTTAAGCCTCTATTTTCAGCTCCACCACTTACTCTGTCTCAACACTTTCTTTGTTTCTAAGGCTTTATGCTTTCTGTGATGTGTATAGTAGATCAACTAATGAGAAAAAATCTTCTAATTTCCACTTAGTCTTTTCCTGCACAGCAATCAGGTAATGTTTTTTTTCCTGTGCCAGTTATCATTCCTCCAGCTCTTCAACTTTATAAAAATTTGATATTTTAGGGGCCGGGCGGTGGCGCTAGAGGTAAGGTGCCTGCCTTGCCTGCGCTAGCCTTGGATGGACCGCGGTTCGATCCCCCGGCATCCCATATGGTCCCCCAAGCCAGGAGCAACTTCTGAGCGCACAGCCAGGAGTAACCCCTGAGCGTCACCGGGTGTGGCCCAAAAACCAAAAAAAAAAAAAAAATTGATATTTTTTAGAGTGTTTTGGTTACTTCTTTTCCATTTATTAGTTCTTGAAAACTATGCCTTTAAACTATTTTATATTTGCTTTTTGCTGTATTCTATTTTTTCTTTCTCTTCCTTCTCTTTTGCTTTCTTTGTTTTTTTTTTGTTTGTTTGTTTTTTGGCCACACCTGGTGCTACTCTAGGGTTACTCCTGGCTCTGCGCTCAGAAATCACTGCTGGCAGGCTCTGGGGACCATATGGGATGCTAGGGATCAAACCTTGGTCTGTCCTGGGTCGGCAGCATGCAAGTCAAACACCCTACTGCTGTGCTATCACTCCAGCCCCTCTTTTTTTTTTTAATGATTTCTTTATTACTTACCAATATATATTATGGTCAACTCTGTCAGTTATGTGATATATGATCTTTAATTAAAGTAAATTAAATTTAAAAAACAAAAAAAATACCAAACAATACAATATAAAGTTGTCGTTCTTTTGTCAAAAGTCTATGGGATTACCTGTAGTTAAGCAGGTAGTTTAACAGTTAAACTAAACCTGTGGTTGAGTTTATTATTTTCTTCAGCAAGGAAAAATAAATGCCAAGAACTATAATTAACTTCAGTCAAATAATTTTAGAAATAAAAATTTTAAAACAAAAAAAATTTTAATTGTGATTTTGGGAGAAAGAAATTAGAGGATACTTGTGGACTTAAGCCTGACAGGTCAGTAGGCTGAGCACACACATTTGTAGGATTCCAGGGGTCTGTTGTCATTTTCCAGAAATATTTGTTATTGTTGACTTAATAGAACTATTTTTAATTTTGGTTATCACATTTTATTTGTATCATTAAAATCACTATTGTTTATTTCATTTGTTGGATGGTTTTCTTAAGAATTAGTTACTTATTGATAGGGATATATATGTATATATATGCATTTAATTATGTCCATCTCTTACGTTTTTCTTCTTTCATGAAGATTTCTGGTAATTGAATCTAAGTTCTCATAGATTTAATGCAAGTTCTTGATTGTGGGACACAATCAACACATTATATATATTTTGTTTGCTTGTTTGTTTGTTTTTGGGTCACACCCGGCAGCGCTCAGGGGTTATTCCTGGCTCTATGCTCAGAAATCGCTCCTGGCAGGCTTGGGGGACCATATGAGATGCCTGGATTTGAACCACCAACCTTCTGCATGCAAGGCAAACGCCTTACCTCCATGCTATCTCTTCAGCCCCCACATTATATTTTTTAACAATTAATATATTTCATTTATTATTTGTGATTACTCCCATTTAGTTAGTGAAGGATAAAATTGAATTTAAGTTAAATTAATGTAATATATATGTGATATACCCTGAAAATGTATAGCATTGCTTCAGTTTAAAAAGGGAATATTAGCAGAAATGTTCTACATCTCTCTCCCCTTCATTTTTGTGCTTATTTGGTTTCCTTAAAGTAGTAGAGATGTTTTGTTTTTATTTTATTTATTTTTAATTTTTTTTAATTCTCTAAAGTCATCCAATGTTTCCTGTATCACATTCTGAATTAAACAGATTTAAACAGATGTCAACAGTGAATTTGTCAGATTATTCCAATGGAATCAATTATGTTTCCTGACGTGAAGTGGCAACTCCAGCAGTAATAGAGGAAGTTAACTTTGGAACTGGAGCTGAGGATCCATTAATTGTGGGTTCATATATTTCTTTCTCTGCCCTTTCAAATTTCTCATGACTTCTTGTTTGATTAGATATTACACAAATATTCAAAATTCAAGATTCCACACCATAGACATCAATTTTGCAAACTGTTTAAAGAAGTCTTTAGATTCCTGTTTTCTGGAATATGTTTTCTTAGATTCAGCTGTCAGATCATGAGTTTCATTTTCTTTGTTCCCCAGAGTTCCCATAAAGATGTAGAAGATCCTATAAAGATGCAGAAACAATGTATCAATCATTCCATTTTTTTTAAAAATACAGTTAAGAACCATGATTTTGAGGCCGGAGCAATATAACACAGTGAGTAGGGTGTTTGCCTTGCATGCAACCACCAAGGTTCTATCCCTGGTATCCTATGATTCCCCTAGCCTGCCAGGAGTAATCTGAATACAGAGCCACTGAGCCTGTGTGGCCCAAGAAACAACAACAACAAAAAGACCCTCTGATTTTATAAATTATTTAACAGGATATTATACAAATCATAAGACTAGCACATAAATTAAACTGCACATGTTATGAAAATAATTTTACTTATGAGAGAAAGCAGCTATTTTCTTATTACCATAGCCTTCAAGATTTTTGTTTTAAAGACATTGCTTATGAACTTGCTCCAGACCTTACCTAATTGTAGATTTCTTAAAAGCCCCCTTCTTATCCTATGTGCCCCAAATGACTGTTATAACTGTTTATTGTCTATCTTGCCTGTTTGTCTTACTAAATAACCCTTGAAGAAAATAACCCTTAAAGAAGATGAATTATATCGGTCTTGATCAACCCCACATTTTCATTGCTTGACACTAGTCCTATTACAAATATTTCTTAAATGAATACATCCCTGTCCTTCATATATTTGCATAGGATAAACACATGGAAAAGGCACAACCATATTCTGTAGGAATTGATAATTTAATAGTTGGCTCAGCTAAAGTAGTTATTTATAGCTTTTGAATTGAAAACTTCAGTCAAGGTCAAAATTCCACACTTTAGGAGAGCAGAGCATGTGACATTTTATTTATTTTAGTTGTGCAAGTTGTCTTGCCAAAAATTTTCTGTGAATATAGTACAGAACCTTACAAATATTATAATGAAATATTGACAAAATTCTGTTTAAAACTACAGTTTTAGCCTCATAGCATTTTTATTAGTGTGGAAATATTTGGTTGAGTTGCTTTTTTGTTTCAGGTCCTTGCTTCAGCAAGTTTTATAATCTAGATTGCTCAATATACTTTCACACACACTTTACTTATTATACAAATCACATGATCCATTTTATGACTTGCTTATGTTAAGCATCTTAGACAACTTAATTTAGTTGTACACTCAATTGGAAGAGAGAACAGTATTTGTATTGAAAAATGTATTTCAATGATGATTGTCAGTAATCATGTATTTTTGTTTCACTGTATATCTTTTCTAACCTCTTTCTAAACTAGTCTATTTTCAGACATGAGGCTATGCATACTTTCTCAAAATATTGAAAATTTGCCAACTATGGAATGTAGAAAATTCCTAGTGATTTATAGTGCTAGGTAAGTCATGTGGAGGGGAAAATAAATACAAATTAATTCTGTTGAGAGATAGCATGGAGATAGGGCATGCCTTGCATGCAGAAGGATGGTGGTTCGAATCCTGGCATCCCATATGGTCTCCCGAGCCTGCCAGGAGCAATTTCTGAGCGTAGAGTCCAGAGTAACCCCTGAGCACTGCTGGGTGTGACCCAAAACAAACAAACAAACAAAAAAATTAATTCTGTGTGAAAAGATATTGAACAGGGAGGTAGCATTCCTTTTTTAGTTTCCTGAATTATCTTACAACAAATAAATTTACCAAATTTAACCTGCATTTATTTAGAGGTCTTTTGTCCACTACAATAGATTCACACACAGCTTTAAGAATAGACTTTTTTCCTAAGTAAATCACAGGATAAAGTTTGGATGAACTGGGGAGAAAACTATTTTTTGGATTATTATACTGAAGTAGGAGTTGTGGAAATGTATACATCTCTTTTTCTGGTTTGCTACATTTTCTGAATTTTTAAAAATTCAAGTTTACAGATGAAATCTGGATATAGACTTTGTTATGACTTTTTGAATTTAAATTAACTATTGTCATCTGAAAATCTTTAAAATTATAAATTGCCACATATATCTTTTGAATATTTTATGGGTATTTTCTTTAACTGTTGTAACTCTCTATATATTCTTCTACCATGATGTTTCTATCCACTTCTCATCTTGTCTTTTCTTTGTAAGCTGTTCAGTAAGGATTGTTGGTGGAACTGTCCCTCAGTTTGATGCCTATGATTGAACTATGTCATGGAAATTGCTGGTCTTGTTCCTATTGCCTCCAGATGCACCAATAACGCTTAATGGCATTGATCCTTGTTTGCATAGACACATTAAAATGGGAAAACACTATACATACAGATAAGTTCTTATCTAATAAATCTCAGTACAATGTACCTTACACCCTGAACATTGATATAATGACCTGGCACAGGCCTCAGAAGAATGGGCATCCTCCATTCACGCCGGAACCAGGCAAGCTATCTACAAAACATCCAAGGTCTTTTATAGCAACAGCTGGAAGCAGTCCTATACCAGGAAAGACACTACCAAGGGTCTGACATCGACCTCCTAAAAAGAGACTTCCATTTATACTGAGAAGACGTGACAACAACAATGACCTGCTCTACAGGACATAGTTCTCTCTATTGCCCCTTAAGTGTGAGGTGAAACGAGAGGATGCTCTGCACTATCCTGACTGCAATATGGGATATGCAGACTTCAGGATCTTTAATACAGAAGCATGATACCAACAACAGAGACTATGTGAGGAATGGAGGTGTATTGCCACTACAGACGATGACTTGAATTGGACAAACTAGTTTGCCTGGAGCCTAGAGTCAGTCCTGTGCCAGGAAACTTCAGGGGTAGGGTCTCCTTGTATTTAGACCATAATTTTTCTTTCCATGTCCCTTATGTTTTGGTATGCCTATACAAACAAATGCCACTTTAATACTGTTTTTTACTATGTTCCCTTGACTCCAATCCTTAAGAAAAACAACCCACTAAAACTTTTGAGGTTAACTTAAACTAGTAAGCATATGCATGGAACTAGATAAATGTACTTTGCCCTCAATGTTTAAGGAGTTACATAAGTCTAATGTCTTTAGATTATATGGTGTGCTGCTAAGAAATAGTATGTACTACAACTGGGGATTTGAGGGACAAAGTAATTGTATTGTACATGGGTTCAGTTTTGTTTTTCTTAATGTTCTTTGGCTGAAAGTTCAAGGCTGGGATATCATCGATGGGACTACTGAGAATTCTGTTTATGGGTGATTGGGCTTCCACTGTAACTTTACCCTGTCCTCTTTCTTTGCATCTTTGTTGTCATAATTAAAATAAAAAAAATGTTCAAACACAAAAATAAATAAATAAATAAATTGTCAATGTACAGCACTCATTTGAGTCTTTTTCCCTCTTGATCTATACAATCTTTACTTTAAACAATACACATTTTTATTGATTTTAAATTAAAAAAACATGACTTCCAAATAGACTCTTCTATTGTCACGATATGTTTTTGTATTGTATTGTATGTGCACTCCCTAGGCCTCTGAGGAAACCTTCCGGGATTCAGAAGCACAGGCACAGGCAGACAGACGTAGAAAACTCCTTTTACTTCTGACTGCCTTCATTCAGAATGATATTCTCTAGTTCAATTCATGTTGCTGAAAATTGCTCATTTTATTATCTCTTAGAACTACATAGTATTCCATTGTGTAAATACACTACAGCTTCTTGATTGGACGTTTGTATTATTTCCATATCTTGACTGGTGTAGTAAGTGTGGCAATGAAAATTAATATGCATATATCCTTTTGAATTAATGTTTAGTATTTGGGATATAAATACCAACGGGTTTTGCTGGATTATATGGGAGTTCTATTTCTTTTCAGAAATCTCCCTATTTTCATAGAGTTTGAACCAAGTAACATTCTCTGATAAGTTTTTCTCTCTCACCACAACCACATCAACATCAACTATTTCCATATTTTTTGATATGTGCCATTCTCACAGGTGTGAGATAAATCTTATTATTTTGATTTGCATTTCTCCAATTATGAGTGCTGATGTGCACTTTTTCATATGCCTATTGGCCATCTGTATGTGTTTGAGGCAGTGCCTGTTTATAACCTAAACTTAAAGTTCTTGCATCTCTCTCAGACATGGTACTAAAAAGATAAACTGGGAAGTAACAACAAAAATCCAAAGGCAACATAACAGGGGAACTGTTCCAAACAATTGAGTTGGGGGACATAGAGGGAGAAAAGTTGGGGTCCTTGGAGAGGGAGACTGGGACTAATGATGGGTGTGGTATTGAAATTATGTCTATGAGAAATCATTACTAGTAGTCGTGTAAATAAAAAATAATTTTAAAATAGATGTTTTGCCATAGAATTAAATGCTTTTCTTTATAAGAAAGGGAAATTGGGGTGAAGAAATATTCTTCGAGGAAAAAGTATGGAAAATATAAAGTGTCTCAGAACTAGAAAAGAATGAAAATACTTGGTAAAGAAATTCAGTGAAAGATTTTGGGCTAGAAAAGAATAAGGAGGAAAATAGAGTGGAGCTAAGACCTATGAAAGGATTTGGTCTTAATCTTAAGAATAGTAGGAAGGCATTGGCAGATTTTTAGGCACAAGGAAAATTTAATTAAATGGACTGCAATGGTAAAAAGAGGAGACTGGAGAAGATGCTTTTTCTTCCAAGAATATTAGAGACAGGATTCTCTAGAGTGTTTTTTGTTTGTTTGTTTTTTATAATTAGTAGCATTTAGGTTTTTTTTTTTAATTAGAATTTTGCTTAGAAACTCAAAAAGCACAAATGCATATCATTTATTCACAAGGTTATTTTCAATAAGCATGTCATTATTATTGCTTTTGTTTTTGAAAGGAGGGGGTCACACCTAGAAGGACTCTGGGATTTCTCCTGGCTCCATACTCAGGGATCACTCCTGGCAGCATTCAGGATGTGGTATTGAGGTTTGAACTGAGGTTGTCTTCAAACATGACAATTGCCTAAATCCTGTACCTAAATCTACCTGAATCTTATACCTAAATCCTGTGCCTAAATCTTTATTCCTAAGCATGCCATTATTAATGTTGATTATCAAGTATCATGGAGTAAGTTGCTTTTAAATAGCATACTTACAGCCTAATTTTTTAAGAAGTATTTATTTTCTCTCTCATATTTACATTTGGAAAGCAGTACAGAAGAAGCCATTAAGTAAATTATAGACAAATAATTAAAACCAGCAACTTCAGATTAACTAGAGATTTCTAATAGATAGCAAGAGAGGCTCCGCTTCACTGATAACAGTTCCAAATTAACATTTCATTTGAAAAAATTACTTTATAATTTTGGAAATGCTGGGGTTTACTTTTAGCAATACTAGTCACATGAATGAAGGCTTCATATTTTAGTAAGAAGGCCTTGGGCCTGAGGTCTAGTAGGACAAATCTTTACCTTGTATAGAAGTTCATGTGATGCTGGACTCAAACAGCTAGGACTATTTTTAACACTTGAGCTTCCCTGTACACATGCAACTTTTTTTCTTATTACCAACAATGTTCATAATCACAGCTGTTTTAGGCATTAAGTGTTCAAAATCAATTCCACTCTCAGTGTGACCTTTTCTCTTCCACTGTCTCCAGTTTCCCACTTTGATTTAAAAAGTACTTGTTAAAGGAGCTAGTGATGTGTCTCAGTATGATGAGGCTAATCTCAGTAATGAGGCCCTGGGTTTGATTCTCAGCAAAAACTACATTTTAAGCATAAGTGCCATTGGGAATCAAACTGGGGGAAGCTGCAAGCACTTAAACCCTCTCTATCACTCTCATGCATAAAAATAAATTTTAAATTGCTCTTAAAATGTGGTTTTGCAATGATTTTTACATTATTACATGTGCCTTGCTTATGTTATTCTTCCCTTTTATATTAATAAATCATAGTTACATACCTGAACTTAATTATTTTTCCACCATATTTATTAAAGTATTAGAATTTACAATATTGCTAATTATTCTTTTCATGCAGACATACTTTCTATACCATATCTATTACTGACCCCCCCAAAATAAATATTTCTTCCTCACAAACTTTATCATTTCCCTTATACATTTACTTTCTGATTATAATTTTCTTTCATTCCATTTTACAACCAGTTCCACTTTTACACAGAATTTCTTTTCTCCTTTGCAAAAATAGCTCTATTCCTTATGCCTTTTTTTTGCTTTATTCTATTATATAGCTCTAAAATTTTAAATTGCCAAAAATCACTGGCAGCAATTATTACTTAAAAGAATTTTAAAATTTGGTTTAATCTTTTGCATCTAAAGAAAGTTTTTCTGCCCTGGAATCTCTATGGTAATATTCCTGTGCTGCAATTGTATAAGCACCTCTAGCTTACCAGCAAAAATATTAATATTGGGAAGTCAATTAACTTTCCCTCTTGAGATAAAATGAGCTAACTTTGATTAATAACCTTTATGAAAAATATACCCAATTTTATAACTTTTGATGCATAATTTTTTTCAGGCCACTGCTAGTAGTGTTCAGGGGTTATTCTTGCCTCTCCACTTGGGTCACTCCTGGGTGTACTTAGGGAACCATTTGTAGTGCTGTGATTTGAATTTGGGTTGGCCACATGCAAGGCAACCTACTGTATTATTGGCCCTAGAAAATTTAATGTTTCAAACCGAACCATAAAATATTTAGCACTTTTTATTTACTAAAATTAAGATAATTTTTTTTAGTTTTTGGTCACACTTGGCAGTGCTCAGAACTTACTCCTAGCTCTGTCGAGAATCACTCCTGATGGTGCTTAGGAAACCAATGGCTCCAGGTATTGATGCCAGGTCTGCTGCATCAAGGAAGTGACTTATTCACTCTCTACGCTTGGGTAAGATAATCCAAAAGTTTTTATCCAGAGATAAAAGATAAGTGGAGGCCAGAACAAACAGATATTCTGATAAAGAAAAATTCATTAGTTTCAAAAATTTCAGATACCTCTACTATATTAGAAAATAGGTCAACTACTAATATTTGTGCAAACACAAGAACTAGGTTGATTAAATTTTGAAATACTTTTCTGCCTCTGCTTCTAAAATCTCTCCTTACGTTTCTGGAGCCACATCTAAATACAAGACCCTCTGATTTCTAAAAGAACTTGGGTTGTGTTTCATAAGCCTGCCTGTGATAAATTAGGCAAGTTCAGCTCATAAATTGTGGAAAAGAACAAGAAAAATAATCCAGTTTCATAATTTTTTTCATAAAGTTCAAATTTGACATACTAGGCAATGGCAGATGAGAAATTTATCATCTTATTCCAATTTTATCTTTTAAATCTGTCTTTATACTTTAAATTATTGTTTTTGAACTCGAATCCCCAGGGACCCCTCTCTGCTGGACTTCACAGCTTTTTGTCTTTTAGGACATCATTATTATAAAACAGAAAAGACAAGGATTAGATGCTAAATACACAAGAGAACCATGAAAAAAAAAATCCCTCCAAACTTAGATTCAGACAGGCCAAATAATCACAGCCTATTACATAACACAAATAAACCATGACACATGGATAATATTAAAATTAAGGTTTCTAAAAGAATTCTGAACAGTTCTTTTTTGTTTTTTTTTTTTTTTTTTGGTTTTTGGGCCACACCCGGTAACGCTCATGGGTTACTCCTGGCTATGTGCTCAGAAGTTGCTCCTGGCTTGGGGGACCATATGGGACACCGGGGGATCGAACCACAGTCCGTCCAAGGATAGTGCAGGCAAGACAGGCACCTTACCTTTAGCGCCACCGCCCGGCCCCTGAACAGTTCTTTTTAATAATAATATTTTTTATTTAAACAACTTGGTTACAAACATGATTGAGGTTGTGTTTCAGTCATATAAGAGGACACTCCCCCATCACCAGTGCTACATTCCCACCACCAATGTTCCAAATATCCTTCTCCCCACTTTGCCCCCACCTGTACTCTAGACAGGCTTTCTATTTCCCTCATACATTCTCTTTGTTAGGATAGTTCGCAATGTAGTTATTTCTCTAACTAAACTCATCACTCTTTGTGGTGAGGTTCATGAAGTGGGCTGTAATTTCCAGCCCTCCTCTCTTTTTTTTTAATAATATAATTTTTATTTTGATCATAGTGGCTAACATATTGTTGACAATAATATTTTAGGTACATGTTAACTTAATATCAGGGGGATTCCCATCACCGAATTGTTCTCCCTACACCTCCTTTCCCATCCTACCTCCCATATCTTCCTCCCTCACCCCCAGAGCTGCAAGAATAAGTGGTCTCCTTTGTGCCTAACTTGCTACTTAGTGGTCTTACACTTGTTTGGTCTTGGTAGCTCCCTTATTTCCTCCTGTAACTGGGAGGCGGGACTAGATAGATCAAGTTACACGGTTTTGTTTGAAGAAGAGAAAAGTAATAAACTAGGGTAAAAATCAAATATGCTGAAAATGGGCAGAGTCCTTCTCGAGGCTCTCATCATCTGTTTGAGAGACAAAGGGGGAAAAGGTGAATCACCCCAACAGTACAAAAAGAAGTGTCAAATGAAGTATCCAGTGAGCACTCCAACAATAAAGGTAAGCACCACATAAAAGCCATGATCTTGAGATAAAAACGTGGCAGAGCACATAAAGAAAGGAAAGAAAGGAAGAAAATAAATATATAAATATAAATGGAGAAAACAACTTCAATAACCACACCAAAAACAAAGGAATTGACAAAAACTAGATAGATAAATTAAAAAAGGAGAAAAATTGTTTTGTGCTATTTTTTCCCTCCTGCACAGGCACAGTAAATATTGGGGTCATTCGAAAAGGAATTCCCTTGGCCTAAGAGATACAGGGTTTCTCCACCCTTGGATTATATTGTCATGGGATTAACTATAAACTTTGTATAGGTTCATTTACTCTCCCCTTGGTGCTTTCGTGCTGTTTGGAAGACTTCTGCTCCGTCCTGGGTGATAAGGTCAGACCTCTGTATCTAAAGATCTTGGTATCTACACAAGTCAAGGGGTGGAACTTATGATGAAGTCTTTCTTTGTGGTTCTAGAAGTTCTGCTCCCTCAGTGTCATTTTAATCCTTCTTCTGTGGTTGGTGGTCTTGGTCTTTGCGTTGATCCTAGGATGTTTCCAGAAGACCCATTCCATTGCAATTGTCTCAGACCTTTGGAACTGGAGATCATGGTTGTTGTGCAGGCCATAGCTCAAACTCTAGACTAGGGCTTTTTTATTGGTCCCAGGATACATACATTTCCGCCATGGTTCTATCAGCCAGTCTGTAGATCGCAATCTTGACTTTTGAACAGACAAAAGGGTGACAAGTCTTCTGATTTTGTCTTATTGTTACCAGCCTCCTCTCTTTTGTCTCTGAAAATTATTGCAAGCATGTCTTTCATTTTTCTTAAAGCCCATAGATGAGTGAGACCATTCTGCATCACTCTCTCTCTGACTTATTTCACTCAGCATAATAGATTCCATATACATCCATGTATAGGAAAATTTTATGACTTTATCTCTCCTGACGGCTGCATAATATTCCATTGTGTATATATACCACAGTTTCTTTAGTCATTCGTCTGTTGAAGGGCATCTTGGTTGTTTCCAGAGTCTTGCTATGGTAAATAGTGCTGCAATAAATATAAGTGTAAGGAAGGAATTTTTGTATTGTATTTTTGTGTTCCTAGGGTATATTCCTAGGAGTGGTATAGCTGGATCATATGGGAGCTCAATTTCCAGTTTTTGGAGGAATCTCCATATCGCTTTCCATAAAGGTTGAACTAGACGGCATTCCCACCAGCAGTGGATAAGAGTTCCTTTCTCTCTGCATCCCCACAAACACTGCTTGTTCTCATTCTTTATGATGTGTGCCAATCTCTGGGGTGTGAGGTGGTACCTCATACTTGTTTTGATTTGCATCTCCCTGATGATTAGTGATGTGGAGCATTTTTTCCTGTGCCTTTTGGCCATTTGTATTTCTTCTTTATCAAAATGTCTGTCCATTTCTTCTCCCCATTTTTTGATGGGATTAGATGTTTTTTCTTGTAAAGTTCCGTCAGTGCCTTGATGTTTTGGAGATTAGTCCCTTATTTGATGGGTATTGTGTAAGTAGTTCCACCCACTCAGTGGGCGGCTCTTATATCCTAGGCACTATTTCCTTCAAGGTGCGGAAGCTTCTCAGTTTAATATATTCCTATCTGTTAATCTCTGCTTTCACTTGTTTGGAGAGTGCAATTTCCTCCTTGAAGATGTCTTTAGTCTCGATGTCATGGAGTGTTTTACCTGCATGTTGTTCTATACACCTTATAATATCAGGTCTGATATCAAGGTCTTTAATCCATTTGGATTTTACCTTCATACGTGATGTTAGCTGAAGTGGCTAGCCAGTTGTTCTAACACCACTTGTTGAAGAGGCTTTCTATGCTCCATTTAGGACTTCTTGCTCCTTTATCAAAAATTAGGTGATTGTATGTCTGGGGAACATTCTCTGAGAACTCAAGCCTATTCCACTGAACTGAGGGTCTATCTTTATTCCAATACCATGCTGTTTTGATAACTATTGCCTTGTAATAAAGTTTAAAGTTGGGGAAAGTAATGCCTCCAATATTCTTTTTCCCAATGATTGCTTTAGCTATTCGAGGGTGTTTATTGTTCCAAATGAATTTCAAAAGTGCTTGATCCACTTCTTTGAAGAATGTCATGGGTATCTTTAAAGGGGTTGCATTAAATCTGTACAATGCTTTGGGGATTATTGCCATTTTGATGATGGTAATCCTGCCAATCCATGAACATGGTATGTGTTTCCATTTCCATGTGTCCTCTCTTATTTCTTGGAGCAGAGTTTTATAGTTTTCTTTGTATAGGTCCTTCACATCTTTAGTCAAGTAGACTCCAAGATATTTGAGTTTCTGTGGCAAAATGTGAATGGGGTTGTTTTCTTTTTCTTTTTCTTTTTTTTTTTTTTTTTTTTGTTTTGTTTTTGGGCCACACCCGGCGGTGCTCAGGGGTTACTCCTGGCTGTCTGCTCAGAAATAGCTCCTGGCAGGCACAGGGGACCATTTGGGACACTGGGATTCGAACCAACCACCTTAGGTCCTGGATAGGCTGCTTGCAAGGCAAACGCCACTGTACTATCTCTTCGGGCCCAGGGCTTGTTTTCTTACCGTCCATTTCTTCCCTATTATTATTGGTGTATAGAAAGGCCATTGATTTTTGTGTGTTAATTTTGTAGCCTGCCAGCTTGCTGTATGAGTTTATTGTTTCTAAAAGCTTTTTGGTAGAGTCTTAGGGTTTTCTAAGTAGAGTATCATGTCATGCGAACAGTGAGAGCTTGACTTCTTCCTTTCCTATCTGGATTCCCTTGATATATTTTTCTTGCCTAATCGCTATAGCAAGTACTTCCAGTGCAATGTTGAATAGGAGTGGTGAGGGAGGACAGCCTTGCCTTGTGCCAGAATTAAGAGAGAAGGCTTTTAGTTTTTCTCCATTGAAGATAATATTTGCCATTGGCTTGTGGTAGATGTCTTAACTATATTGAGAAAGGTTTCTTTCATTCCCATCTTGCTGAGAGTTTTGTTCAAGAATGGGTGTTGGACCTTATCAAATGCTTTCTCTGCGTCTATTGATATAATCATGTGATTTTTATTTTTCTTGTTGGTGTTGTATATTATGTTGATAGATTTACTAATGTTAAACCATCCTTGCATTTCTGGGATGAAACCTATTTGATCATAATAGATGATCTTCTTGATGAGGCATTGAATCCTATTTGCCAGGATTTTGTTGAGGATCTTTGCATCTGTGTTCATCAGGGATATTGGTCTGTAATTTTCTTTTCTGTTAGCATCTCTGTCTCTTTAGGTATCAAGGTGATGCTGGCTTCATAAAAGCTATTTGAAGTTGTTCCCATTTTTTTGATTTTTTTGAGAGAGTCTTGCCAGGATTGGTTGTAGTTCTTCTTGAAAGGTTTGAAAAAATTCATTAGTGAATCCATCTAGGCCTGGGCTTTTGTTTTTGGGCAGACATTTGATTACCTTTTTAATTTCATCAATAGTGATGGGGTTAAAATGCGGGTGTCCTGTAAGCCCCCCGAAGGGGCCCGGCTAGCGGAGAGTGGACAAGAGGCTCACGTACAACCACATCTTTATTTAGCAAAGCTCAGATCACACAGCCACACCTTGAAAAAATCTAAGAGAGGTTAGTAATAATAAGGCCCAAGACAGGATTCCGTTCAAAGGCGTTTAATGGGGTTCAGCACCTTCTAATATAGAGAAGGTACAGGGGGGCAGGCAAAAGGCAGTGTCAATCACTCTTTTTAGTGCACAGACTATCTCATTATTCCAAATAAGGTATAAACACAGGACAGGTAGGTTGGAACAAGGAACATAACATCATTCCCCAAATATGGAAAGTGGGCAGGGGGCAGTCATGCTAGATCCTGGGTAGTCTGTTTGGCCACATTCCTAAACTCTTAACAGATTTATGGTGGGGCAAAGTTCTTTTGTAAAAACCCGATGCTGCACAAAAGGTACCTTGTTAACTCAAGAATGTGGACTAGGGAAATCTAACTTCATTCCAGGCTGTGTTTCTCTTTCCCCTGGGCTAAGAAATTATGTATTACTTGTTTCCTGCTGGCCCAGGGGTTTTGTAGCAAACAGCACGTAGGACTGGAAAATGGCAGAGAGGTTTTTGCAAAAGTGGCCACTGTCATGTCACGGTAGCCAACATCTCCCCCTTTCTTCTCTAATAGAAGAAGGGAAGCCGTGAGTGGGTGGAGTAGCCATGTCTTAGGCTACAGGGTTTGACCAGGTCGGACATGGCAGTAAGCCGCGAATTAAAAGTGGCTATAGGCATAGTGGGTGAGCTCTGAGTTCCGAATTGTTTGCCATAGCCATTTGGAGCCATATCCTAACTGGGACCCTGCTAATCCCGTTGTAGGCATCTCCACAGCCGAGAGCACAAGGGCCGGAGCGAGCTCCGTTTGTTAGCAATGCGCTCTATCTCCTGGAAACTTAATGGCTGGAAGCGCGGCTTGGTAACGATAGCCAAGTTTTCACAGGAGTCACGTCAAGAAAGCTGCTGGCAGTGAACTTGAACAGAGGTTTTTGCAGCCTCGTCTGCCTGGCTCTTAACAAAGGCAGTGAGTTAGCGGAAAGCCCATGGGCCAAAGGAAAGAAGCAGCATAAGGCTAATAAGAGGACCCAAAATAGTGGATAGTAATGTATGAAGCCAAGGGGAAGAGAAAAACCAGCTCTGGTACTAACCTTGTTCTTGGTCAAAACATTTTTGGAACTCCTTCATTCCGTTACCAATACGCTGAATACTGTCTCTAACTAACCCAGTCTTGTCTTTAAATACATAACATTGTTCCTTAAGGGCTACACAGATTCCACCTTCCTTCAAAAAAAAAGAAACCAAATTAAACCACGGCGGTTTTGCTGCACTATCTTTGCTAGGGATTCAACAGTGTGCTCTAAGTAGTGTAAACTTATTTTAAGTTTGTAAACATTTCTAACAACTGTTATACTTAAGGCATTAACAGATTTTAGAGTATGAACCAATGAATAAAGTACTGTGCCCACACCAGTAACACCCAGGCCTATGAATAAGGCTAGGGTGAGAGCAGTGACTGGTTTGACATTTAATTTAGGCATTAAAACAACCAAAACACAATAGTCCTTGGACTGAAGAAACAAATGTGAAACAATGTGGGGAGATAAACCAGTAGAACAGGCAAAAAACGTTAAATTGGGGGCAATTATGAACTGAAAGGAGGAATTAACGACAAGAATTTGATTACAATTTTCAATAAGGGGAATAGGGGGAAGCATATTGGGTACCAAAAGGCAAAGTTCAAGTCCCACCACTAGTTTTAAAGTTATGCCATGTTGTTGAGACTTCATACCGCATCGCAGAAGGTTGTATTGTTTGTGAAATGAGGCAGTTAAAAGGGGAAGGGAAGGAACCAGAGGTGTTGTCATCGTCTTGCAAGGGAGAGTCAGGTGGAGCAGACAAATTGCGAGGGAGTTTGTTAGTGGCAGTGGTGGGCATCCAGGGAAGCCAGGCAGAGTCAAATTCAGCATTGTCAAAGGTGGAGTTAGTCAGAAACAGGTCTGCAGGAATGGCAGGCTAACAGGAGAGGTGACAGGCTTTTTTGAAGTGGATGAAGACAGGACTACGGGAGGCTGCAGGAGGTTTATAAGAAAACAGCTTGGCAGGAGGCAAAATGGTTATTTTTGAATGCCACGGGAATGCCTCCTGACTTCTGTCAGACTTTAGCATTCAAAAAATTTTGTAATTAACAATCGCCAATTTTTCAAAAACTTTTAAACAACCTAAATGATTTTTTTAAAACTTCTTAGTTATTATTTTAAAGCTGATGCTATTCTTTAGCTACAAATTCATATTCTATAGGCCTTAACTTACACATAGCAGGAAAGCTGGGTGATTGCAAAGTCCAGAAATTCTCCAGGGAAAAGTTATACCCGATGGCCATTGAGAAATCTGGGGTTTACCATCCCCTACACTTTCTGCCATGCTGTCAGAAGGACAAAGCTAGCTTAACACATAATTCTCAGCAGGATGTTACAGTTTGTTAGATGACCAGACTGAGCCAGGTTAAAAAAAATTAATTGAAAATTTCAAAAATGGATAAGGCTTTAAAAATTGTATTTATCATGAAATGCAAAAATAACAAATAAACAGACAGTACAAAACAACACAAAACACAACATTGTGGCCACTTTCACTCATCACAACACAAACATGAACAGACAAAAGGATTGAATTAAAACTTGCATTAGAAAAATTGACAAGCGCTTTTGAAATATTTAGCCGGCATATTTGTAAAAAAATTTTTTTTAACGTAGCTGGAGTGGAACTGCTGAAAATAAATTTTAAGGTTTAGATTTAACACAAAACATTTTTAAAACAGTTCTAATTTGAAGTTTAAAGCATGAAGTAAAATGTTAGCAGTTAAAAAATTTGTTAGGTAAAATGGTTAATGAGCACTGTAGAAGGAGTCTCCACTTTGAAGTATGATATTTGCTGTAAATGAACAGGTTTTTTATAAATTGGTTTCACAGTAGAATAGTAAGACAGCTGTAATAATGTGTTAAAATTTTTATGATCAAACACAAGAGCATGAACTATGATTATTAAAGGTATAAAAAACAAACAACTGTTTTTACTTCGAAGACTTTAAGTGAATAATTTGTAAAAAATATTATATACCAAATTAACAAAATGTTTAGACATTATAAAATATACTTAAAGACATGTGATGCATTTCCACACCTAGAGCTTAAGACCAAAATATATTTTATATTTGATCATAGACTTCTATTTTCATCTGTTCCCATTCTTTGACTAATTTTTTCATTGTCTGTTCATTTGCCTTAAGTTTTTTTTCCAATCTCTCCTGCTGTATGGAATTGTTATGTATCTCATCTTCCACAGCATCAAGTCTATTCTCAGCTTCTGATACCCTGTCCCAGAGCTTATCCATTTTGTCATTCACTTCGTTTACTGATTTTTTTCAGGCCTGTTAGTTGACATGTTATTTCAGTTTGGAGTTTTGTGATTTCTGTCTTCATATTTTCTTGATTCTTATTAGTGTTCTGTTCCACTCTATCCATATTTCTTTGACGTCTTTGAGCATCTTCCATATTGCTACTCTAAAGTCCTTATCTGAGAGGTTGATTAGTTGGTTGGTCATTAACTGGTCATCAGAATTGTCATCTTCATTCTCTATGTCTGATGCTGGCCTGCGTTGTTTCCCCATTGTCACACTTGTATTGTGGGTTTTTCTACGTGTTGTGGTGGTATTCATTGGTTATATGATGCAGGCAGCACACTTCTCTGGCTCCGCCCTTTCTGGATGGGCCAACTTGCCTCCAAGGTAGGGGAGTCCTCCGTGGATGAAGCCTCACACAGGATCAAATCTTAGGCCCGAGCACACAGCAGAGAAGACAGTCTGGAGAGAAATTCTTGCTTCTGTGATCCAACACAGTTCTTAGTGTGGTTTTTTTTCTTCTTGTGATGGTGTTCTTTTTTTAGAAAGAGCGCACGGCTGCGTAGCGAAGTGGAGCTAAGTGCCTTCTGGAGCCTCTTTTCAGCCCACTCTCAAGAGGTTCACGCAACAGGATAGTAGAGAGACACACACAGGCAGCACTCACAGTTTTTCACAGTCGGGCCCCACTGGACAGGCGTAGTTTTCACTTGCTTGCTGGGCAGCTTCAGAATGCTGTATTTTTGGGGTTCGCTTCCCAGGACTCTGAGGAGAGCTTCAAGAATTCAGAAAAGACAGGACAGGGCTCCCTTCAGGTCCTCTGTTTCCTCAGAAGAAGCACAGCCGGGTGGAGACTCTGCAGGTAGAGCAATCAGCACTCTGCCTGGAAACCCCCACATGCAGCCATTTCTTACTCACTTGCTGGGTAGCTTCAGTTTTTTGGGGGTTCGCTTCCCAGGGCTCTGAGGTGAGCTTCCAGAGTTCAGGAAAGACAGAGAAGAGTAGGACAGGGCTCCCTTCAGGTCCTCAGTTTCCTCAGAAGAAGCACAGCCGGGTGGAGACTCTGCAGGTAGAGCAATCAGCACTCTGCCTGGAAACCCCCACATGCAGCCATTTTCTTACTCACTCACTGGCTAGCTGGCTAGCTTCCGAAAGTAGTTTTTTTGGAGTTCGCTTCCCAGGGCTCTGAGGAGAGCTTCCAGAGTTCAGGAAAGACAGAGAAGAGTAGGACAGGGCTCCCTTCAGGTCCTCAGTTTCCTCAGAAGAAGCACAGCCGGGTGGAGACTCTGCAGGTAGAGCAATCAGCACTCTGCCTGGAAACCCCCACATCCAGCCATTTCTTACTCACTCAATACTAGATTTCTTTATTTTAACACAAATATACAGATTTGTATAATGTGCTGATTTTCTGAATACACTTAAAAGAATAGTTTTTTTGTTTTTATTTTTTTTTTGTTCAAAGCAGAGGTAAAGAACAACAATTGCTGTAGCACAAAATTAAAACCAAGGGTACTATAAGGCACACTTAGGTGTTCATTGTGCATTAAATTAACTATATTGTTTAAAAAGGCTAACCACATTATTTTTCACATAATTTTTTAAGTACCTTAAAAATTAAAATAAATTTTCTAATAGAAATATAAAAGACTCAAATTTTAATAATTGTGTGTCCGTTTAAATTTTAAAACACCAAAAGGTTTTTCTTTTACTGATAATTTGTTATTACAAGTAACAGAATTATGACCTTGCTCTAAAATTTCTGAGAGGCATGAACAAAGGGGGTTTATTGCACTTATCTTTCTGTTGCTTTTTTATTCCTGGAATCTTTTAACCTTTACAGACCTGAATTTAGAAAGTTTTCTAATTTTCAACGTTTTAATAATTACTTTACAACACCCAATGCACAAAACTTAATTACACAAATGCTGTTTGAAAAGGCACACGTATGCCGCATAATTTAATTTACAAACTTCACAATTATTTGTGGCATCTTATGAGACACAACAAAATTTTGAAAATAATTGTAGCACTATTTTTCTGTATTTAAGCAAAATTTTACCAACTTTAAGAAAGAAGTGAAATTTTTTCTTCAAAATTTTTGTTTGCACTTTGACTACACAGAAACTTACTGTGTTAAAAACAGGTATAGAGTATGCCACATATACACTACCTCTGCATAGATTAAAGGGCTTATTATGACATTTTTGAACACTTTTAAAACCTTCTGATTTTACCAACTGTGGTCTTTATCTTAGAAAAATATTTTAACTCAGGCATCCCAACTCAGGAGAAAGGAACATTTGTAACAACAGAGAGACAACCATAAAAACCTAAGGGAAGTTAGGGCTGCATTTCTACCCTAAGGGATGGGGGGGGGGGGTTCGCCCTGCTCGCTAATTGCTGAAGCAGCAGCCTGGCCAGGAGGGCAGGGGAGGGTAGTAAAAGTTTGTTGCCACGTGTGGGGGAGCTGTTGGAACACGGGCTCTGGGGAGCGACTTTTAGGCACGGAGCCGTGTTGGCAAGCTGGGACCTGGAAAGTGTGTGCTGTACCTTTAAGGTATGAAAAGGGGCGAGGCCAGCTATACGAGCTTAGAGATCAGAATCCCTGCCTGCCTGCAAGGGCTTAACAGCGGGGGAAAAATTTTTTTAGCTTCTCAGGAGACAGAGTTGAGCTTTAAGTGCTGTGCAGACAATATTGCGTCAATCAGTGGGGGAGACAGTGCCGCCCCCCCCCAATAGATTCTAAGCAGGAGAGCGTGTAAAGGGCTTGGGGGCCATAGGAGGTTACGGCTTGAAACAGCTCTTTGAGGCTTTTCCAATTAAAGGCTTTGTGCTGTTGCAATTGCTGGCTAAGGAGGGAAGGGTGGTGAGGGGAGTAAAGGTCTTGGTAGAACAGGGACAGAGCTGAGGCTAGGGAAGTGAAGGGCTGTTTAGGATTTTGCACAGAGGGCGCAGCGGCAGAAGTGAAGATGAAGTGTCAGAAGAGGAAGGAAACTGAGAGACAGAGTCAGAGCGAGAGGGAGCCCGGGAACACTAGATTTCTGGGCAGGTTATAACGAACCAAGGGCAAACATCATGAACAAACATCAAAAAATAACAAATGTCTTTTTTGGTAACCTCTATATGTCTGCGTTTCAATTCAGACTGAATATCTTGAATGAATTTAAGTTCAGTACTCAATGCTGCACCCATGGTCATGAATCCAATGGGGTTGCCCCAAAAGCCAATCAGGGGCGGTGTATGGGACGACAAATATATCAAAATTAATGTTAGGCTAGCCTAATCTGCACCACCCTGATGGGGCTTTCTGCAACTTACGAATAGGCTCCGGACTCGCCGACTGGTCGTCCGAGTGTGGTGGTGGTCCTGCCACGCGTTGGGCTCCAAAATGCGGGTGTCCTGTAAGCCCCCCGAAGGGGCCCGGCCAGCGGAGAGTGGACAAGAGGCTCACGTACAACCGCATCTTTATTTAGCAAAGCTCAGATCACACAGCCACACCTTGAAAAAAATCTAAGAGAGGTTAGTAATAATAAGGCCCAAGACAGGATTCCGTTCAAAGGCGTTTAATGGGGTTCAGCACCTTCTAATATAGAGAAGGTACAGGGGGGCAGGCAAAAGGCAGTGTCAATCACTCTTTTTAGTGCACAGACTATCTCATTATTCCAAATAAGGTATAAACACAGGACAGGTAGGTTGGAACAAGGAACATAACATCATTCCCCAAATATGGAAAGTGGGCAGGGGGCAGTCATGCTAGATCCTGGGTAGTCTGTTTGGCCACATTCCTAAACTCTTAACAGATTTATGGTGGGGCAAAGTTCTTTTGTAAAAACCCGATGCTGCACAAAAGGTACCTTGTTAACTCAAGAATGTGGACTAGGGAAATCTAACTTCATTCCAGGCTGTGTTTCTCTTTCCCCTGGGCTAAGAAATTATGTATTACTTGTTTCCTGCTGGCCCAGGGGTTTTGTAGCAAACAGCACGTAGGACTGGAAAATGGCAGAGAGGTTTTTGCAAAAGTGGCCACTGTCATGTCACGGGAACCAACAGTTTAGATATGCTACATCCTCTTTATCCAACCATGGGAGGTTATAAGAGCCCAAGAATTTATTCATTTCTTCCATGTTCTCATTTTTAGTGGCATAGAGTTTTTCAAAGTAGTTTCTGATTACCCTTTGAATCTCTGCAATATCGGTAGTGATCTCCCCTTTTTCATTTCTAATATGAGTTATCAAGTTTCTCTCTCTCTCTCTCGCTCTCTCTCTCTCTCTCTTTGTTAGTTTTGCGAGTGGTTTATCAATCTTGTTTATTTTTCCAAAGAAATAACTTCCGCTTTCGTTGATCTTTTGGATTGTTTTTTGGATTTCCACTTCGATGATTTCTGCTCTCAGCTTTGTTATTTCCTTCTGTCTCCCTAATTTTGGTTCCTTTTGTTGAGCCCTTTCTAATTCTATGAGCTGTGTCCTTAAGCTATTCAGGTAGGCCCCTTCTTCCTTCCTTATGTGTGCTTTCAAAGCTATAAATTTTCTTCTCAGGACTGCTTTTGTTGTGTCCCATAGGTTCTGATAGTTTGTGTCTTTATTATCATTTGTTTCCAGGAAAATTTTGATTTTCTCTTTGATTTCATCTCGGACCCACTGGTTATTCAGTATGAGGCTGTTTAACTTCCAGATGTTAAAGTTTTTCTTCTGTGTCTCTTTGGAATTTACATGTAATTTTAGAGCCTTGTGGTCAGCGAAGGTAGCCTGCAAAATTTCTATCCTCTTGATCTTATGGAGGTATGTTTTATGTGCCAGCATGTAGTCTAACCTGGAGAATGTCTCATGTACTTTGGAGACAATGTGTATTCAGGTGGGGGTAGAATGCCCTATATATATCTAGTAGGCCTTTTACTTCCATTTCTCTTTTCAGGTGTAATATATTCTTTTTGGTGTCCAGTCTGGTTGACCTATCAACTGTTGACAAAGCCGTGTTGAGGTCTCCCACAATTATTGTGTTGTTATTGATATCATTTTTCAGATTTGTCAACAATTGTATTAAATGTTTTGCTGGCCCCTAATTCAGTGCATATATGTTTAGGAGAGTGATTTCTTCCTGCTGTACATATCCCTTGATTAATAGAAAATGTCCATCTTTGTTCCTTACAACCTTCCTGAGTATAAAGTTTGCATCATCTGATATTAGTATGGCCACTCCAGCTTTTTTATGGGTGTTGTTTGCTTGGATGATTTTCCTCCAGCCTTTTATTTTGAGTCTATGTTTGTTCTGACTATTCAGGTGTGTTTCTTGTAAGCAGCAGAAGGTTGGATTGAGTTTTTTGATCCATTTAGCCACTCTGTGTCTCTTAACTGGTGCATTTAGTCCATTGACATTGAGAGAAAGAATGGTCATGGAATTTAGTACCGTCTTTGTGTCAAAGTTTGGTGTATCTGTTGGTCAGTCTTGTCTTAAAGTAGGTCTTTTCAGTTTTTCTCTAAGACTGGTTTTGAGTCTGTAAAGTTTCCGAGCTGTTGTATATCTGTGAAGCCATGTATTTTTCCTTTCTTCTTTGGAGTTCCGGCCCAGCATTCTGAGCCTCTTGGAGAGCGATTTTGCTGGGCCCTTTTCAGCCCACTCATGAGACGTTCAGGAGACAGGACAGTAGAAAAACACATACAGACAACACTCACAGTTTCTCGAAGTTCGGAACCATTGGGCAGATGCCTCTTTTTGTTTTTTGTTTTCTGTGCCACACCTGGTGACGCTCAGGGGTTAGTCCTGGCTCTGCACTCAGAAATCGCCCCTGGCTTTGGGGGATCATATGGGAGTCAGGGGATTGAACCAAGGTCATACTATGTCAGCCACGTGCAAGGCAAACACCCTACTGCTGTGCTGTCGCTCAGGCCCCATGGTTGCAATTTTTCTATCTGGGTGACTCTTAGATACCTCAGGTTGCTAGTTAAAATTTTACTGTTGCTTGGGTCTCCAGTAAGGAAATACCTTACACATTATGCTATCACTCCAGCCCTTTGCCACAATTTTCTTAAGCTATTTTAGTTTTGATAGGAAATTTTATCATTTCTATTATTTCACAGTTAGAAACAGTGCCTTGATGAATACTCAGGATTCTGTGTAGTTGCAAATAATGATTTGCCAAATAAATCGCTTTGCATTTTAGTAAAAATTTAACATATTGTAATTTAAAATGGCTATACAATTATATACTATATTTTTCATACCAGATGGCGTACTTTATTTCCCAAAAGATGCGTCTTATGGAGTGAATGCCTCCTGGAGCAGAAGCCTGAGTGTAGGGGAGGAGAGCATCTACAGGGGTCTCAAACTCAATTTACCTGGGGGCCGCAGGACTGATCGGGGTGATCCTTGAGTGCAAAGTCAGTAGTAAGCCTTGAACATTGGGGGGTGTGACCCAAACAACTAAAACAAAACAAAACAAAAAATGATTCCTCTAGGGCAGAGCCACAAAATGTTGTATAGAGGGCCGGAAAGGGCCCTCGGGCCGCGAGTTTGAGACCCCTGATCTAAAAACTATGTGCGAAAAAGCCGGCTTCCTGTGTGTGACACCAGGCGGGGAAAATCCACGAAAGTACACCGGCCCAGTGGGGCCCAACTGTGAAAAACTGTGAGTGTGACCTGTATATGTCTGTCTACTGTCCTCTTGCGTGAAACTCTTGCGAGTGGGGCAAAAAGAGGCTCCAGAGGAGCACGGCCGCTCTGCTTCTGTATGCGGCCGTGCACTCTTTCTAAGAAAAGAACACCATTGCAACAAGAAGGAAAAATTACACTAAGAACGGTGCTATATCACAGAAGCAAACATTTCTCTCCGGACTGTCTTCTCTGTTGCATGCTCGGGCCTAAGATTTGACCCAGTGTGAGGCTTCATCCACAGAGGACTCCCCTCCCTTAGAGGCAAGTCAGCCCATCCAGAAAGGGAGGAGCCAGAGGAGTGTGCTGCCTGCATCATATAGATAATGAATACTACCACAACACGTAGAAAAACCCACAATACAAGTGTGACAATGGGGAAACAACACAGGCCAGCATCAGACATAGAGAATGAAGATGACAATTCTGAGGACCAGATAATGACCAACCAACTAATCAACCTCTCAGATAAGGACTTTAGACTAGCAATATGGAAGATGCTCAAAGACCTCCAAGAAACCATGGATCGAGTTGAACAGAACACTAATAAGAACCAAGAAAATATGAAGACAGAAATCACAAAACTCCAAACTGAAATGACATGTCAACTAACAGGACTGAAAAAGTCAGTAAACGAAGTGAATGACAAAATGGATAAGCTCTGGGACAGGGTATCAGAAGCTGAGAATAGACTTGGTGCTGTGGAAGATGAGATACATAACAATTCCATACAGCAGGAGAGATTGGACAAAAAACTTAAAGCAAATGAGCAGACAATGGAAAAATTAGTCAAAGAATGGGAACAGATGAAAATAGAAGTCTATGATAAGATCAACAGAAACAACTTAAGAATCATTGGAGTCCCAGAGACCCAGGAAGAAAATTTCCAGGAAGAATCAACGGTCAAGAACATCATTAAAGAGAAACTTCCAGAGCTAAAGAATATATGTGATCAAATCCTGCATGCCCGAAGAGTACCAACCAAAAGAGACCCCAGAAAAACCACCCCAAGACACATCCTAGTCACAATGACAAATCCCACAGATAGAGACAGAATTCTGAAAACAGCAAGATCAAAAGGGGAAATCGCGTTCAAGCAAGCTTCCCTGAGATTTACAGCAGACCTGTCACCAGAAACACTCAATGCCAGAAAGCAGTGGTGGGATATTGTGACAAGACTGAATGAAATAAATGCTTCACCCAGAATACTATACCCAGCTAAACTCACTTTCCGGTTTGACGGAAGAATACATGGTTTCACAGACAAAAAACAGCTCAGAAACTTCACAGACACAAAACCAGTCTTAAGAGAAAAACTGAAAGACCTAATCAAAGACAAGACTACCCAAAAGACACACCAAATTTTGAAATAAAGATGGCGTTAAATCCCAGGACAATTCTTTCTCTCAACGTCAATGGACTAAATGCACCAGTTAAGAGACACAGAGTGGCTAAATGGATCAAAAAACTCAATCCAACCTTCTGCTGCCTACAGGAAACGCACCTGAATAGTCAGAACAAACATAGACTCAAAATAAAAGGCTGGAGGAAAATCATCCAAGCAAACAACACCCATAAAAAAGCTGGAGTGGCCATACTAATATCAGATAATGCAAACTTTATACTCAGGAAGGTTGTAAGGGACAAAGATGGACATTTTATATTAATCAAGGGGTACGTAGAGCAGGAAGAATTCACTCTCCTAAATATATATGCACCGAATGAGGGGCCAGCAAAATATTTAACACAACTGTTGACAAATCTGAAAAATAATATCAACAACAACACAATAATTGTGGGGGACCTTAACACGGCTTTGTCAACACTGGATAGGTCAACCAGACTGAAACCCAACAAGAATATACTAGACCTGAGGAGAGAAATGGAAGAAAGAGGCCTAGTGGATATATATAGGACACTCCATCCCCAGAAACCTGAATACACATTCTTCTCCAGTGTACATGGGACATTCTCCAGGATAGACTACATGCTGGCACATAAAACATACCTCCATAAGATCAAGAGGATAGAAATTTTGCAGACTACCTTCGCTGACCACAAGGCTCTGAAATTATTTGTGAACTCCAAAGGGACTCAGAAGAAACACTTTAACACCTGGAAGTTAAACAGCCTCATGCTCAATAACCAGTGGGTCCGAGATGAAATCAAGGAGGAAATAAAAAGGTTCCTGGAAACAAATGATAATAAAGACACAAACTATCAGAACTTATGGGACACAGCAAAAGCAGTACTGAGAGGAAAATTTATAGCTTTGCAAGCACACATCAGGAAGGAAGAAGGAGCTTACCTGAGTAGCTTAATAACACAGCTAATAGAACTAGAAAAAGCTCAACAAAAGTACCCAAGAATAGGAAGACAGAAGGAAATAACAAAGCTGAGAGCAGAAATCAACGAAGTGGAAACCCAAAAAACAATCCGAAAGATCAACGAAAGCAGAAGTTGGTTCTTTGAAAAAATAAACAAGATTGATAGACCACTGGCAAACCTAACAAAGAAAGCGAGAGAGAGAAACTTGATAACTCGTATCTGGAATGAAAAAGGAGAGATGACTACTGATATGACAGAGATTCAAAGGGTAATCAGAAACTACTTTGAAAAACTCTACGCCTCTAAAAATGAGAACCTGGAAGAAATGGATAAATTCTTGGACTCTTATAATCTTCCACGGTTGAAGGAAGAGGATGTAGCATATCTAAACACCCCCATCACCATTGATGAAATTAAAACAGTAATCAAATGTCTGCCGAAAAACAAAAGCCCAGGTCCAGATGGATTCACTAATGAATTCTATCAAACTTTCCAAGACTTGGCAAGACTCTTTCATGAAATTGAACAAACAGAAACACTTCCAAATAGCTTTTATGAAGCCAACATCACCTTGATACCTAAACCAGACAGAGATGCTACAAAAAAAGAAAATTACAGACCAATATCACTGATGAATGCAGATGCAAAGATCCTCAACAAAATCCTGGCAAATAGGATTCAAGCCTCGTTAAGAAGATCATCCACTACGATCAAGTAGGTTTCATGCCAGGAATGCAAGGCTGGTTTAACATCCGTAAATCTATCAACATAATACACAACATCAATAACAAGAAAAATAAAAACCATATGATCTTATCAATAGATGCAGAGAAAGCATTTGATAAGGTCCAACACCCACTCTTGATCAAAACTCTCAGCAAGGTGGGAGTGGAGGGAACCTGTCTCAATATAGTGAAGGCCATCTACCACAAGCCAGTGGCAAATATTACCCTCAATGGACAAAAACTAAAAGCCTTCCCTCTAAATTCTGGCACAAGACAAGGCTGTCCTCTCTGACCACTCCTATTCAACATAGCACTGGAAGTACTTGCTATAGCCATTAGGCAAGAAAAGGATATCAAGGGAATCCAGATAGGAAAGGAAGAAGTCAAGCTCTCACTGTTTGCAGATGACATGATACTCTACTTAGAAAACCCTAAAGACTCTATCAAAAAGCTTCTAGAAACAATAGACTCATATAGCAAGGTGGCAGGCTACAAAATTAACACAAAAATCAATGGCCTTTCTATACACCAATAGTAATAAGGATGAAATGGACATTAAGAAAACAACCCCATTCACAATAGTGCCACACAAACTCAAATATCTTGGCATCAACTTGACTAAATATGTGAAGGACCTATACAAGGAAAACTATAAAACTCTGCTCCAAGAAATAAGAGAGGACACACGGAAATGGGAACACATACCCTGCTCATGGATTGGCAGGATTAACGTCATCAAAATGGCAATACTCCCCAAGGCATTATACAGATTTAATGCCATCCCTCTAAAGATACCCATGACATTCTTCAAAGAAGTGGATCAGACACTTTTGAAATTTATTGGGAACAATAAACACCCTCGAATAGCTAAAGCAATCATTGGGAAAAAGAATATGGGAGGAATTACTTTCCCCAACTTTAAACTGTACTACAAAGCAATAGTTATCAAAACAGCATGGTATTGGAATAAGGACAGGTCCTCAGATCAATGGAATAGGCTTGAATACTCAGAAAATGTGCCCCAGACATACAATCACTTAATTTTTGATAAAGGAGCAGGAAATCCTAAATGGAGCAGGGAAAGCCTCTTCAACAAGTGGTGTTGGCACAATTGGATAGCCACTTGCAAAAAATTGAACTTAGACCCCCAGCTAACATCATTTACGAAGGTAAAATCCAAATGGATTAAAGACCTCGATATCAGCCCCTAAACCATAAGATATATAGAACAGCACATAGGCAAAACACTCCAGGACATTACAGGCATCTTCAAGGAGGAAACTGCACTCTCCAAGCAAGTGAAAGCAGAGATTAACAGATGGGAATATATTAAGCTGAGAAGCTTCTGCACCTCAAAGGAAATAGTGCCCAGGATACAAGAGCCACCCACTGAGTGGGAGAAACTATTCACCCAATACCCATCAGATAAGGGGCTAATCTCCAAAATATACAAGGCACTGACAGATCTTTACAAGAAAAAAACATCTAACCCCATCAAAAAATGGGGAGAAGAAATGAACAGACACTTTGACAAAGAAGAAATACACATGGCCAAAAGACACATGAAAAAATGTTCCACATCACTAATCATCAGGGAGATGCAAATCAAAACAACGATGAGATACCACCTCATACCCCAGAGAATGGCACACATCACAAAGAATGAGAATAAACAGTGTTGGTGGGGATGTGGAGAGAAAGGAACTCTTATCCACTGCTGGTGGGAATGCCGTCTAGTTCAACCTTTATGGAAAGCGATATGGAGATTCCTCCAAAAACTGGAAATCGAGCTCCCATAAGATCCAGCTATACCACTCCTAGGAATATACCCTAGGAACACAAAAATACAATACAAAAACCCCTTCCTTACACCTATATTGCAGCACTATTTACCATAGCAAGACTCTGGAAACAACCAAGATGCCCTTCAACAGACGAATGGCTAAAGAAACTGTGGTACATATACACAATGGAATATTATGCAGCTGTCAGGAGAGATGAAGTCATGAAATTTTCCTATACATGGATGTACACGGAATCTATTATGCTGAGTGAAATAAGTCAGAGAGAGAGAGAAAAATGCAGAATGGTCTCACTCATCTATGGGTTTTAAGAAAAATGAAAGACACCCTTGTAATAATAATTTTCAGACACAAAAGAGAAAAGAGCTGGAAGTTCCAGCTCACCTCAGGAAGCTCACCACAAATAGTGATGAGTTTAGTTAGGGAAATAACTACATTTTGAACTGTCCTAATAACGAGAATGTATGAGGAAAAAGGAGAGCCTGTCTAGAGTACAGGCGGGGGTCGGGTGGGGAGGAGGGAGACTTGGGACATTGGTGATGGGAATGTTGCACTGGTGATGGGTGGTGTTCTTTACATGACTGAAACCCAAACACAATCATGTATGTAATTAAGGTGTTTAAATAAATTTAAAAAAAAATAAAAACTATGTGCATCTTATGATCAGATGCATCTTATAGAGCAAAATATATGGTACTTTCTTAGCAATAAGCATTGGGTGTTGCCCCTTCATTTAATATTTTACATTTAACTTTTCTTCCAATTTGAGTTTTAAAATTTTTATTTCTCTGATTACTAGTGAGGTAGAGATTGTTTCTTTTGTTTATTATTATTTATCTATTTACTTATTTTGCCAATTTTTGAATCTTATTTCTAGAACATATTAAAGAATTTAATCCTGTCCCTAACTTAGACCTGAGATCTTTTCTTTTCTTTTTTTCTTTTTGGTTTTTGGACCACACCCAGTGATGCTCAGTGGTTACTCCTAGCTATGCACTCAGAAATTTTTCCTGGCTTGGAGGACCATATGGGATGCTGGGGGATCGAACCAAGGTCCATCCTAGCTTTGCGTGTGCAAGGCAAACACCTTAACATCTGCATCACCACTCCGGCCCCATGAGATCTTTTCTGACTTGAGATCTTTAGAATATGTTTATAGGACTGGAGATACAATACAAGAAGGGTTCAGGTGTTTGCTTTGCCCTCCACTAACCTTGCTTTGATTCCTGGCACCATATATGGTCCTCTGATCAATTCAGTGATTTTTGAACACAGAACCAGTAGTAAGCCCTGATCACCCTTGAGTTTGACCTCCTTTCTCACCAAAATATATTTACAAATATAAACATGTTATTTCATTATTAACACAATTGTGACTATGTACTACCTGTTCATTTAAACAGTATTTACACTGGCATTATGTGAATCTATTATGGGTCTCTCATTCTTGTATCACATTTGAATTATTTTTGTTATTTTGGGGGGCCACACCCGGTGGTTCTGAGGGATTACTCCTGGCTCTGCATTCAGAAATCGCTGCTCACAGGCTCATGGGACCATATGGGATGCCAGGGATCGACCCAGATCCGTCCCAGGTTGGCACATGCAAGGCAAATGCCCTACTGTTATGCTATTATTTCGGGCCCATATTTGAACATTTTTAATATCATATTTATACTTAATTTAGCTTTAAGTTAATTTTGTTAGCCAAACTTAATATTCTATGAAATTGGCTTTCTCTTTTATTGTTTATTGACTAATTTTTCCTTCTGTTTTCTTCAAATGTTATCCTTTTATAGCTTCTGAAGTCAAATGTGTCATTTATTTTATTTATTTTGGGGGGGATTACCTAGTGGTGCTCAGGGCTTATTCCCAGCTCTGCCCTTAGCAGAGATACAACCAGTTGCAAGGCAAGCTTCCTTCCTTGTTGTACTTATTTTGCTGTTAATTGCATTAACCAAATCGCTCAGTTTGTTATTTGTAGCTCCCTAAAATAATTTTTTTTTTAATATTTTGGGCCTCATCTGGCAGAGCTCCAGCTTTCTCCTGGCTTTGCATTCAGGGATCATTCCTGGCAGGGATAGGGCCATTTGAAGTGCCTGAGATCAAGCCTGCATCAGTCAGTTGGGTTGCAAGTCAAACACTTTTATCTACTGTGCTATCTCTTCACTCTCTTATTTACTTAAGTTAGCTTTTAATCTCATTTTTTAGTTTTTAGTTCTTTAAATCAAGAATTGTCTACCAGTGAATCAAATTTTCCAAAGTGATGTATTTTGCTAATATTTTACTGTAAAGTTTAGCATTTTTATAAGGCAATAAATAAGACATTAATTTCTTTTTAAATGAAATACATTCAATATTCAAAGCTGATAGATAATATCACATAGATATGGAAGTATTTGTTGTGTGAAAAGTAATATAATAATATATTTTTATCAAAATGTTTTTTTCCCAAAAGGTAAACATTATTATAAATTAGACTGTCATATTGCATTTTAAACTTTTATTTTTTAATTTTATTACAAATAATGTATCTAATATACACTTATTTGAATTTTAAAGTCCTTAAATATATGATTCCTGTCCTTTACAGTTTTAATTTAATATTATGTTTGATAAATATATGGATATATATTATTTGCCCATGTTAACTTATTTCCACCATTATCTAATATTGTGAATGTTTCATAGACCTATATAAGTTTCATGTTTTAATTTTTTTAGGTTTTTGAAAACTAGTTGTTAGTTTGTATATTCATAAAAAATAAAGCCCTAATGAGTGGGGCCAAAGAGATAGCATTGTGGATTTGCTTCCATGTTGCCAAACAGGGTTTGATCCCCGGCATCCCATAAGGTTTGCCCAGTCTGCTGGGAGTAATTTCTGAACACAGTGCTAGGAATAACCCCAGAACACTGCTGGGGGTGCCCCACAAACAATAAAAAACAAAAAAAGATTTTAAAAAACAAAGTTAATGAGCACTTTATATGACTTTTTACTTAGGTCTTTTTCTCTCTTGACTTTCATACTTAAGTATTTCTAGTGGATCTAAAGCATTCTTTTAAAAGCCTTTCTGTCATATAATTTTGAACCCTTTTGTTCATAGGTCTTATGCTGCACTTCTCTTTATATGACTTAATGCTTTGGTCATTAATTCCATGTATTTTAAATGTCTGGATAATGCTTTTTAATTCTGATTCCTGAAAGGAGCATTTATATGATTTCCTAGTATCAAAAACTAAAACATAAAGACTGGAATGTACAGAGCTAATACAAGCATGCCAGAGATACTGATTCAATTCCTGGCAACAATTTTCTTTGGAGAGCCTTTACCTAGCATCACAGGGTCCCAGCAGCAGACATCTTTCAGACCCTTGCAATGAAGAACAAGTTTTGTTGGCTTAGTGTAGTTTGCTACTGTCCCAAATTCCCTTGATCACTACTTAGTAGCATCCTCACCGAAACCAAACAAATAAAATCTGAAAGTTGTCCTTTTTCAATGAGGGAGTTTGACTCAGTCATAGTTATTGGATATTTTGTTTGTTTTGGTTTGGTTTGGTTTGCTTTATTGGCTTTGATTTTAGTTTTTGGGCCACACCCAATAGTGTTCTGTGTTTACTCCTGGCTTTGCGCCCAGGAATCACTCCTAGCTGGGCTTGGGGAACTATATCTGGTGTTGGGGATACAACCTGTTGTTGGCCACCTACAATGTAATTGCCTTACTTACTGTGTTATTGCTCTGGACCTCAGTCATACTTAAAGGGTCAATTATGAACATGTTTGCTTTCATTTATGCTGCATTGAGTGTATTTCCCTTTGTTATTTAGACGTCTTCTTTTCTCCTTATCATTTCTCTCCCTCTAGTGGTTTGAAAGGTATATATCCTATTTTTAGTCTTTAAGCAATAACAATAAATTTAACATGTTTTTAATATCTATATATCTGACACCTGAATTATCTGAAAATTTCTCATTTTTAAAAAGACAGATCAGTGAAGAAGCTTTATCATTTTTTCTTCTCTACGCCATATTTTCAGAAGTTATCTACATTGTTAACATCAGATAATATTATACATTGATTTTTAAGTTATTATTTTTATTTATTTTTGTTTTTGTTTTGTTTTTGTTTTTGGATTACACCCGGCAGGGCTCAGGGGTTACTCCTGGTTCTATGCTCAAAAATCACTCCTGGCAGGCTCGGGGGACCATATGAGATGCCAGAACTTGAACCACCATCCTTCTGCATGCAAGGCAAACACCCTACCTCCATGCTATCTCTCCAGCCCCCAAGTTATTATTTTTAAAGTAGAGGAAGTTTCACAGTTACCTTATTCATTTATTCAGCAAATAGTTGAAAGTTCAACAACCCATAAATTCTCCTATCCTCAGGAAGCTTAAGTGTGCCACTTAACCCAAAATTCGTGCTGTCAATGAATTTTTTTTTTTTTTTTTTGGTTTTTCAGCCACACTAGGTGATGTTCAGGGGTTACTCCTGGCTATGCACTCAGAAATCACTTAAATCACTTCTGGCTAGGCGGACCATATAGGACACAGGGGATCGAACAAGGTCCGTTCTAGGCTAGGCAAGGCAGATGCCTTACAGCTTGTGCCACCACTCCGGCCCCATCATGGACATTTTTTTAATGTAAAAGCAGGAGATAAAAATAAATTTGTTACAGAATTAAAATATAAAATTATTACATAAGAACATCTAGGGAACATATTAAAAGTATATATTTTAAAAAATTGTCCAAGAACTAATCCTAGAGCACTATGTAAAATAAAAATTACTGGTCATTGTATCTAGTAGAAACAGCCAGAGGAAAATAAGTGAAGTCTTGGAAACCAAGACAAATTGTAAAAAGGAATAGAAAGATATCTGTGGTATCAGAAGCTCTGAAAAGAAAATTAAGAGTTGACTGATCACTTGCTTTAGCAGAATGGTCATTAATGTCTTGAAAAGCAGTGGAGAGTAGAGGAGAAATCCCACTAAAGTGGAGAAATCAGATAGGACAGGCAGATGGCTCTCTCCAGTTGCCTTACTGTAAAGAACTGTTCAGAAAGGAAAGTCATATTATGTGAGTAATGAAAGCTTTCTAAGATAGAAGAAAGGCCATTGTGTATGTTTATTGATGAGTGTCAGTAGAAAAGTTAAAAAGTCAGGTAGTCTGGCAAGGAAGGCATTATGGCAGCAAAGCTCTTAAATATGGCAAGAGATGATCTATCCCTTGTTAGCCACTGCCTACTGTCTCCTTAGATACTTGACTTATAATGATAATAAGATGATATAAATATAAATTATATAAATGGTAAATGGTCTATGTGAAAGTACTTTTTAAACTTGTAAAAATTCTGGCATAAGCTACTATAATAATATAGGTAGAGACTTTAAATCAGTGTTTCTCAACCTTTTTCAACTATGCCTTCCCCTTCCAAAGGTGTTTCCATCCTGTATTTCAACTCTGTCCTACTAGTTGGCCCCAAATCTTGGGCATGGCTACTATTTATATGAGTTTCACCTGTGGACCCTTTGGAATATCCTGAGGTCTAGAAACACTGCTTTAAATTATAACTGATCAGGTTTTTTTTTTAAATCCCTTCACTTCATAACTTCTTAAAAATGTTATCTCCTCTGGAGAAATGCTATCTAACTTCTTAGCTGTGCATATATTTCCACAGACACACTTACTAAGCATCAAAAGACTTTACCTCCAGTTCTTTGGGATTTTCCCATTCTGGGAATTTGATACCTAATCTTTCGACCACCCAACAAGCTAAGAAAATGTTACACCTTTTATCTTCTTAGAAGCTTCTACAAGTAACCCTGAAGCCATAAAAGAAAGCCAAGTATAATACTTCTATGAACATTTTACCTACTTAAGTAGAATATCATGACATCCTTTAAGATCTTGCTTAGAAAATGTGAAATAAATAAAAACTATTCTTTAATTAAAAAAATGATCATACAGCCACCACCATCAGGTAGAAACTGATTCTCAAATTCCTATATGTAGTCAGAAAAACATTTCAAAGCAATTTTAAAAATTATTTTGAAAATTAGCATTAATTTAAAAATTAGTATTGGCTTGATTCAATAGATAAAAAATATTTTTAAGGGTGGTGAAGGGAAGGTCACACTGATGATAGGATTGATCTTGGAATATGTATCCCTGAAACAACTGTATTATGAACAACTTTGTAAATCAAGGTGTTATAAAAAAATAAAACAAAATCTCTAGTAAGGATGAGTAAGTGCAGTGATTTTGATTAATACACGTGCCTTTTATTTTTCTTTCTAGTCATTATTCTCATTTCCTTTGCAGCTGCTGAAAGGTAATGCATTATATAGTGTTTAGATAATTGATAGAATTGTTTCAAGTTACCTCTTTAGGGTATTATCAGCTTGTAGGCATCAGTTTCTCTAATTGTCAAGTAGTTGATCCTTTATCTGGCATTTAATCTCGCCTCCCTGGGAAAACCAGTCCTTACCACAGAGTAAATTTTCAAATTGCTGACCTGAAGTAACATGAGCCTCTGCCTTGGCAGTGAACCTTTGCTCTCTGTTCATAGGAAGGATAATGATGTACTCCATTGCCTGAAGGCCCTAGTTTTACTGCCTTAAGAAGTAACATATAAGTACTAGTTGCAAAGGTCTGAATTTGGAAATTCCAGGGAAGATAATTGCATTGCTACAGTACTTTTTATGACTTTTAGAAAGATAAGCTAATTTTTAAAAACTTAACTTTTATCATTTCTGCGACTACTTATTTTACTCATTTTACTATGTCAGTATGACTGAGAGAATCCAGTTATGGAAAATATTTACTTATTTTAGGATTAACTATGCTATTTTATAGATGAATTTGAATTCTTTACTTCCATGTAAATTTGCCATTTTTGTAAGTAGGTAAACTAAGATGAAGGAAAACTAGAATGAATTCACAATTACTATCAAAATAGAAATATAGAGCTCTCTAGAGCTAGAAAGGAGCCCTACACATTTTGGCTAGTTAAAAAGATGTTAATAAATCCTCAGAAAATAATTTCCTAGAAAGCATAAAATATAATTTCCTAGAGGGAGTCATGTGAAATGCTGTTTCAATTTCCTTTTATACCTTTTTTTTTTTTTTTTTTTTTTTGCAGTTCTCTTCTGTGTGACCATACTTAGCAGAATTATAGATAAGGTCATTTTTGTACTAACTCAGCTCTGTGCTTGGGTAGCAACTTAGTATGGTCTTTTAAATATGAAAAATTCCATACAAACAAGATTTTCTACCTCCGAAAATATTGTGTGGTAACTTACCTTTTTGATATTTGTATTTTTTAATCTAATAAAACCACTGTTAAAACCTTTACAACTACTTAAACTACGCCCACATTTAACTAATAAATCATAGTTGTATTATTTAAAGGTGATCTTTTTCAGGATTACACATTATTTTCTCATTTTAAAGTATAATTAATCAGTATTTATTTGGAGGATTATCTTACACAAAAAGGGTATGATGGCAGAAGTTTTCTGGCAGGTAATCTTGTCTGAATAGAAGCACGTAGACCATTTGATATGGAGTAGATTAATTTCTTTAGCAATAGCTGCAAAAGTATCAGGTCTCACTTCCAGAGAAATTGGAATACTAATAAGGAAACCAACATTGATCTAAAACATTACTAGAGCTAACCATAACTCAGAGATATTATAGTTCTCAGAGTTTAACCCAAGCATATAGTAAAATGACACTCATTGTGTTTCTGTTAACAAGTTTGGACTAACCAACTTAGATTCATAAAGGTCTAGCAGTAATCAACCATTAAATGGATTGTTATTAGGAGACAGAATTTAGAAAGAAATACCAAAGAGAGCAACTGAAAAACAGCCTCTATCCGGGCCGGGAAGGTGGCGCTAGAGATAAGGTGTCTGCCTTGCAAGCGCTAGCGTAGGACGGACTGTGGTTGGATCCCCCGGCGTCCCATATGGTTACCCCAAGCCAGGAGCGATTTTTGAGTGCATAGCCAGGAGTAACCCCTGAGCGTCAAACAGGTGTGGCCCAAAAAAACAAAAAACAAAACAAAACAAAAAAAGCCTCTATCCAACGTCTGAGATTGGGAAATAAACTTATAGGTGGAAACCCAGGTAGTGAAATAGAGAATTAAGGGATGGGTTCTGATGATAGGAAGCATATCAGAAGTTCAGTTCCTGGTCCCAGAATAGGATAAACAATGTTTTTATTTATTACCTTCTATTTTAAACAGAATTGGTTCCAGAGTTAGCTGTGAAGTGAACATAGTGTTAAAGCACCTTGAACCCTCACATGCTTATAGAAAAGAATGTCATGATTACTATCTTAGTATCAGCTCTCACAATTAAAACATATTCTTTTAAAAACCAAGGAAATTATTAATTCGGGGTACAGTTAATAAGTAATATTCAGTATGTAATATCATTTATATTTGAAATAATGATAATGACAAGGCATGCAACAGGCAACAGATTAGGAAATTAATGGCCTTGAAACCAGTTTTGCAAAAAGGAGGTTTTGGTTTGGGGGGGGAGGGTGTTGAGCCACACCCAGATGTATTCAGGGGTTAATCCTGGCTCTGTACTCAGAAACCGGTCCTGGCAGGTTTGGGGAACCATATGGGATGTCAGAGATTGAACTTGAGTTGGCCCAAAGTACAAGGCAAATACCCTACTGCTATGCTATTCTTTGGCCCCTAAAGGAGCTCTTTTAAAAGACAGATCAGGGGCCGGAGAGATAGCATGGAGGTAGAGTGTTTTGCCTTGCATGCAGAAGGACGGTGGTTGGAACCCCGGCATCCCATATGGACCCCCGTGCCTGCCAGGAGCGATTTCTGAGCATAGAGCCAGGAGTAACCCCTGAGTGCTGCCGGCTGTGACTCAAAAAAACATAATAATAATAATAATAATAATAATAATAATAATAATAATAATAATAATAATAATAAAAATAAAAGACAGATCAAACTTGCCAGTGTGTGCCTTTGATTATGGCACTCACTCATGGAGCTTAGAATTCCCCTCTACTAGGTTAAGAAAGGCATGTTTCTCATAATATACTAAGGGATTTTATACACTTTCAATAACAATATTTTATTAAAATTTTAAAAATTGGAACAAATTGTCAAAATAGTGGGTAAGTCAACATTAAAATGTGCTTATTGTTTAATAAAAAAGCTACCCCAGCTCCAAAAGTGAAAAGATGGATTCTTAGCCTGAGAAAATATCGACACTGCTGCTACTGATTTGCTCTTAGTGGCCCCTTCTCCTCCACCTTCCTTCACTGTGGACTTTTGCTTGCTACCAGATATGATTGCTCAGAATTTCCCCACCTGAGAACATTTCCTGATAGGTGACTGCTGGGAGCCATTTTCCTTAGACTCCACAAAGCCAAACCAGGCTGAAGCTGCGCTCTGGACTTTATCCCTCCCCCAGATAATTCAAAAGACTTAAAGGGGACTCATACATCCCCTTTGAATATTTCTTTAGATGTGTTCCTTTAATAGGCATAACCTTAATTGAATATCTTCTTATGTAGCAGCAATTTCCCCCCACCCTCGGTATCTGTTTAGTATGAATTCTAATAGGTAACTGTTTAGAGCTTATGTCAGAAATTGATAAAGAGGATTGTTGGGCTTGTTACCTCGTCCTCCACATACACCAGTAATACTTGTGGCATTGCTCTTCGCTGCACAGGCACATTAAAATGGGGGAAAGTTTACATATGTAAACAAGTTCCTATCTAATAGTGATAGGAACACACTGCAGTAGTCTTACACCCTGAACACTTGGCATAGTGACTTGGTTTAAACCAGTAGATTGGACATTGACCATTCACCCCTGAACCATGGACACCATCTGTGAAAACAATTACGATTTTCTACACCATCACCAGAAATAAAAAAGCTACCAAGAAAGGCCCTACAACTTCCATGGCACTGACTTACTCCAAAGAGGGTCTTTACGACACCCTGATGACTTGCTAACAGCAACAGTCTGCCTTCTTAGGACAGTATTCTTTGCATTGCTACCTAATGGTGAGATTAAACTAGAAAGCACTACATGTCACTGAACTTCTTCATAGAATCTTTATAGAAAACAGGACCTATAACTACAGAAACCTGACAGTAACAACCATGATGAAGAGCTCTAACCCACACCATTGACAATGACTATGGGATTAAACAACCTAGTAGGCCTAGAGCCTGGAGTCGGTCTTATGCCAGAGTGCTAGGCCAAAGATTTTTCCTTTCCAATTCTCCCATATTTTGTTGTGCCTTTGCAAACAACAACAACTGCCACACACACACACACACACACACACACACACACACACACACACAGTGTATTCTTGTATCTCAGCTTAAAAAGGTGGGGGGGGGGGGTCTTACTAAACCCTCTTCTAGTGTAATCATGGTTTTACTAGAGATACAATAATTCTTACAAATATACTTGCTAATGAACATTTCTTTCTTTTTTATCTATATTATTATTATTTTATGTTTTAGTTTTTTATTTTCTTTCTATTGTTTTAACAACTCCACTTTTGTCATCCTAAAACAAATGTATTATGATCAGTTATGACAACTATGTGATACATTTTATTTAAATAAATTAATTTATAAAAAATTTTAAAAAGGGGAAGTCTGGAGAGATAGCACAGCGGTAGGGTGTTTGCCTTGCAAGCGTCTGACCTAGGACCAGCATTGGTTTGAATCCCAGCATCCCATATGGTTCCTCGTGCCTGCCAGGAGCAATTTCTGAGCATAGAGCCAGGAGTAACCCCTGAGCAACGCTTGGTGTGACTAAAAAAAAACAAAACAAAACAAAAAAATTGGTTTTGTTTCTGAGCCAGATAGTATGGCGGATAAGGTACTTGCCTTACATGTTTTGACCTGGGTTCAACCCCTGAGCACTGCCAGGAATCATTTCTGAGCACAGAGCAAAACACATCCATGAGAAATGTTAGATGTGGCCCAACAATTCCCAAACCCTCACTCAAAGAAAGTGAAGTTATTGTTTTCATATCCCTACGTTTAGAAGCCTCCTCACTTATGTGTTGTTAATAGCAACAAAAATATCAAAAGCAGAAGTATGTGCAGAGAAATGATTTTATTTACAATAAGCCATTTTAAAGAGTTATCTCCAGATAAAATGGAACTTGGAAACTTTATGTTAAGACTAGTATGGATTTACATTGAAGCTGCTATTTCTGAGAAGCTATTGGACAATCTTCAGTCTTATCTCTGTTGCTGCTGCCCTCTAGAATCTGAGGCTGTTTCTCTTTGTAGCCATTATTAGTTTAAAGGTCTTCTTAATATCCATTATCCTCGCTCGTAGAAATTAAGAACTTTTCTGGATCATATGGGAGCTCAATTTCTATTTTTTGAGAAATCTCCATAAAGGCTAGACTAGACGGCATTCCCACCAGCAGAGAATGAGAGTTCCTTTCTCCCCACATCCCGCCAGCACTGATTGTTCTTTTTCTTTGTGATGTGTGCCAATCTCTGTGGCATGAAATAGTACCTCATTGTTGTTTTGATTTGCATCTCCCTGATGATTAGTGATATGAAGCATTTTTTTCAAGTGCCTTTTGGCCATTTGTATTTTAGTGACATATCTAGGAACACAAAAACGCAATACAAACATGCCTTCTGCACACCTATATCCATTGCAGCAATCTTTACAATATCCAGAATCTAGAAACAACCAAAATGCCCTTCAACAGATGAATGGCTAAAGAAACTGTGGTACATATACACAATGGAATATTATGCAGCCACCAGGAGAGATGAAGTTATGAGATTTTACTATACAGGGATGGACATGGAAACTATTATGCTGAGTGAAATAAGACAGAAGGTGAGAGACAAAGAACAGTCTCACTCATCTATGAGTTTTAAGAAAAATAAAAGATTATTGTAATAATGCCTAGAGACAGTAGAGATGAGGGCTGAAGAACTGGCTCAGGATATGAAACTCACCACAAAGAGTGGTAAGTGCAGTTAGAGAAATAACTACACTAACAATTATCATGACAATGTTAATGAGTGAGAGAAGTAGAATGCCTGTTTTGGGCAGGGGGTGGGGAGGAGGAAAGAGGGGGGGCATTGGTGATGGGAATGTTGCACTGGTGAAGGGGGGTGTTCTTTTTTATGACAAACCCAACTACAAGTTTGTAATCATGGTCTTAAATAAAGATAATGCTTTAAAAAGAGAAAGAGAATAAAAGAAAGGTGCAGTAGAAAAAAAAAGAAATTAAGAATTTTTCTATGTTGATCATGACCTTGTGATTCCTGTCAGTTTCTTCCCTGTGGTTTACAAATGGTCTAGTTTAGGCTTTACTATTTTGAAAGGTTTATTAAGTACATGATAAGGATTGATAATAAAATTTTATATGGTAATTAGTTTTATATTACTAAATGGGTGGCCTTCAGATAAGGTTTTTTTTGGGGGGTTATGGCTTTTTGGGGGGGGTTAGGCTACATTTCTTGGTGCTTAAGGGATTACTCCAGCTCTGAACTCAGAAATCACTCCTGGTGGGCTCCCGGGACCATACGGGATGCTGAGGATTGAACCTGGCAAGTACCCTACCCACTTTGTACTATTGCTCCAGACCTCAGATAATATTTTTTTTAATTTCTGTACATACATTATACTTCTTGATGATTTATTGCTATATTTGCAATCTATAATTTAAAATGTATCACTTATATATAATATTTAGGTTAATTTTAGACTTAAAATAATTACTTTAAAAGACATTGAATTTGATAACCGAAATAGGTACTAAAATGAAGAAGACTGGTTGAAGTAGACTGAATTGAATGCAGTTTTACTTAACCTTCTTGTAATACAAGGATTATACTCACAGATTCATGCCAGTGTGCTCGAGGGAAATAGCTGTATTTGTTTTTAAAAAGGCTCAGAACATTTTATGATACAAGATCATTGTCCTTTGAGGGCAGGCAAGACTGCCAAGAGGATTAGTAAACTGGTTTAAATATCATTTTCCGCTTTTACTTATTGGTTCTTGTTTCTGAATGTTAGAATAGTGATGTAAAGACTTCAGAAGGTTTAAATTTAAACTTTGGAAAGCTCAAAAACAAAACTGCATCTTTTAAATATCTGATTCCTTCTAACATTGTTGGTATCTACTGGTCTAAAATTGCTGCTTTCTCAGAGCTTTCAGTAGATATAGACAGGTATCCTCAACTGAATTCATGGTCCATTGCTCATGTCAGCCTCCTAAACACTGTAGAATTGAACTTGGTTTACATTAATACTATTGTATAAAAAGACACATTAAGTTTTTCATATGTTCCATTGAACATTAATAGACTGCATGTAGGGCCCGGAGAGATAGCACAGTGGCATTTGCCTTGCAAGCAGCCGATCCAGGACCTAAGGTGGTTGGTTCGAATCCCGGTGTCCCATATGGTCCCTCGTGCCTGCCAGGAGCTATTTCTGAGCAGACAGCCAAAAGTAACCCCTGAGCACCGCCGGGTGTGGCCCCAAACCCCCCCCCAAAAATAGACTGCATGTAAACAACAGAGAAAGAAGCATGTGGACTATTAAGTTGTTTAAGTAATTCAAATTATGTAGATAGAACAAAATAAAACTAAGATTGTTCATATTTGTTTTTAAATTCTAGATGGATATTTAAATTGACTTATAATTAATTTACTTGTAAGTATTTACCAAATATATGTTGATTGAATTAGTGAATTGATCTTAAATGTTTATCAAGGAGGCTAAAATGTTAAAAGAAAATGTAAATAATATTGTCCAATACCTGGTGGGTCTAGAGACATTTTTATTTATGTTTCTACGTCCTCAAGGCATTCAAAATTTTGTCTGAGCTTTTTTATCTCTATTCTGGAAAAAAAGGTAAAAATGTTTAAGAAGAGCAAGTAAACTCTTAGGATCATTCTAACTTGGAGTTCTTTATATTAATGAACAAGATGATTAGTTAATTCACTTATTTTTAATTTAAGGCATAAAATAAAATCAATAGTATACATTACATTTTATGGAAATTCATTAGAAGCAGTCTCTTCCAGACCTGGAACAAGATTTCAATGCTTAACATTTCTGATCCTATTTAATATTATTTATTATAAGATTTCTATAATTAAGCCAATTAAGATATTTTAAGTGTAGTATTTTAATAATATCTTTATATAAACACTGTGATTACAAACATGATTATAGTTAGGTTTCAGTCATACAAAGTACAGCCCCCTTTACCAGTGCAAAATTCCCACCACCAATGCTTCCATCTCACTCCTCCCCCATCCCCTGCCTGTTTTTTTTAAGTGTTTTAAATTTTAATTGATACACTAAATGTCTTTTAAATGATACGTTACAAATGTCTTCAGTTTAAAAGAACTTATTTTCTAGTTTAAAAATCTAAAGAAAAAAGTTACTAAATTGAACAAATAATAATCTAGTTGATTACAAATCAGATATACTGGAGTCAGTTTTTCTATTCATCAGAAACAACCAACTGAAAAATGTGTTAGGGTGAAATATTTTATTCCCATCACAATTTCATAGGAACTATAACATATATATAAAATAATATATATATTTAATATATATTGTATATAATATATTAATATATATTTATAAATATATAATGAATCTACCAAATTATTTAAAACTTATATGAAGAAGACTGCAAAACTTTATACTGAATAGCATAATGAAAACCTAATAGAGTAGACTATATCTATGATTTCATTGAAAATGGTTGTGTACAGCAGTAGAGCATTAACTTTACACATGGCTGATCAGCTGTGTGATAAGCTCCCCAGTCCTCCAGGAGGAGGCAGAGAAGATTGGTGCCAGGCCCTTGGCCCTAAAGGCACCAGCAGGAGTGCTGACCAATGGCATGATGAGCTCTCCCCACCCACACTCCATGATTGCTCACATATCCTCTAGTTACTGAATCCCAGCACAACACGTAGAAAACCCCACTGCAAAAGACACAATGGAGAAACAGCACGGAATACCACCACTCTAGAGAATGATGATGGGAGCTGTGCAAACCCAACAAGTATCAGCCGCCACCTATTAACCTGTCCAGTAAAGACTATAGAGAGGAAATCTGGAGAATGCTCATATAACTCAAAGAAATCATAAATGAGCTGAACAAAACACAAGTAATAATCAAGAGGATATGAAAGCAGAAATGAGAAAACTTCTAACTGAACTAACAGGAAGAAAAACTTGGTGGGAAAATTGAAAATCTTACTGGAAATGATCACCTGCAGAGTAAAAGCAGCTGAGGACAGAATCAATGAGCTGGAAGATGAGATGCATAACAACTCCATACAACAGAAAAGGTTGGAAAGGGGCCTTAAAACAAATGATCAGACAATGGAAAAAAATCCTCAAAGAGTGAGAAAAGACGAAAATAGAAGTCTAAGATAAACGCAACAGAAACAACGTAAGAATCATTAGAGTCCCAGGAAGAGATCCCCCATGAATAATCAACAGTCAAGGATATCATTGCAGAGAAACTCCCAGAACTTATGAGTGCATGCAACCAAATCCTGCATGCCCAAAGAGTACCAGCTAAAAGAGATCCAAAGAAAAGCACCCCACGGCACCATCCTAGTCACGATGAGGAATACTAGAGATAGGGATAGAATTCTGAAGGCAGTAAGATCAAAAGAGAAATTACATAAAAAGGAACATTCTTAAGAGTACATCAGATTTGTCACAAGCAACCCTCAAGGGCTCAAGGCAGTGGTAGTATATAGTGTAGTATATAGTGACAAAACTCAATGAAATAAATGCTTCACCAAGAGTACTTCACCCAGCCAGATTTACATTCAGACTTGAAGGTATGATACACAGCTTCACAGATAAATGACAGCTCAGAACATTTACAGACTAAAATACAACCTTAAAAGATGAACTGAAAGGTCTATTTTAAGACAAGACAGACCCAATAGGCACACCAAACTCCCACAAAAATCCCATGACAATCATCTCTCTCAATGCCAGACTAAATGCACCAGTTAAGAGATACAGACTGACAAAAAGGATCAAAAATTTGAATCCAGTGCTCTGTTGTCTACAAGAAACTCATCTGAATAGTTAGAGCAAACAGACTCAAAGTCAAAGGTTAGAGAATAATCACTCAGCAAAACTCCTTTTGAAAAAGCTGGGGAGGTTATACTAGTATCAGATAAAATTCAATGTGAAAATAGTAGTAGGATTTTTAAGATAGAATTTTGCACATTAATGGGCCAGAATAATAGCACAGAGGTAGGATGTTTGCCTTGCATGCAGCTGATCCAGGATGGATGGTGGTTTGAATCCTGGCATCCCATATGGTTCCCCATGCCTTCCAGGAGTGGTTTCTAAGTGCAGAGCCAGGAGTAACCCCTGAACCCTCTGGGTGTGCCCCCCCAAAAAAAAAGAATTTGGCACATTAATTCCCAAGTTTATTTTTCAGAAAACTTTTGATCAATACAAATATTAAATGATTGAAAGTAAGATGGAATCTTGCTGTGCTTTATGTCAAAATATTATCTAAAGTTGTACTGATTAAAACAGTATGATATTTCAGTAGAAACAAGTAAGTTAGTACAAGAGAACAGAAAATAGTAAAACCATCCCAAGTATTCATTTCCTGTCTTGTTTATCCTATCACATTCTCAAAGCCTTTCTCCTAGTCTCTAATTTATTTAAAAAAAAAAAAACTGTACCAGAATTAGGCTCATTTGCTGTGATATCATGAGGAATTTTATTTTCACATTCTACCAGCACACATATCATTTGTGCAGTGTCAATTAATATTGCACCATGTGATTATTACACGAACTGCACAGAAGCAATGGAAGAAGCAGCACGTCTGCAGTATGCTTTTTTTTTTTTTTTTTTTTTTTTGAGGGGATCACATCTGACAGTGCTCAGGGGTTATTCCTGGCTCTAGCAGGCGAAGATAAACATATGTGATGCTGAGGGTCGAAATTAATGATTGTGTGCAAGGCAAGTACCCTATCCATTGAGCTCCAGCCCCTGCAGTATGATTTTTAAAGCACCCAACCTCATGCCTTTGATCCGAACTTTTCACTCTTAAAATATAGATTGTAGATATAGAAATATTAATGTAGATTGGATGAGACATGGATTACTTCCAAATTCCTCCCCAAAACTTTTAAGATGGTGCTGATTAAATTCATATGCATCATGACTGTAAAAGGTGATAAGTACTCTGTTAGGACCACAAAGAGTAAAGTATTCATGTATTGACATTTTAATGAAAATCTTTTTTCATATTTTCATATTTTCTCTTTTGGTATAGACTATATTAAAGACAAAAATTTTGGTAGTGAGTTTTTGAATAAAGGTTGTGGATGTGAGCCATTAGCGGGAGAACAACAGGCTTTGTTAATTGATTGTAAGTAGAGTCAAAGGAGTTGTCAGCATTAGCTCATACAAGGTATATCAAATTCAGCTTTGGTGGCCAAGCAGGTTTGATATTCTGGGACAAAAATAGATTGCTTAAGGAAGTTTGATGAGAAAACACCGGCACTTGGTGAGCAGTAATAGCAGCACCAGGTGGATATAGATATCAGATTAAGTCCATATTAGGCAAAAGTAAATTTAGACATAGGCATAAAGGTGGTTCCAATTATTCAACTGAGATGTGGCTTCAGATATTTCAAAAGAGTGAGTCTTCAACACAAGGTGTTCTCCAGGAAATTTATTGGAGATAGGCATGGTTGGTTGGGACCACCTAGTCCAAAAGAAATTATCTAACAAGATAAAAGCAGAAAAATTATTCTAAGATCATCAAGATGCGTTTGCTTGTATGTGAAAAAAGAAATCCCAGGAATATATGTAGTGAAGACTCAAGGTGATCATTGCACATTACTGGTACTGAATTGCTCAGTATTTCATTTATCACCCTTAGCAGAGAACAACCAATTTTCTAGCATTTTTGCATTTCTTGAATAATTTTTATTAATATGCTGATGAGCTAGCCTGTCTCTATTGCCAGGTGACTTTATTTTTTTTTGAAGTACCATTTTCTTTTTATTATTACTTCATTGAAGAATCTCCTAAAGCCACTGTTTGCCAGATTAAATTCTAGTCCTTTAGTCTGACATTCAGAAATTATTGTAAATTTTCCTATCTTTTTCTATGAATACAAATGTTGTACTCCAAAGAGTAGTGCTTTCTCCAACATATACTGAATACAGCTAGAATGCTCTTATCTCTTCCTGGCAATAAAATTCTGATTTTCTTCCTGAAGCTTTCTGAACCGTAATTTATACTACTTTTCTTTTTACTCATACTTGTTTCAGAATCCTTTTCCATGGCAGTTGTGAAGGGGCTGACATATATTACATGGGAGTTTGAGGAAGATTCCAAGCATTGTAAGCGGGGGGGGGGGGGGGATCATTTTCTTTGTGATTAAAGAAGGAAGATTCCCAGGAGGGTGCTAAGTACTTTTTTCCTATAAAGAGAATAGTAGGCCAAACAAGTTTGGCAAACTCTAATATAGACTCTACAGGTAATACCAACTCTAATATAAACTGTACCACCAAGTAGTTGTCTTAGTGATAATCAGGTTTAAGTTTCTTCCTTATAAAATTAATAGTCTATAGTGAATAGTTTGTAATAATCTTAAATACATCCATAGAGTACATAGAAGATATTAGCAAATGTTGGGATTTCTTTTAAAGAACTTCTAGCTCAGAAATGTAATATTCCCTAAGATTAATATGTAAGAAATGAATCACAAGGCCTTCAAGTACCAGTTTAAAATCTTCATACACTAATGATAATCTCTTGTAGGGTATTCCAGGCATTATTTTTATTTATATGATAATTTGTAAATAAATTTTCTAGAGAAAACAGTATTTTACATTTCTTTATTAACAGTTCATTTGCAACATAATTAAACAAAATATATTTGCTTTTACCTTTAGGTTTCTATTGGCAGAACAGACATCGAAGATTTAGACCTCTATGCAACATCTCGGGAAAGACGGTTTCGTTTGTTTGCTTCCATAGAATGTGAAGGACAGTTATTTATGACTCCATATGATTTCATTTTGGCTGTTACCACAGATGAGCCTAGATGTACGTATATTTTTAAGTTTATCTTAATAAGATATTTGCTTATCTCTGGTGCAAAAGTGTACAGTAAAAGTTTCTCAGAACAACTGATTAGATAATAGAACATATCAAGAAAATTGTACTATAGAATATAACCAGATTAATTTCTGTACCAATTTTTTCCAAATTAATACTTTCTTTTTTTAATAAATATTTTTATTTTGACCAAAATGCATTACAAATCATTCACAGTAAAATTTTAGGTATATAGTAACATTGAATCAGGGGCCAAATCAATACTTTCAATCATTTCTGCTATTGTCCTTTCTTTCTCTTCTTTTCATTAATAATGTAATAATACCAGAAAAAATATTATTTACAGTAGTGTTAATTGTAATGTTTAGGAATAAAATGTTACTATGACAAACCCACCACCAGAGTATCAACATCTTTCTGCCACTCTTACAGGAGCAATCAGTTTTCCCTCTTTTTCAGTTCATCAACTATAAAATGACTTTACCCTGTGTACAACAGAATAAATAGCCTGAACAGAGTAATTCAGAGAACTGACTTTGACATTAGACTTGGACAATAATTCTGCCTTTATTTGTTATAGCTTCTGCAGTGTAACTATATGCTAATTGTTTTTCAACTTTTCATGTGCTCAAGCTATAGTTTCAAACTTTCTGGGACCATGCATATTTTTTACAAAAATATTTAATATCATTTTAGTAGAAGAAACTGAATTCTCATGTCTGCTTTTGCATTTAATTTGTTGTAATACTAGTTGTTTCTTCTGAAGAAACGAAGAAAATCTGCCTGAGATAAGTAGGAAGAAGGAAGAGCATTATAATACACCTTCAGATATTAATAGGTGTTCTTTGATATTGTATCAACACTTGGCTGGGTATGTGGAATCTGAACCTTTTAGTCTTTCATTACTTTAAAATGTATTAGTCTACATTGATCTTTTTTCTCCCTCAAATAGTTGCATAACATCAACTGAAAAAAAATCGGTTCACTAAATGGTACAAGTTCTTAAAATATTGTCACATTTCATTATACTATATATATTTTTTTTTAAAAAAAATCAGTTCATTAATAATGTAATAATACCAGAAAAAATATTTTTGAGACACTATTAAAGTCATGTCCTATAAAGAAGCTTTCAAATTTTGGTAGTGAGAGGAGTACCACACTCAGCTGTGTTTAGAGATTACTTCTGGCTCTGTGCTCAGGGATCATTCCTGGTGTTACTCTGGGAACCTTATTCTGTGCTGGGGATCATATTGAGGATAGCTGTGTGCAAGGCAAGCACCTTAATCCCTGTACTATCTCTCTGGCTCCCCAAAGTTAAAATTTTTCTTAAGGTTCACATTTAGTATTGGCAGTAAACATTAAAAGTTGTTCCTCCTTGCCACTCTGTAAGAAAATGCCAAATATCTAACTCAAAATAAGCCATAGTTTGTCTGTCATTTGTTTTCATGTAAAAATTGTGTTCCCTGAAAAAAAGGAACTGATTCTGTCCAGAATTCAAATAATTGCACGGTGAATTTTCTCTGGATAACAGTTGTACTTTAGAATGCAACAGAAATGCTTTGTGCATACTTTACATTTTATAATCACAAGATAATAAGTAACAAGTATTTTAGGGCATCTGTCAAAGCCATATACTGCAGTGGACTCTAGAAATACAGTGTTCAGGAGAACAACAATTTATTATTACCCTATCTTCATGATACATACAGCTTAGTTTGGCAAGAGAATTCACAGTGGTCAATAAAATATACATAACAACAGATTATATCTTGGTAATTTCCATGAGCAAAAGATATGCGATGCTGAAACATATTTTTGAGAAGCCAGGAAGCTCAGGAAATCTTTTTTTGGGGAAATGAATATCAACATGGAATAAAGTTTGTGATTAAAAATTAACTAGGAAAATAAGAAATCAAGAATGAAGAATTTCAACAGGAGAAATAGTGTATGCTGATGCTGACATACCATGACAAGGAAGAATGTGATAATATTTTAAGAGAGAAAAGAAGGTATGGTGATTGTATTACAAAATATGAAGGAATCTAGGATCAGGAGAGATTGGTTATGTGGAGTGAGGCTAAATTATTCACTCTGTAAAGCTATATTGAACATTCTTGGTTTTATATTTAAATAATAGAAAATCACAATAATGATCTTAAGTATAGAATTAAAATAAAGTTCATCTGAGAAAATTTGAAAGATTTTCTTGAATTTATTTTATAATTTATGAGTTTACCAACACTCAGTCCAGCAAATAAAACTCCCAGGAGTTATACAAAGTGAAACATGATTATAAGGCAGAAGGAAATAAACAAGAAAAAAGTGAGCAACAAGCAGATTCTTTATTGGAAGTTTACTTTCCAAGTTAAGGGATAGCAGAAGTTAGTCAGATAGGTTACCTAAGCTAACTGGTATTGGCCACATGATTACTGAATGTATGGCAATTCCATTTTGGGAAGAACTGAAACTGTAATTAGGTTAATTTTGAGCTTGGTGATACGGAGTTTAGCAAAAAGCAACTATTTTGTGCCTGTTGTCTCATTTTGAATAGGTGCGTGCCATGATTAGATTGTGTCTTGCAAAGATTTTTCAGGGTGGAGATAGATTGGAGAGAGATGGGCATGAGCAGATTAGAGAGGGGACTCCTGTTCAGACTTCAAAAGCTTCTAATGATGGTAGAAATGGTGATGATGGAATAATGAGTACTAAAGATATGTCTGGCTGGCTGCACTTGAAGAACAGCAACGAGGCCAGGTTTGAAGTGGGGGGAATCACATTTTCATTTTGGGCATGATTTGGTATGCCAAAATGGTGATCTCAAAGAAGTTACTGTTTCTTGATTTTGATTGTTCATTTCATTAAAAATCTTTGTACTTAGAAGCCATTTGTTTTACAAACTGCTTAAAGGGTCAGTAAATATTTTAAGATATTTTAAAATAGGTATGGATATAAATAGCATTTGCCTTGCATTCGGCCAATACAGGACCAGCACCGGTTCGATTCCTAGTATCCCATATGGTCCCCCGAGCCTGCCAGGAAGACTTCTGAGTGCAGAGCCAGGAATAACCCCTGAGCGCCGCCAGGTGTGCCCAAAAACCAAAAACAAAAACAAAAAAATTGATATAAATATATTTTCTTCAGAGACTAAGATGTGGCACAACCAAACTTTAAAATTATATATAGGGTATAAAGCATTTGGTTTGCATGCAGTCAACCCAGTTTCAGTCCCCAGCACCACATGATCGCCTGAGCACTGGATAATCTGGATTCAGTCCCTGGCACTCTATATGGTCCCCAAGCCTAATCAGGGTAAACCCTAAGCACTGCTGGGTATGACAGAGAGAGGAGAGGGAGAGGGAGAGGGAGGGAGGGAGGGAGGGAGATAGGTAGAGGAGAGAGGAGGAGAGGGAGAGGAGAGGAGAGGGAGAGAGGATAGAGGAGAGGGGGAGAGAAGAGGGAGAGAGGAGAGGAGAGCGGAGGGGAGAGAGGAGAGCGGAGAGGAGAGAGGAGAGGAGGGGAGAGAGAGAGGAGAGGAGAGAGAGGAGAGGGAGAGAGGTTAGAGAAAAATGGGGCAGGAGTGATTTTTACAGCAGGTAGGAAATTTGCCTGGCACACAGCTGATTCGGGTTCATCTCTGGCATCCCAAGCAATGCCAGGAGTAACTCCTTAGCACAGAGCCATGAGTAACCCCTGAGCTCCGCTGTGTGTGGCCCAAAGTAAGAGAGAGAGAGAGAGAGAGAGAGAGAGAGAGAGAGAGAGAGAGAGAGAGAGAGAAGAGGAAGAGGATGATGATGATGATTATGATTATGATTATGATGATGAAAGATAGTGGATTAGAATTAGAAATAAAGACTTCATCAAGCAAGGATCTTGAAACTGGATGTGATGATATCATATAAAGGAGAGGGAACAAATATTGGGCACCGAAGTAAAATGGTGTACTCATAGTAGTACACTTTGGGTGTATATATAGTATAGTAAAAGAAAGAGCTAGAAATTAAATAAGGGCTTCAATTGAGGTATTTTAAAGTTGTGGAAGAAATATTTTTCCTGGGATCCTTTACTAAAAGTCATTTACTTCCTCCCTTCTTTCGAGAAATTCTTGAATACTTGTCATGTGCTAAATAAAGATAATGTTGTTTTGAAATTTGTTCTACATATTTGTTCCTTCTATTATATTACAAGGACTTTGTATATTGAAAAAGACTTCTATATGTAGGTATATATTTTAAGTATATATATATATATATATATATATATATATATATATGTGTGTGTGTGTGTGTGTTCCATAAAATTTTGTAGTTGATTTTAAATACTGTGGAATTTTAGTTAGCATATATTTACTTAAATTCTTAATATATTTTATTTATCAATGGTATTTTGGATAATATTCTATAAATTAGTCAAATTTGTTTAAATACTTATTTTTATAGTATTTTATGATCTAAAATATGCAGTTTGAAAATTTTTGATTATTCTCGGAGTTTTTCATTATAATATACTCCAAGAGCTTAGTATTGTGTTCTTACTTTTGGAAAATAAGTGATTCTTTTGGTGTGTATTGTAAAAACATCACATGTGAGAAAAATAATGCTTTTATTATTAAAAATTTACATAGGCCATTTTATAAACACTAATCAGTATTCACTAATTTTTTGTTTTGTTTTGTTTTTGGATCACACCTGGCAGTGCTCATGGGTTGCTCCTGGCTCTATGTTCAGAAATCGCTCCTGGCAGGCTCGGGGGACCATACAGGATATCGGATTCGAACCACCGTCCTTCTGCATGCAAGGCAAACGCCCCACCCCCATGCTATCTCTCCGGTCCCAGTAGTCTCTAATTTCTAATTCTAATTAAGAATAATTAGGGCTGGAATTCTAGCATAGTGGTAGGTAGTTTGCCTTTCACGTGGCTGACCTGGGATGGACAGGTTTGATACTCTGCATCCCATATGGTCCCACAAGCCTGCCAGGAGCGATTCTGAGCTCAGAGCCAAGAGTAACCCCTTAGCACCACCAGGTGTGGCCCAAACTACAAAATAATAATAATAATAATAATAATAATTATATTGTTTTCCATAAAGGCTATACAAGATGGCATTCTCACCAGCAGTGAATGAGAGTTCTTTTCTCTCCACATCCCTGCCAGCACTTATTGTTCTTGTTCTTTGTGATGTGTGCCAGTCTCTGTGATGTGAGATGATATCTCATTGTATTGATTTGCATCACCCTGATGATTAGTGATGTGGAGCATTTTTGTTTTGTTTTGTTTTTTCGGGCCACACCCATTTGATGCTTAGGGGTTACTCCTGGCTAAGCGCTCAGAAATTGCCCCTGGCTTGGGGGGCCCGTATGGGATGCCAGGGGATTGAACTGCGGTTCTTCCTTGTCTAGTGCTTGCAAGGCAGACACCTTACCTCGAGCACCACCTCACCGGCCCCAAAGTGGAGCATTTTTTATGTGCATTTTAGTCATTTGTAGTTCATCTTTGAGAAATTGTTCATTTCTTCTCCCCATTTTTTTGATGGGATTAGATGTTTTTTTCTTGGTAATTTTTGTCAGTAACTTGTATATCTTAGATTTTAGCCCCTTATCTGATGGGTATTGGGTGAATAGTTTCTCCCATTCTGTCAGTGACTTTTGTATCCTAGGCACTATTTCCTTTGAGGTGCAGAAGCTTCTCAGCTTAATATAATCCCATTGGTTTATCTCTGCTCCCACCTGTTTGGAGAGTGTTATATCCTCCTTAAAGATGCCTTTAGTTTCAATGTCATGGAGTGTTTTACCTATGTGTTGTTCTCTATACCTTATGGTTTCAGGCCTGATATCAAGGTCTTTAATCCATTTGGATTTGACCTTTCTTTGTGCAATATGAAGATTCCTCAAAACAATATGGAGATTTCTGAAAAGACTGGAAATTGAGCTCCCATATGATCTAGCTATACCACTCCTAGGAATATATCCTAAGAACACAAAAATGCAATACAAAAATGCCTTCCTCACACCTGTATTCATTGCAGCACTATTTACCATAGCCAGGCTCTGGAAACAACCAAGATGCCCTTCAACAGATGAATGGCTAAAGAAACTGTGCTACTCGTACACAATGGAATATTATACAGCCATCAGGAGGATGAAGTCATGAAATTTTCCTATACGTGGATGTACGTGGAATTTATTATGCTGAGTGAAATAAGTCAGAGGGAAAGAGTGAGACACAGAATAGTCTCACTCATCTATGGGTTTTAAGAAAAATAAAAGACATTGTAATAATGCCGAGAGACAGCAGAAATGAGGGCTGGAAGGACTGGCTCTCGATGTGAAGCTCACCACATAGAGTGGTGAATTTAGTTAGAGAAATGACTACACTATCATGACAATCTTAATGAGTGAGAGAAGTGGAATGCCTGTCTCGAATACAGACAGGAAGTTGGGAAGAAGGGAGATGGGAGGCCATTGGTGGTGGAAAGGTTGCACTGATGAAGAGGGGTAATCTTTTTATGACTGAAACCCAACTACAATCATGTATGTAATCATGGGGCTTAAACAAAAAAATTAAAAAAAAAGAATAGTAATTAAAAGTCATAAAGGTGCCTGCCAGGAGCTATTTCTGAGCAGACAGCCAGGAGTAACCCCTGAGCACTGCCGGGTGTGGCCCAAAAACCAAAAAAAAAAAAAAAGTCATAAAGGTATTTGTAAAAAGTCTTTTGAAAGAAATTGAAACAAATATTCACCACAAAATAAAAATAGCATTATACACTGAATGTTTTATTATATTCATAACAGAGGAACATACTGAAATTAGATGAACTTGTGCTATAATCGTGAACTTCTTTTATGATTTCTGAGAACCTTGCTGATTTATTTTCATATTTTGTTATTTCCTTCATAAAAATTAAAAGCAATAGTCTCGTGATAATTTATATAATTAAAAATTAATTGTGTTCAGTATAGTATCTGAAATAAAAGAACTTCAAAATACTGTAGCCGTCATCACCATACTCGTCTGCATTCTTATCTCTTGATTTCATAATCATGATTTTAAAAAGCAATATAATTTTATGGTGACTTACAACAGTAAAAATGTGTTAGTTGAGTAATGTAAATGTTTAATTCTAGATCAAGTACTTTTCTTTGAGGTATACAGCTTATTGCTTATTGTAATTTTGTTTTAAAAATCAAAAATATTTCTGTTCCTTACCTGAATAGAACCATAGATGAATTATCATAACTTTATTAAGAGATGATTTTATGTAGCTTTGTGTATTATTTTACTGAAGAATTCAAACATATGTAAAGATAATAAACATAATGAACACCCACTATATTTTAAGGAATAAATTATTTCTAATAGTGTTGAAGTTCTCTTTGCCTCAGTTTGTATATGTAGTAACCTCAGCTGAAAAAAAGAATTTAAAAAATCAGAAAATCCTTTGAAGAGCAATCTTAATGGCTCCCTAGTCTTTTTTTTTTTTTAAGTTAATAATACTGAACATGGTGACATCCGTCAGAAAGAATATATCTTTTGTGAATAATTTATTTTGGAAATCTCATGAACTCTACAAAACTCAAGAGTATGCCTAACTTCCTCTTTTGATAAATTTCTCCTGAACATTGCATCAGACTATGTGTATGTACCTTTTTATACAATTTATTGTTTTATTATTCTACTTTAAATGTAAGAATAATGAACATTATATTATTTTAGCTATTATGAAAAAATATTTTAAAATACCAACTCATAGTTAAAATTATATTCTCAATTGTCTTTTATAAACCTGAGTTTTAATCATTTAACTACCAGTTTGCATAAACTAACTTGGATAAAGGAAATATATTGCTACATAGAGAAAAATATCTATCTCCATGAAACATTTTTTTAACTTGTTTCTTCCCTTCAGATGACTTCTTATATTACTTAAAAAAAGAGAAAGTCATAAAACAAAAGATGTCGGCCAGAGAGATAGCATGGAGGCAAGGCATTTGCCTTTCATGCAGAAGGTCATTGGTTCGAATCCCAGCATCCCATATGGTCCCTCGAGTCTGCCAGGAGCAATTTCTGAGCGTAGAGCCACAAGTAACCCCTGAGCGCTGCTGGGTGTGACCCAAAAACAAACAACAACAACAACAAAAAAAAACAAAAAAACAAAAAAAAGATGTCTCTTATAATCTTGAATTTTATATTTATGTCCATTATACAAAATCACAGTGCCATGCAGAAAAAATACTAAATTTAGTTGCCATTATGGTAATGTAATTGAATTTTTCTAACATGATTTTATTGTAAGACATATCATATATCAACTTGGTTATAATTCTTAGGCAGGCATCATGCATCTTGGTTTTAATTTCGAGCAAAGAAAAGAAGAATATTGACATTCCATTTTGACTGTTTACTGTATTTGAGAACTTAAGAGATGTGAAGAGAAATCAAAATAATGTGATCCCAGGTGTTTTATTTGACTCTAACATATTCTTCACAATTGTTTTTGAAGTAGTTGTAGAGGGTGGGGGAAAGAAACTTAGACAAGAATTTTCCTCCAGTTTACTTGACCTCTTCTCTTGGCCCAATTCTAAGAAGATCTTACATATGAGTTATATTTAGATACTATATAGCAAAGATCATTTAATGCCTTAATTATTATATTAATAATTTATAATCTAGTGTGACTCAATGTTTATTTCATTAAAATTATGATAAATTAGATTAAATATATTTTAATTAAGAAGATATTTAATAAAGTTAACAAAAATCATCATAATGAGTATGGAAAAGGTTTCTAATTGATATTTATTATAAATAGTAGTGAACGAAATAAATGCATAGCAAAATCATATTTTAGAACCAAATATTAAGATTAAATAAAATTTTGTCTTCTAAATATAAAAGCTTATTATGAGTTATGGCTGTAGATAGTCACTGAATTTGAATACATATTATGCTACAGGATATATTATCTAATTATTTTATGTTTGTTTACTATAGTTGCTAAAACATGGAAGTCACTTTCCAAACAGGTAAGTAAAAGCTCTTGTATACATATGCATGAACACTATTGTATGAATATGTTTATCATGTGACATATATATATGTATATATATATAACTATTTTGGCAAATAAGTCACATCCACATTTCATATTATTTTACCATCCTGATTTTCAGAAAATCAGTGGTAACATTCACATGCAAATGTAAATTGGCATATTTATTTGGAAAACAATTTGAAATTATCTACAAAATTAATGAACACTTACCATGTACCTAGTAAAGTTTGTGGTGCTATCTAAGGATTTTTCTGTCCTGTTTAGCCAGAGAGAACTGAGGGCATCCTATGGTATGCCATTATCAACACATTAAGGATTTCTATGATTCAAGAATGATCGGTAGTTGTTTTACTAAAGAGAAAGAGGAAGATTGGACCCATAGAACATTGGGGAAGGTGCTTGCTTTGGACGGAGTTAACTAGGATTTGATCCCCAGCAACATGTGACACTGGGAGCCCTACAAGGAGTGATCCTTAGGCACAGAAACAGGAGTGAGCTATGAGCACCAGGTGTAGCCCCCAAAAAATAAACCAATAAAAAATAAAAAGAAAGAAGATAAATAATGATGGTTCTCAAAGAAAAAAGCATACTTATTCTTCTTACAGGAGAGATTTGAGCTATAGGCACTGATAAAGTGTAAACATCAAAGTGGTAGAGTTGAGCAAGATCATTGGATGAGATAGGATATATCAGGATTTGATAAATTAGATTATATTTTAATTAAGAGGATATTTAATAAAGTTAACAAAAATCTCCTTCATTGGTTTGTCCAGTCAGGTCTTAAGTATGACTGTGATAGTCAGGTGACCTACCATAGAGAGGGAACAAGATTATGCCCCCTCTGTACATGGGGACCATCCTAGAAATGTTCTGCATCATTGTTGCAGTGTTTTTTGTTTTTTGTGTTTTTTTTTTTTGAAGACAAGAAATCACATCCTAGTCTCGATGATTTTCCATGGGAGCTTAGTAGCGTGTGTGTGCAGCTCTCTTTGGATTTCTTGTAGTTCTTCTGTTTTTATGGAGGAGATTGAAGCTGCTCCAGCTTTCTAAGGGAACGGGGGGGGGGGGGAACCCCTTTTCAAATTCTCTGCTGTCATAGAAGAAAAATGTAAAGTACAAGAAAAACCGAGCCTTCCTGAAAAAGTGCTTTAAAGTTTAGAGACTTTCCACTTGGAGTTCTTGAAGTCAGCTTCTAAAAAGCTAAAGAGGTTGCAGTCTAAATAAAAGAATGAATTTTCCCTTGGGATAGTGTTAAAGGAAGTACAATGTTGTCTTTAAAACAAGGTGAATGGAGGTGAAATATCTAAAACTATAGGATCTCTTGAGGCCAGAGAGATAGCTTAGCAGTAGGGCTTTTGCCTTGCTTGTGGCCGACGCGGGAGGGGCCTGGTTCAATTCCCAGCATCCCATATGGTCCCCCAGCCTGCCAGGGTTGATTTCTGAGTGCAGAACCAGCAGTAACTCCTGAGCACCGCTGGGTATGGCCCAAAAACCAATCAATAAAGTTTAAAAAATCCCAAGATCCCTAGAAGCTAAAAGTTCTCCAGAGACAGATAACTGAAAACAAATTATCCCTAAAATATTTCCAGATGAAAGAAGTAAACATCAAACTGTTCTCAGATGAGATGAAGGATAATTGCCAACCTCAAGAAAGCCAGAAACAGCTTTTACAAGAAGTTTAAGAGTGAAAAGAGTATTGTGAAAGATATGGAAGCAACTTTAGTCAAAATATATATATATATATATATTTTTTTTTTTAAAAAGTAGGTGCATGAACTTAAGAAACAGAAAATAAGGTAATAAATACTCCACAGAACTTGTAAAACAAGTTTTCCCTGCTAAAGATAATCAGATTAAGTCTCTGAGCTGACACTTATTGGAAGATGTAAAATTCGATTGCTATGCTTGGAGATAACCTAAGAGATGACCACTAGAACTGAAAATGGAGAGAGGATGTGATAACCAACTAAAAGGAACTTTGAAGGAACTTACTCATGTCCCTTAAGTTTAATGCTAGTTTAGAAACCATAGAAAGAAATCAAACATATGCAGTTATCTGAAGTGTTGGAAACAAATGACCTTTACAGTATATATCCAAAGTCTCCAGAAGCATCTTTGCAATCAAAAGACAGATAAATTGAAAATTAATAACAAAATCTTCAGTGCAAACTCCAAGGAATGACTGAACTCTTACCAATAAAATGTGACATTACAGGAAATTAGTTGTATAGAAAAATGACATGATTGAGAATGTTGTGGTATTACCAGAAGAAAAGGAGATGAGAAGGTGGAAGAAATAGGTAGTGGGAACATTTTGATTGTGTGATGGTGGGAATGATGTATCATATGCATATAGAGATATATATATCTGTATTTTAATAAAGTAATCCACCATTTAATCAAAATTTGATTTATAAAGAAACAAAAATTCCCTTAAAAATAGAAATAAATTTGTACTTATGTAACCAGTGAATTCTAATCAAATATTAGAGAAAATATTAATTAAATTATGAAATAAAATTTATATAGTTTATCTGCAGGAATTTGTAGTAGATATAGGACACATAGAACAAAAATGAAGAGATGAGTTTGTGCAAATTGAAACCAAAATAAATGTTAAATAAACTTACAAAAAGAAATTGACATTAGGGGCTGGAGTGGTGGTGCAAGCCATAAAGCGTCTGGCTTGCTCGCGCTAGCCTAGGCCAAACCGTGGTTCTATCTCTCCCAGCTTCCCATATGATCCCCCAAGCCAGGAACGATTTCTGAGCGCATAGCCAGGCATAACTCCTGAGCGTCACCGGGTGTGGTCGAAAAACAAAAAATTGACTTTAAAACAAAGACTTTGGGGCCGGAGCAGTGACACAATGGATAAAGGTGGCTAGCCTAGGATGGACCGCAATTCAATTCCCCCAGCGTCCCATATGGTCCCCCAAACCAGGACCGATTTCTGAGCACATAGCCAGGAGTAACCCCTGAGTGTCACCAGGTGTGGCCCAAAAACCAAAAAAGCAAAAAAAAAAAAAAAAATCCAAAGACTTTGCCAGGTCACAAAGTATGCTATTGTTGTATAATGTTTAAAAAAAATAAGTCAGTCCAGGGCCCAGAGAGATAGTCTGACGGTAGGGTATTTGCCTTGCATGTAGAAAGAAAGTCCAACAGTGGGCTCTAATATTTGAAAGTATTAGGCTGGATAGATAGAATATGTGTAAGGCACTTGTCTTGTATGAGGTGTCCACAAGGATTTGATATTACTTGCCATTTATTCCCCCAAGCCCTTTCAGGACTGACTCAGAATTAAACTCTGAGCACAGCTGGATGTCATCCCACCCCCCAGAACATTTTATTTAAAAAGCATAATTGTATGTATTTATGTAATGAATATAGAAGCACTTAAATATATAAGCAAATATTAAGAGGTTCAGAGAGAAGTAGAGAGTGATATATTAATAAGGCAACATATTATAAGCCCTAGTACATTAGTAATTATCCATAAAGAAAATGTAACATTTGTTCTAAAAACATTAGTTCAGAGGGATAAGATATTCACCAAATATTCTATCTAAGTCACATTGTGCATCTTTTCTGACTACTGCAGTATGAAACTAGTAGTTTCAAATTGGAGTCAACTTAAATTACATGGAGATGATTGAAAAATTCATAATTATGTGGAGAATAAATTAAATGCTGCTAAAAAATCAATGATTAAACTCAAGAAAATTGATAGAAAAATGTTAAATACCTGGACACAAAAATAGAATGTAAACATGCTAAAATGTTTAGGATGTACAAGAACCATTTCTGAAGCAAGTTCTTAATGATAAATGACTACCTCTATAAAAGAAAAAAGTCTAGAAACAACCACAGCAAATGTAATACTCAGAGAAGCTAGGGGTGGGGGGGAATCAAAGCTCATATTAGTACAAGGAAGAGAATGAGAACAATTAAAGGAAAAATGAAATGGCGATCTGAAAAGTAGTATAAATCAGAAGGAAGATGGGCAGATACAGAATGATCTCTTATGTGGGATATTGACATAGTAAAGTTATAGGAAGCAAAATGTAGAAAATATAATGCATATATATACAAGTTAATAAATAGGCAAAGTAGGGCCTGGAGAGATAGCCCAGCAGTAGGCCGTTTGCCTTGCAAGCGGCTGACCCAGGACCAATGGTGGTTCAAATCCCGGCATCTATATGATCCCCATTCCTGCCAGGAGTGATTCTGGCAGAGCCAGGAGTAACACTTGAACTGGATGTGGCCCAAAAACAAATAAATAGGCAAAGTAAATAGAGCAAGGAATCAATCATATTTACAGCTGAACCAAAAATGATAAAATATCTAGAAATAAAGAGGTGAAAGACTGGTGTCTATGCTGAATACTATAAGACAATTAAATGAAGGATAAAATGGGAAATTATTGCATGCTTATAGATTAGAAAAATTAACGCTATTAATAAATCCTTTAAATTCAAGGTAATCTATAAATTTGGCTCAATCTCTGATAAAATTCCAATGGCATTTTTAACAGTCAATACTTAAATTTATATAGAACTCCAAAAGCTTTTAAATAGCAAAGCAGCAATGAGAAAGAACAAAACTAGACTCATCAGACTTCTTGATTTTAAGTTCTATTATTAAGGTTATAAATAATCAAAACAGCATAGGATTTGGCATAAAACAGACACATAGGCCAATGGAAGGGATGAGAACACAGAAACAAACTCTTAGTTTATAACAAAGGGGAAAATACAGTCTTTTTAGTAACTGGTATTGGAATGACTGTTTTCCCACATGCCAAAGAATGATGTTAAACCACTAATTTACACCAACATTAGACTGGAAATATAGTATAGTGTTAAGGTGCTTCCTTGCATGCAGCTGACTGGGCCTTGATTTTAATGTTGTTATGATCAGTGCTATGATACCTTATGTCATAGGAATTAAACCAAATGCTCTCAGAAACACCTCCAGTTTGGAAAGGATCATCAAAGCTATTTCGAAATCTTAAAGAAAAAGGTAAGTTAACTTTAATTCCTTTTTTTTTTTTTTTTTTTTTGGTTTTTGGGTCACACCCAGTAGCACTCTGGAGTTACTCCTGGCTTTGAGCTCAGAAGTCACTCCTGGCAGGCTCGGGGGACCATATGGGATGCCAGGATTCAAACCAGGGTCCATCCTGTGTTGGCCACGTGCAAGGTAAATGCCTTACCACTGTGCTATTGCTCTGGCCCCTTAATTCTTAGTTGTTTTACTATTAATATTTTATTCTTTATAATATATGCATGTTATCTTGATTTGAAAATAATTTTAATGGGATGAGAGTGAAGTAAAGTGGGTAGGGCATTTGCCAACTTGAGTTTGATCCCCAGCACCACATTTGGTCCCCTGAGCTTAACCAGAGTGATCTCTGAGTACAGAGCTAGGAGTAACCCATGTGCTGCCAGATGTGGCACCCCCAACAACACAACAAAAATTTATTGATATGTGTGTGTATTTAAATGAGAAAAGCTTGAAAAGTAAATATTAAAATGTTAATAATCGTGGTTGTTTCTAAGTAATATAATTTTACTTTTTTTGTATTTTTCTTCAAAATTTTTAGAACAAAGTAAATTTTTTATAGTTGGGAGACATTTTATTTTAACCATATTAAAAATTACATGTTATATTTATTCAGTGAAAGCATTTTAAAAAATACTGATCTCCAATTTCCATTTAATTTTACTGTAAATAATTATAGATTTTCTTCAATGTAATCAATATTGAACATTTATAGATTATATCTTTCTTTCAACCATCAGTTAGAACCTGTTTCTTTTATTTTAATTCAACCATCATTATTTACAAAGTTGAGTTTCAGGAATGCAATGTTTCGGCGCATTTTAACTACTGGTCTCAACTTCCCTCCATCATTGTTCCCAGGTTCCCTCCCATGCTCCCCCTACTCCCTAGTCTGCCATCTTGACAGACACCTTTTTTAAGTTCTTGTTAAAGTTTGAGTCTCATGATTTCAGTGTTGTTGACTCTGTGGTTTGGATATTAATTTAGTCATTCCTTAACACATTGATGGACATGATCCCTGAAACCTATTTTGAGATAATATTTCAAGGGCCGGAGAGATAGCATGGAGGCAGGGAGTTTGCCTTGCATGCAGAAGGACGGTGGTTCAAATTCCAGCATCTCATATGGTCCCCCGAGGCTGCCAGGGGCGATTTCAGAGCCAGGAGTAACCCCTGAGCGCTGCCAGTTGTGACCCAAAAACAAAACAAACAAAAGATAATATTTCAAAATCCATCTGTTTCAAATTTACTCTATTACCCATATATGTATATCTTTGATAATTCATTAATTATACATTTTATACATTAACCAGACATTTCCTTAATGAGCTTATATAACTATTATTGCATCTTCCTTTCATGAAACATACATATATGTGTATATATAAAATAACTGATTAAAACCTCATATTTTTAGAGAGGAGATTTGAGCCCTGAATCCCCACTTCTCAAGGTTTATACTGTGCTTTTAGGATACCATATGGAGTGCTGAGGATAGAACCCCAGTCATGCTAGGTCAACACCTTATCTACTGTTCTACTCCTTGAGCCCCAAAATCTCAATTTTTATATTTTCAAGTATAAGAACATATAAAACATGTTAAGGTCTTTGCTTACACAGATTTTTCTTTTTCAGAAAATTTTTTTCTGAATAGACTAGAAATTGAAATTGTTTCTACCTCTTTTTATAGAACTTAAAAGTTTTATAGAACTTGAAAATCTACTTTCATTGTAGACTTTCATAAATAGGTTTTTAAATCTTTGCAAAATACAGGCTCTGCTATATTTAATAAAAGCTTTTTTGACAGAAATTTTTCCTGGAAGTCTCCTTAAAGATTTAGACACTGTTGGGGCCAGAGTAAGCAGTAAACTTAGCCTAGGACGGACAGCGATTTGATTCCCTGAGTCCCAAGCCAGGACCAATTTCTGAACACAAGGAGTATTCTCTGACTGTCACCAGGTGTGACCCCAAAACAAAAACAAACAAACAAAAAGAGATTTAGACACTGTAAGCATGAGAAGCATGAGATACAAACTACAAAAAGCATAAAAATGTATCTGTACCTGTCAAGAAGGCAGGCTGTGGATTGAGAGGGGACTGGGGGACTCTGGTAGAGGGAAATTGACTCTGATGGTGGAATTAGTATTGGGACTATTTTCGTTTGTTTTTAAGCCACATTTGGTGGCTCTCAGGCATTACTCCTGGCTTTGCTCTTAGAAATCACTCCTGACAGCCTCTGGAACCATATGGGATGCCAGGGATTGGTTGGCTGTGTTCAAGACAGCACCCTACCCACTGTGGTATTGATTCAGTGCAATGTTGGAGCACTTTATACCTACAACTCAATTATAAGTAATTCCGTAAATTGTGGAATATAAAGCATTTTGTAATACTGCTATTCAAATTGTGAATGATGAAATTAGTAATTTTTTAAATGTAAAGAATTGGGTAAGTTTCTGAACTAAAACATTTTTCCTTAATAATTTTTGTGGAAATATAAAATTGGATTAAACATGATCCAAGAAAGGTAAGTACATGAACGATGGAAATTCTTTTTAGTTGAAGAGAGTTAAATCTGGGTGTCCTAGGTTAGGTATGTCCTAATTCTCCCAATATATTTGCATCTTTTTAGGGACTCTATGATAGTTATGGAAGTGTTCTATTTCATTTTGTTTCATATGGTAGCCACTCACCAAATGTGGATAAAGGTACCTAAAATGTAGTTATGTTTAAAGAGGGACTGAATTTTTATTTAATTTTAAATATTTACATTTAAGTAGTATATATGATGAATAATGACCTTTTAAGATAACAAATCTGTGTCATACTGTGTATTATCAAGATATTTAGGTATCAGAAAAAGTTTTGAAATCACTATAATTAGGTAAATAGTTAAGAGAATGTTGGAGTTTTTTGTTTGTTTGTTTGTTTACTTATTTGCTTTTATAGAGATGAGGAGACAGAGGGGTTTTCTTTATTTTAAATTTTATTTTCATCACCATAATCTACAATACTGTTAATGATGGGGTTTCATGCACAACATACTCCAGCACCACAGCTTCCCTCATAGTGCCCAATTCCCTCTATTATTGACAGGTATTTTAAAACTAGTTTTTATGAGCTCTTCAATTTTTTTTTTTTTTGCCATGAGCATGGCCAGGTATGGCCCAAACACCACAATAAACTAACACATAAATAATAAATAAACCCAGTTCATAGAGAGGCAAACTCTGCTGGTCTTTCAAGACTGTTTTAATGAGACAGAACTAGCAACAATGCATGCTGGTGGATTTATTTCCTCAGGAACTTCTTTTTTTTTTTTTTTTTTTTCTATATCCACTGTACTATGAGCTCTTCAAATTTAATTTCAAGTGAATTTTTCTCATCTTTGTCTTTCTCCTTGGAAAAAAAATTTAAATAGAGATGGGAGGAGTATTGGATCATACCTGGCTCTGCTGAAAGATTACTCCTGACTTCATTCAGTATTCACTCCTGACTGGCTTGAACAAGTGTTGGGATGTTGAGGATCAAACCTAGATGATCTATGACTCTGTCCCCCAATTAATTAATTTTATCCGCTTTTTAAAATATTAACCAGCCAGAAAAGGTTGAATGCATTCTCACATATATGAGGCTTTGGATTTGATTCTAGTACCCTTTCAAAAAGTAAACAGTAAGACTCAAACAACTTTGAAGTTAAAGATGAATGATTAAGTATATGTCAGCATTAGTAATTCTTCAAAGTATTTTAAATACTTGTGGAAACATTTTATAATACTTAATTTAAATTATCAGCTGTAATGTAATCTGACCTTGGAACAATGCTGCTGATGAACATATGAAAATATTTTTTCAAACAAAAAATTTAGTTAGCTTCAACTTCATTTTTTAAAAATTGTAGTATTACTCTGTGCTCAGCATTTATTTTTAATCCTGGATAACTTCAAAATAAATGAAAAGGGTAATAGTTTTTCCTTTTTACATTTGGAAAGCATCTACAGAAAATATTCTGCAGTATCTTTTTGACTATTCTTTATTAAGTTAAATCATGTTTTATTTGTTTTCTTGCTCTGTGCCTTATACTAAGCTCAAAGACATTTCAGCCTTGTAGAAAAGCACCCACCATGATAATCATGATAATGTTCTGTGTAGCTCACCAAGTAAATTAGAACAGTCAATAGGATGAGTTTGCAGAGACAGCCCATTTCCTGATTCCATTTCCTTTTTACTTCCTGCACTTACCCTTTTTGTGTGGGAATCTTTATGGAATCTGGGTATTCTACCTTTATATAATTGACCATTCCAGAATCTTTCTCCCATAACATTCATGGCAATCAACCAGAACTATCTACGTAAAGGGTACAATATTCTAGTATAAACAAAGGAAGGGAATGCTTTCAGAGCCTCCAGGCCAGCTCCTCTTCATGTCTTCTGACAAACTGTCTGACTGTGGCTCTTCTTTCTTCTGTAACAAAGAGGGTAACCTCAAAGAACATCAGTAAAATGGAGTTTTAAGGGTCACTATCTGATTATTTTAAAGTTTTTTTTTAAATATCCTTTTACCAAACATCAATTCTATCTGATATCTGGATACATGTTTCTGTCTTATTGCTAATTTCAATTTTTTCAGGATCCACTTGTAAAACCAATTGAGCCATTTGTTATGATTTAGGATGTTACAATGAACTATAAGAATCTGAGGAACAATGTATATTTTTTAACTTTCTTTTTAAAGTTTATTCTATGTGATTGAAGAGAACTCAGGATCAATGTACAGGAAAAATCATCTACTTAAAATAAAAATTTTTTGAAATACATTTAATAGCAATAAGTTTGTTATAAATAAGAAACTTGAAATCGAAGTGATTAACTCTAGAATCTTAATTTAAATGCAATACAAAAATCTAATTTCTAAATCTGAATATATAAATTCAAGTATTACTGGAAAAGCAACTAAGCTCTTCAGAATATTAGGTATTTGCAACCTTTTATGCTTTTTTATTTTTTATTATTTTATTTTATTTTTGGAAACAAGTTTAAAAGTACAGTTTTACTTTTATGGAGAACTCTTCTGTTTGGATTAAAAACATATATGTAACTTTTAAAAAGTACAGTTTTAGGGGTTATATGTAACTTCAATATAGAGTATATTCTTTGCTTGTATAAAGCTATGGATATTATACCTAGCACAGCATCCAGATGCTTCAACAGTATATTAACAAATACAAAGATTGAAAGCAATAACTAATCATCAGTATAATTTTGCTTTATCTTCCCAGTACATCTCAAAGTAAGAATCTTAGAAACATGTAAACAATTAAGATTAATTTTGTAATTTATTTTGCTTGGTTTTATAATACTTTTGTGTCATGCAAAATAGTTTTTAAACTATATTTTTATAAATAATAGTTATTGACAATATAAGAATGATTTTCCTTATGAATATAAAAATTAATGTTTTCTCTATATTGTGACTTTGTTTTTTAGGTGTTATTTCATACACAGAATATCTTTTTCTTTTATGTATTTTAACAAGTAAGTATATTAAATCAATTCTGAGTACAGTTTAATATTTTAATTAGAAACTTGGAAAACATTTTTACAATAAAATTATTGAAAATTACTTTAAAATCTATACATGTGGTTTTGCAAAGCTTATATCTAAATACTAATGGAAAATGCATGGCAACATAGTAAAAATATAGATATTCGTATGACTTGTGGTATAGTTCTAAAATGTTCAGAAATTGTAATTTAATGGAAATAACACAGTAAAACTTAAGGTAAAATATTTCTCACAAAGGAGTAGTAAAAATCATTGACTTCTATAATAGAAATTTCACAGTCACTTTACTATTCTGAATTTAGTAGTAATTGTTATTTTGTAGTTTGACTTGTGTAAAGTTTGGGAAAGGTATTTTACCTTTAGTAATGGGGCATCTATCTGAGGTTGTCCCAGACTGGAAAGCCATAATAATAAATGTTGTCATGAAAACGAGGAGTTTGGTTGCCATGGAATGTCTCAGAGACTTGCTTAAATGTTTTATTGTTAGATAAAACCACTTTGGATGAAAATTAAAGATGAATCACACTTAAACTTGCAGAGCTATAGTGACAAAGTAGAACTAGTCAGGAAAACTACTTTTTGAAAAGGGTTGAGATCTGGTTCAAGAGAATAGGAAAACACATATCAGGATGTTCTCTTACTATGAAGTCTTCTGTGAATCTTTGGGTTGTAGGACCCATCATAGGAGTTTGGAACCTATGTATGATTAATTTTATAAATTTTGTTTATATTAGTTTAAAAACATGTGAAAACAAAGCTTGCAGGAAGTCAATCAAATCACCTGTGTTGCCTGTCTGTTGTTTTTTTCCTGACAGTGTTTCTCAGGGTTGCCTGTTATCCATCCAATAAAGAATCTTTACCACATTTTAAACTTTAGGAAATGTCTAAAATATTGCAATCATTTATAAATGCTTAAAAGAATGTAGTTTTGGAATGTATATTAATCTCTAATTATATCTGTGTAATTTAATCCTGAGAAACACTATATTATTTTAACTTTATTTTTCTCTTAAAAATACATATAAGGATTTTTTTCTGTGTTTATATTCAAGTTGTTTTATGATTTTTTTTTTTTTGTGGGACCACATCCACAGATGCTCAGTGGTTAGTTACTCTTGGCTCTGTACTCAAGCATTATTCCTGGTGGGGCTTAAGGTCCTGTATGGGATGCTTGGAATAGAATCTAAGTGGGCTTGTGTGCAAGCAACCTACCCACTATATATACCCACTGTACTTTCTCTTCAGCCGTGAAATCAAATCTTTTTAAAGCTTAAAACTTGGTTATCAGAGTTGATATAAATTTTTGTTTCTTTTGCTAATGGATGATAATTAAATTGTTTAGATCCTAAAATTATATTCTAGAAATGAACTTTAAAAATTTACTGATTCAGGAGAGATAGCACAGCGGTGTTTGCCTTGCAAGCAGCCAATCCAGGACCAAAGGTGGTTGGTTCGAATCCCGGTGTCCCATATGGTCCCCCGTGCCTGCCAGGAGCTATTTCTGAGCAGACAGCCAGGAGTAACCCCTGAGCACTGCCCGGTGTGGCCCAAAAACCAAAAAAAAAAAAAAAAATTTACTGATTTCATTTGGATTATTTTTACTAGTGGTTAAAAAAGAACAATGTACTGTTCTTTTTTGATAGAGTCACAATTTCAAAACAAGTTATATCTTGGGGGGGGGGGGGCTTTTTAACTGTTTTTTTGCCAGTTTGTTTCAAAAGGCCATATGTCTCTTAAAACAAGGCATCTACACCAAGCTCCACATTGAAGGAAATGTTCGTTGTCCAAGATTTCTTCTGTGTTGATTTTTAAAAGTTAAAAGAGAAAAGGAATCGAACTTCATTAAACAATCAAACATTAAAAATTATAGTATGTGAAGTTTGTTTTATCCCCAAAAATCTACTTTCCCTTATATTTTGGAAAAATTGGGAATTACTGAATTTCTGAAATTATCTTATACGTCTGCTTTTGAACCTTCAGAAGTTTACAACAGATATATAATCACTTCCTTGATGTTTATTTTCATAGACCATTTCTATTATAATTTCCTCAAAATAATAGAAATGGATTGGTCTATTGTGTAACAGTTGTGTTTTTTTTCTTCTATCCTAATAAGTTGAACATATTGAAATGAGTTATTTCTTCTGCTCTAAGTATTTATTGAAAATATTTCAGATGTGACAAGCTGATAGTTTCTTTTTAAACAACACGACAGACTCTGGGTAAGGAGTTCTGTTTATTTTTAAAAGAAAGGTAATTAAACATTTGAATGCTATGTGTCCTGTGTCTCAAGTATCAAACAGTACTTTATAACATATGTTATCAATTGTTACTAAGTATGCTACTATGTGAAATATGTATGCTTCTATATAAATTTTATTGTAAAAACATTTTGTTTTTAACTTATTGAGAATATATTATTTCTGTACAAAATGTGAACTGTTAAGCTAGTGCAAAATTTTATATTTTAAAGTAAAGTTCTGTATTTCATAAATAACTTTTAAATTTTTTTGGCAGAGCCACATGCAGGTTTTAGAATAGCTTTCAACATGTTTGACACTGATGGCAATGAGATGGTAGATAAAAAGGAGTTTTTGGTGGTATGTATATTAAATATTACTTACATGTTTTGCTTTTGCACTATTTGAAATACTCTTGTTGGAGAAGAGTGAACATTTTGTATTTTGAATTAATGTAATAAAGGGCATTTACCTGTGAACTTTAAATACTTTTTACATTGTAAGAATATGCATTTCTTTCAGTGGATAGAAATGATAGCAATATTTTAGACATTCCTAAAGTTTAAAATGTGTTCAAGATTCTTTATTGGATGGATAACAGGCAATCATAAAATTATTATTCCTAGGTAATCCTCACTACCATCATATCAGTCATTCAATTAGATCTCTGCCACAATCAGCTTCTTTCCCTTTCCTTGTAGGATTTGCTATTTTTGCTTTTCTATTCTACTTACAACTGCCATGTATTCTGATCTTGTTCCCATTTACCCACTCCATTCCATCATTGACCAAAGACTGATCTGAAATGGGAGAAGTAAACTTGTTCTTAAATATTTGTTCTTCAATCCTTTCTCACATGACTGGTCTAGCATTGGGACTACACTGACAACATATCCAGTTGCTTAATCATCTTATCTTTTCCTGTTTTCACATTTTCTTTTTTTCATTCATGTGGCCTGCACATATTTCTGTAGTAAATGCCTAGTATTCTGTTTTGCTTACAAATAGAAAGACTTGTTCCTTAGAGTAGCAAAATCAACAATAACTGTGCTTTTGTAATATAAAACAGATGGCATACTGATAGTCATTTATTTTTAGCTTTACCTTTGTAACTAGAAATTTAAAAATCTTTGGGGAAAAAAGCCTTTAAGGGATGCAGTGTTTTTATTCAAAATCTAAAATGCTCAAAAAAAGGCCATGAAAGCATTCTTTTTCTGACAGGAAAGAAATGACTTGAAATTTTCCAGGAGTAAACTAAAATTCATTCAAAACCAACCAATTAATTATTGAATTTGTTAAAGGTTTAATCTAACAGCTGCATCACCCTTTCCTGGGAACAGTCCCTGAGTCAAGTCAATGAATCTAGAAATGAAAGAGCCCATTCATTCTACTGTTTCTTAGAATATTGAGAAGGTGAAAGTTTTATAAAAAATATATTGCTGGTGGGGCCGGAGTGGTGGCACAGAACTGTAAGGCATGTGCCTTGCCGGCACAAGCCTAGGACGGACTGCGGTTAGATCCCCTGGCATCCCATAAGGTCTCCCAAGCCAGGAGCAATTTCTAAGCATATAGCTAGGTGTAACCCCTGAGTGTCACCAGGTGTGGCTGAAAAACAAAAACAAAACAAAAAACTATATGTATGTGTATATATAGGTGTATATGTATATATGTATATACATATATGTATATGTGTATATATACAAATATATATACATATATATTACTGGGGTCGGAGAGATAGCACTGTGGTAGGTCATTTGCCTTGCAAGCAGCTGACCCAGGACCAACAGTGGTTCAAATCCTGGCATCCCATATGTCCCCAGTGCCTGCCAGGAGCAATTTCTGAGCAGAGAGCCAGGAGTACCCCTGAGCGCTGCAGGGTATGGCCAAAAAAATTGCTAATATTCTAAAAGGAAAATGAATTCAGTATAATATAGTTTGTCATGATGTTATGCAACTATGCTCTAAAAATTTTTTTAATAGGCTTAGTAATCTAATTATCAACAAACATGCCATGGCCACATGGACAGATTCCACACCACTGACTTAGAGAACGCTAGGATATTGGTCTATAAAAGTTAAGTGTGTAGATTTTTTTTGAAATATGGTCTGTCTGTGGAGATAGGAAGTTAGAACATTTATGGAGAACTTTCATTTATTTATACTCAGTATTCATACGAAAGCTGCCCTTGCTTAAAGCTGTCTTCTACTTCACATGTAATAGTTTTGGCTATGGTTGTAAGTAACAAAGCCAGGAAATAGAGATCTAAAATCCAGAATCTTCTTTATAATAATATCGCTATTATTACATAGCATAATAATATAAATAACTTAATATTTGCTAAATACCCTTTTCATTAAATTTTAGAAATAAATTTATATTAATAAAATAATATTTATGCTAAATTTCTATTGTTACACATATTCTCAGAAGCTTAATTTGTTACTATATAAATTAAAATTGTACAGATAGCTATTCAAGTTCACATATAACTGAGAGCCAATATTGGGCATCCACTTATAAACAGGTGTATTTAAAGGAAATAACATTTATTATAATATAACATTTGGGGCCAGAGCAGTGGGCATTTGCCTTGTATGAGCTAACCTAGGACTGGCCATGGTTTGTTCGCTGTGCGCTATATGGTCCCCCAATCTAAGGGCGATTTCTGAGTGCATAGCCAGGAGTAACCCCTGAGCATTACCAGGTGTTACCCAGAAATGAACAAAAAAAAAATAGACAATAATATATAACATTTATTTAAAAGTTACTTTGTGATCATGGGCTGAAGTGAAAGTTGGACTAAGGGCAGACCCAGGTTTGATTCCCGGCATCCTATATGGTCCCCTGAGCCTGTCAGTGGCGATTTCTGAGCACAGAGCCAGGATTAACCCCTGAGCACCACTGGGTCTGTTCCCCCCCCCCAAAAAAAAGTTACTTTATTTTAAGAAATTTACTAAGTATTTATAATTTTAATACACAATACTACAGAACAAAATGGAGGTAAAGTACTCTGGAACTACTTTTGAATATTTTATTACTGATTCACTTCACTTTTTAGCTTCAAGAAATATTCAGGAAAAAAAATGAAAAAAGAGAAACTAAAGGAGATGAAGAAAAGCGTGCAATGCTGGTAAGAATAATTTATAGTAGTTTATGTCGCATTTTTTAGGTAAGAATATTTTATTGATATTGAGAAGCATAGCTAAACTCTAACTGTAGAGTTGTTCTTTTCCCAAAACATTTATAAAATTCTTATGTAGAAAAATTGCTTTAGTATTTATCTGCATTGATATCAATATTTAAACTAAATATTGATATTGAACATCTGTATCCATACTTGCATTCATTAGGTCATCTTCATCCATATTGTTGTGATCCATGAAATCTGAAGGGTTTAATCATATAGTAGATTAATACCGATCATTATGCATGTAAAAATTTAAAGGTGAATTGCAAAGATTTAATTATATATATGAGTAAATGTACTATAACAATATGAATGTTGAATCAAAAGCCAGGTAATTTCTATTATTTTTACATACTTTAGAGATGAGAAATGCTTATATTTTACTCTCTAGGTAAAACTAAACAACATTTCTTCCTCAATTACCATTGTTTTCTTTTTGGTTTCCCCAAATATTAATCTAATACCATCCATATTCACACAATAATAATAACAAAAATTGATACCTTACTGTCAGTTATTATGCATGCTAAGTGCTGTCATCTATTTTCTAGTTTAAGATGCTTAGTGGCCTCTTTTTATGACTGAGGAAACTGACAGAAAATTTGTCTAAAACTATAGTTATCAAATGGCAGTCAGTGTTTGAACCCATACCTAGCCAGCTCTAAAATCTCTTTATACCCATTATAAATATTTTTTATCTGAACTATAAATATATTTATAATAATTAGTGAGTTTTATTCATATAGTGATCATTGTTTTATGTGTAGCAATTTATTCTTGTGAAATTTAAATGGTAGACTTCAGAAAAACAAAAATTTTTTATTATAATTATAAGAATCTGTGGGACAATAGTACATGTGTGGGACTTCTTACCTTACATGTGGCCAACCTGGCCTTGATCCTTAGCACCCCAGATGGTCCCTTAAATCCTGTAAAGAGTGATCCCTGAACTCGGAGCTCCGAGCTCTGCTGGTGTGACCCAAAAAATATTGATAATAATTTGTATTAGGCTTTAAAAATCTGATATTAGTATCAAATAGGTAATTATTCAACTTAAATTTATGAAGTATATTGATAAAAAATAGAGAATCAGAATGTTGAAATATATTTTGCTTCAAAAGTAATTTGACTATAATTAACAGTATTTGTTGAACTTATGAAAGTTTCTTTTAAGAAATCAAAGAGTTTAAGAAATCAAAGAGCGGTGGCGCTAGAGGTAAGGTGTCTGCCTTGCAAGTGCTAGCCTAGGATGTACCACGGTTTGATCCCCCAGCATCCCATATGGTCTCCTCCAAGCCAGGAGCGATTTCTGAATCCATAGCCAGGAGTAACCCTTGAGTGTCAACAGGTGTGGCCCAAAAATAAAAAGAGAAATAAAAAAGCTGATTATGTTAAGTATTAAAAGAAGTACTAGGAGTTCAGGTCTCATGGTTTTTTAATTATAATCAATGAATCTTATATAAATTAGTCCCATACTAATGTTTCATAGTATAGTAAATAAAAATGGAATGCCTTTATAAATTTTATTTTCAATAGATAATATGTTGAAATAATAAAAGTTACTTTAATTTTGATAATTATAATAGGTTCAATATACATGAGGTTTGTATAACAAGATTTATGTTAATGAAGCTTTCATTATACCTAAGTGAAAAAAATAATATTTCAATGAATAGAAATTTAATTATTTTATTTATTTATTTATACTCCTTCCAGAAAGGACTTACTGATCTTCCAGTAAAAATATAATACTATTCTAATCATTAATATTTACTAGAATTTATAGGTTGAGGAACAGAGAGAGGAAAGGGAAAAATAATCGCAGACAATTCACAATGGGGAAAGCTACTGCATCAGCACAAAATTTGGTTCTGAATTTTATTGCAGCCAAGGTAAAGTAAATTTAATATAGATTTAATGCAAATAGATCATGATAGTGATATAAATAAAATTTCACTAATTTGGATTAATTAGAGAAGTTTTATTTTAAGTATAAAACCTAAATTATACCAGCATGACAAATTGTATCATTTTATTTGTATATAGGTCCATAAGATATTCTCAGCAAAAATACTAAGAATAATATGAATATGATTTATGTAAGTTAGTGTTTATGAAAATCATATTCTCCATAGGTACCTCCGAAGTATTTATCTTTTCTACATATGAAAGATGCTTCTGAAACCTTCTTTAGGATTAGAACAACAGAATAACAGTAGGCCTGGCCTTGCCCTCTAGCCAACCTGGATTCAATCCCAAGCACCCTGTATACTCCCCTAAACACTGCCTAGAGCAATTCTTAAAGTAAAGAATAAGGAGTAAACTCTGAGCACTACCTAATTTGGTTCACACACCCCCAAAATCTGAAATCTCTTTTACACTATTCTGCTTTTCAGCTACTCCTTAAAACAATTCTGAAGTAATCTTAAATATGACCTGTGAACTGCATAGTACTCCACAACAATGCAGCATTGGACAGACACTCAGTGCTATGTTTAATTATTATAATCACTGTAAGTAGCTTGTTGTTCATAGTTATCAAAGCAGAACTAACATGAGTTTTTTTTTATTTGAATTGAAATTTAGCTTATAATAAAATATATGGATTGTCATATTAAATTGTGTAGTGCAAGCTCAGCAGCTCGGTTTTTAGAGTATGGATAATAGCACCATAATTTATTACTTTTGTGACCTTGAACAAGTTCATTAACCTTGTTCTTTGGTTTTTTTTCCTTGTACAGTGGAGTTTAATAAGAGGTACAAACAGACGTGATTATTATGGAAGTTAAATGAGCTCAAATGTGTACCCATTTTAGAGTATGAAAACCATATACATTCAAAATTGTTATTTAGGAGTCACGTAGGTAGTTCAAAGAACTGAGGTTCAGGCTTAGCACCAGCAAATCATAGTCTCCTAAATATTACTGGGACTGACCCTAACAAAAGAGGTGAGAGTAGCTAAGCATTTATGAATAGGACCATCTCAAACAAAAGTCAGTTACTTTAAAATTTCTCACATAAACATAAAGACACCAGCTACTAACTGAATATCCACATATCCACTAAGAAAGAGAAATCTAAATTTTAGAACAATTTTATAACCCCCCAAAACCCAAAAACCATTCTTCAGAATAAAGTGACTTTTATAAATGTCATTTCTATTTAGCAACATTCAATAGATTTCTATCAGGTAAGTATCATACCTGTTTTACAGATGATTCAATTGTCTTAGAGAGATTAATTAATTTGCCAATGTTTACAGCACTACAAAGAGTACTTTGATAGGATCTTCATACCATTTCCACTGCCATGCTACTGCATCTAGAATCTTCCCCTCTCCCATGTAGAATTACTGAAGCATGTTCAGTCAAAACTTAATGAAAATTGTTGAAATGAGCGCAAATCCACTTTATATTACTGACATAAGATTTTTAAAACTTTGCTACTCATCTTTAATATTTATCCTACTTGTACTGTATGTGCTCTATATAGAATATAGCATAATGATTTGCCCTTCCTAATTGATTATTTTGTCGTCTTTTTCTTTTTTTCTTTTGCTATACTTGGGTTCATTCTGAAATGTGACACTTCATTTGGCCCTTTGTGCTCTATGTCAGCGTCTTCAACTTTATGGATACCATTCTCCTAATAGTGTATGTACAACAATTTAAACGTTCTTTCTGTAAATAGCCCTCACCTCTTATAGTTGATAACGTTTATATGAATCTCTATCTGCTCTTGAAAATGGCTAGTAATTTATTGAATGTAATAGGTGTGATTAAGCTAAATTTTGATACTTCCTTCTTAGATTTCTAAGAACCAAAGCATGCAGAGCAACTGTGTATTTTTAATATTAGGTTAAAGTAAGGGGCAGATAAATGAACAACAGTCATACCAAAATCATTGACAGAAAAATTGAAGTTTTCTATTTTCCAATAGGTTTTGAAGAATTAAATAAAAATGATGGACAATTCTCATGTGTATTCCTTCATGACAGGGGCATTTTAAGAACTAGACCTATCCATCTGTGTGTGCTCTATATAGACAATTGTCAAATTAATAAAGGAATATATTAATGAAGATACCTTGCTTAGTTTTCAGTATTGCTTGACATTTTTTAAAAAAATATTTTATGACTGCCAATAGCCTTTACAAAACTCTGGTTTAAGATGGCTCTTGACATTTTTAATTAAAATTGTTAGTGAGTTATCATAGTTTATAATAGTATTAAAGTAATTAGAGTTGTAGAGTACTACACCAGCCCTTCCAATAGAGTGGGAAAATCCCTCCATTTTTCTACATCCCTTTCCTCTCCACCACCCCTGCATTTCCCTGTTTTATTTATCAGGTGTTAAGCTTTGTTTCCATTGAAAATTATATAGTCCCTATCTTGTCATATTTTAAATATCAGTGTTTGGGACCAGAGCGATACCACAGCGGTAGGGCTTTTGCCTTGCCCACAACTGACCCAGGACAGACTGCGGTTCAATCCCCAGCGTCCCATATGGTCCCGGAGCCAGGATCTCTATATCTGAGAGCATGACCAGGAGTAACCCCTAAGCATCACTGGGTGTGGCCCCAAAACAAAAATAAATAACTATCAGTGCTTACAATTTTGTTTCCTTTCCTGAGGAAGTTTATGATTTTTAGATTTTCTATGCCTCGAAAAAGTTGGAAATTCCTGGAAATAATCTTCTTAATATATTGGGTTGTGTTGTTTTTTAATCTGGGCAAGTCAGATATTATTCATACATACATATGAAGTGAACAACTGCAGTGAAGCATACATATATGTCCTGTCATGTACCTAGGCAAGAACTACATGATTGCACTGTGCTTAATTGGTCCTGAACTACATACTCCCCATCCCTATTGTTGTAAGTTCAAAACTTGAACAAAGTTCATTTCCATAGTCTGGAACTTTGACTATTCTGTAAGGTAGATAGTTTATCTAGTTTTAGAATTGTACATTTTAACTGGAATATTTCCTGCAAAAAATACTGAATAGGTCAACCTGGCTTCTCACTGGTGGAAACTGTATTCTGAGTAATTTCACTGCAGCTGCCTACCTTGTATTGTATGTCCAGACAATGAGGCTATAAGTATTTGATGCCCATTGGTAGTAAAAATTTTCCTCTCACACACCACTAGAGGATGATTCAACATATTCTAAATCTTAATATCTTGCCTAAGTCACAAGTAATGTGTCTAATTAAAATGGGACAAGAAGAAGGGTTGGAGGAGCTGGCAGAGATATCGTACAGAGATAAGGAGTTTGCCTTGCACGTGGCAATCAGGGTTCCATCCTCAGAATCCTAGATAATCTCCTGTGCATTGCCAGGAGTGATTTCTTTTTTTTTTTTTTTAAACACCTTGATTACATACATGATTGTGTTTGGGTTTTAGTCATGTAAAGGAGTGATTTCTTAAGTACAGGGCCAAGTGTTAGCCTTGGGCATTGCTGGATTTCACTCAACCCTCCTCATTAAAAAGGTTCAGGGAACAAGTTCGTGATACAACCTAATTGCTTTAATCTGTTAGAAGATACTTTACATTTTTTTATCCTACCAAATTTGGTATTGTTTTTCACTAAATAAAAAAATTAAGAAAATTTGAAGGATTATTTTGTTAATCATTTCAAAATTTTCAGAAATGTGTAAGATGAAGATCTCAGATTTTAATGTCATATGTCTGAATATTAATGATAATATTTACTATGATGAATTTATTTTTATAGCAGTATTTTATTGTATGGGCCACTTTTGAATTATGAAATTTTTTCTTTTAAACTGTCATGATTGTAAATCATGTGATTTTTTTAAATATATTTCAGAGTAATATTCTTAAAAAGAAAATTAAAACTTGGTGGTTCTAGTTTAAGCTACAAATACAAACTACAGTCACTCAGTCATACTAGAATAATATTGAGAAGCATACTTACACTGTTTATTTTACCTATACTGTGCACACTTATTTAATAGGTAAGTAATTATGTGGTACATTTTATTCTATTAAAAACATAATTTTGTTTTTCTAAGAATATAGATACAATTTAAGTGACAAAACTTGATGTAACTTTTATGTATAGACTTAAATGGATTTATATGATTTTTCCAACTCTGAGTTAAAAGTTTAATTGATTATTTTCAGATAATAAATTGCTCTTTCCTATAATAGAAAATTTTTATCTAAAAAGAATTATTGGGGGCCCTAGCAAGGTAGAGCGTTTGTTTGCCTTACATACAAGTCAACCTAGGACCAAACAATAATCTAAAACAAGTCTAGACAGGATAACAGAACAGTATATACTCAATGGCTACAAAGAAAACCAAAATAAGTAATAATAATTCAAATTAACATTAGAAACATAGATGTTTCCAATAAAAAGCTGAGTAACAGCCCCAAAAAATAGTAAAAATAAAATGTACAATATATTCTTTGAAATATAATAGGAGAGAGAAAGACTGAAAAAGATAAAAGAGACTTCTAAGCTAGCTAGGAAGAATACCAAATTTCTCATTAGAACAATTTTAATACTGTCCTGTTGTACTGTCTAGACTTGTTTTAGATTGTTTTTTTCTCTATTAGATTAGAAGACATTCACAATATATCTGCTTACAGTTAGTCTTGAAATTATAATAAGAATACTTAAAATAACAGTAAGTTGGTCCCTTAATCTCCTTAAAAAGGTCTGAAAATGTTTAATATCTTTCAGTTCTTTTCTTGCACAATGTTTATCTCTATTTTATAATACTATGGTTTATATTTTGTATAAACCATTTTTATAATTACCTATATAGTTGCCATTTTTTACTTGCTGAGCCCCTCTTTAATCTCATACCTTTCTAAGTTTTATAATGATGTACTACAGCGTATTGTCTCAAGTGAGTGTCATTGGCATGATTTTTTTAAATCCTGTCCTTGCTAGTCTCTAATTTTGCTCTTTCTAATTTTATTGAGATTATTTACATTTAGCAATGTATTGTTGCAGCATTATTGATTTGTTATGTGTTTATACTACAAATTATTACCACAATAATAATTTTAGTTAACCATCACAGATAAGTATACTTCATTGCTTGTGATGAGAACTCTCTCTTAAGGACATGAGAGTGCAGGGATTAAGATGCTTGCCTTGCCTTTGGTTGACTTTGGTTTGATCTGAAGCATCACATAGAATCTCTACCACTGCCATGAATGACTAACCCCTGGGCAGAGCCAGGAGTAAATCCTTAACATTCCTTGGCATGACTTGCCAAAAAACAAACACACTTATTATCTTAACTTTCAGTATTCAGTATGGTATTGCTCAATTTAGTTAATGTGCTAACATTATATCTTCAAAACTAGTATATCTTATGGTAATTCCACTGATGAATACACATTTAGACCATATCTTACTTGTTTGCTTGCTTCCTGTCATATATAAACTTTGAATAGGATCAAAATTTGTCTCCATGGAAAGGACACAGGAATTTTGGGCCAAAATAATTCCATTCTAAAATAAGAATTTGGAGGATTCCAGCATAAGAATATTTGTGAATACACACTTAGGTCAACTTGCTTAGATCAACAACTTAGATCAACAAGCAAGCTTGCTTTCTTCCTGTCATATATATCATATGAGCCTTGAGTAGGATCCTAATTTGACTCCACCAAAAAAGAAACAGAATATTTGATGAAAACTGAAAGCTTAAGAGAACTCTTCTACAGCTAACAGATGTTTAACTTTAGCAAAAAATATAAAATACAGTTTTTATGCATGATATTTATGTAGTAAAATTAACATTGTACCTATACAATAATTTTCAAAGTTCTTTTTTTTTTTTTTTGGTTTTTTTCGGGCCACACCCGTTTGATGCTCAGGGGTTACTCCTGGCTAAGCGCTCAGAAATTGCCCCTGACTTGGGGGGGACTATATAGGACGCTGGGGGATCAAACCACGATCCTTCCTTGGCTAGCGCTTGCAAGGCAGACACCTTACCTCTAGCGCCACCTCACCGGCCCCATGTTCTTATGCAATTTTGTCTTCCATCTTTTTTGATGGAGGTCTACATTAGTAAGAAGATCTAAAATTAAATAATCAAAGACACTTACAGAAGACTTCAAGAAGTCTTTGCAAATAGTCTACTACATAGATGTTAAAGCATTAAGGTATTTTTATACATATTAGCTATGTTTATTTCTATTTGGACATTTACTTCTAATGATATTCTAATGGCCTATATTCTAGTTCTATATTGCTTTTCTTGCTCTTTTACATCTGCATTTCTTGCTATTAATATATGATCTAAATTAATCTCATTTTAATTTATTTGGCTTTTCTGTTACTGAATTTCTCCATTAGTTTTACAATGTTCTAAAATTTTATTCTTGGGGCCAGAGTGATAGTGCAGCAGTATGGTATTTGCCTTGCAAGCGGCTGACCCAGGACGGACCTCAGTTCGATCCCAGCATCCCATATGGTCCCAAAAGCCAGGAGCAAGTATGGCCCAAAAACCAAAAAAAAAAATTATTCTTAATTTCATCTCCCAAATCATTAAATTAAAAGTAAATATTGATTTCAATATTGATTTTGTATTGATTTCAATAGAAGCATACATAGCAATGCATAACTTCTAGAAAAGTCACTATCATTTTAGCTGTGTTTCATTTTGATTACATTATCATATATTTACCTAAAACATAGTTTAGTGTGAAAATAGTTGTCCTGAGTATTTCCTTCCATCAAAACCATATAACTGTAACCTTAAATCATAAAACAAAAAAGTAGCAAGTTATAGTAACAGTCATATAGACATTTAAGACATGTCATTAGGAGGTTTCAAAAATGATTAAATTATTTTATTCTACTATTTAAAGATCAGTTTATTTAAATGCAATACTCATTTCTTTTCTATGCTTCAAACATTTTATAGCATTCAGTATAGTTTGTTAATCTAACAATAACTTTATAAATTATAATTGTTTTTATGTCATAGATGTATGTGTAAGAGAAGAGAAAGATTTGTAATTATTTTTGTATGTCATTGTTGTGTATGTGTGTTTGTGTGTATGTGAGAGAGAAAGAGGGAGGACAGAGAAAGAGAGTAGTGCTAGTGGTTGAGTAAGGAAGTGGCATGATTTCATAAAGCAAATGATTCTTCTTATTCTCTTACTAGTACACTAAGTCTTATTTTCTCACTTGATTGGTTAAACAACTTCCTTATTATACACTTATCTTAAGTTATAATTTAAAAATATATCTACTCACAGTATTTAGATAATATTTATAAAGTATTTAATCTACCCACCATCTGTTATGAGATTCTTGAGATTCTTCTATAAGACAAATAGTTTTTATATTCAGCTAATTACAGCTAATTATTACTGTTCTGCTCATAGCTGGTTTTGCTTCATTTTACCTGATTACTAAAAAAAGAAAATAGATTGTCATATTGCTACATGTACATTTTGATTGTTTACATTGTAATTCCACTATGAAATATTCATTAACATTTATTACTAATTTATTAAATATATGCATTGTGAAGTATTGTCTAATGGATAAAAATTAAAACTCAGATTTTTTAAATAATTCTCAGGTGAAATTTAAAATAATTTTAATAGTGGCACAATTTTTTTTTCCTAGGGTAGAGTGTGAACACAGTCCCCCATTTCCACAAATTATTCAGTTGGGTTTCCCACTGAAATTGCAGGGTTCATCATAATCACAGTGCAATGAAAGTGGCACAAGACTTTTAAGAATTAAGACCAAAAAATTAATAATCTCTCCTCATATGTCACTCACATTTATGCATAGCATGCAGTATTTTCTTTTCTCAACAATCAAAAGAGTGGGGCCAGAGAGATAGCACAGTGGCGTTTGCCTTACAAGCAGCCGACCCAGGACCTAAGGTGGTTGGTTCGAATCCCGGCTTCCCACATGGTCCCCCGTGTTTGCCAGGAGCTATTTCTGAGCAGATAAGCCAGGAGTAACCCCTGAGCGGTGCCGGGTGTGGGCCAAAAACCAAAAAAAAAAAAAAAAAAATCAAAAGAGTACCAAAAATTGTGTGAAATCTTCCTTGCAAAATTCTGACACAGATTACATTTAATTATTCATATTCTAGATAGCCAAGTAAGGCTTATAGTTCTGTTTTCATTATGATTACACTTCTTAAAATTGATATTACTCTCTTAAGACTAGTCAATATTGAAATAGAAACTGGTATTGATTCTTTTTATAGACCAAATATATATTATCACTTCACAATATAACAGAATTCTTGATTAGCTTTGAGTGATTTATATGACATATTCTTTTAAATAAGTTTTGATTGTACTTAAATTATATTTATGGTCTTCGTTTTGGAGCCATGCCCAGTGGTGCTCAGGGGTTACTACTGGCTCTGTACTCAGAAATTACTACTGACAGGCTGAAGAAACCATATAGGAAACCCATGAGCAAACCCTGGTCTGCCACTTGATAAGCAAATGCCCTACCTTCTGGACTATCACTCATCTCCTAAAATCTCATCATTTAAATTCTTTGATGTACTATTAAGTAAATTAATTAAAAATATTAAGTAAATAATTCCTAAGTTATTCACAATTTTATAGTTTATGACAAAATTGTCAAAATCTTTATAATTTCCTCAAATATGGTGTGAAAATATTTATCTTGCTTTTCATAGAATTTATATATCTATTAAATAGGGACATAAGAGAGAAGCTGAAGATTGCTTTTGTTTTTGACAAAGTCACATTGTATTAGAAATTGTGTTTATATACCATTATAACCTGGGTTTACCAGCAATGTAATTTAATACTGTTGTGTGCAGCAGAATACAATGAAGGTAAACTAATGTTTTTTCTTTTAAGCTGACTAGACAAGATTTAAATTGTATAAACTATTGTTCTTTGTAACTATGTAAATTTCAGTTGTGTTTCTTAAAATTTCTACAGGTACTTAAAACAGATGCTGAGGAACTTGTCTCCAGAAGCTACTGGGATACATTGAGACGTAATACAAGCCAAGCACTCTTTTCAGATCTCGCAGAGGTATACTTAAACCTCAGCCAGAGCCTTGAATGCTACCATTTTGTCCATCTATTCCTCATTTAACTTTGTGGTCAAATGATTATACCACAAGGAATTTTACGTTTTTTCTTTCTCCAAAAAAGTAGTAATTCCTGTGGGTGAATGATATGTTTGAAAATGTCAACTATGGGGCCGGAGAGATAGTATGGAGGTAAGGCATTTGCCTTGCATGCAGAAAGTTGATGGTTTGAACCCCGCCATCCCATATGGTCCACTGAGCCTGCCAGGAGTGATTTCCAAGCATAGAGCCAGGAGGAACCCCTGAGCACTGCCAGGTGTGACCCAAAAACCAAAAAAAAAAAAAAAAAAAAAAAAGTCAACTATGGTAGCAGGGTCTTCAAGACTTCAAGGTCTGTGTTAAATCACCTAGGATGTAGGAAAAAATGGTGATAAATTAATAAATTGAACTTTTGTTTAATTTATAAACTTTGCAGTAAATTTGAAAATACTGTTTTCTAGTTTCGCTTAATCTGTTGTCTTTTAATTTGCAAAGTATCTTGAAGTGCTAAATTTTTTAACTTGGTTAATTAAAAAATACAATTGATGTTTTAAGAATCGTTATAAATTTGGGCAGTTTTCTATTGTAAATTTTATGTGGCTTATCTCATATCAAGGTGAGTATGAGAAAAATGTGGCAGAAGTAATCAAATCATAGAAGGGATAACATTTTATCTTAGCATTTTTTTTAAGATTACTAGTACATGAGAAGTAGATGTAGAATGAATACTTCAGGACTGTTTTATGAGCTTATTGCTGAACTCCAGTGGACTTTTCCTACCAACTTCAATCAAACATTGTTAATTTGGTTTTATCATTTTAAATATGGGCAATAAGAGCTAGGGGATAATACAGAGGTTTTGGTGCCTCCATGCTGGGTTTCGTCTAGCACCACGTGGTCTGAGAAGCATAGGTAGGTGTTACCTTGAGGTACTTTAGCACTTGGAATTCTACTCCATCCCCCACACCAGATTACTTTTTTATGTTTCATAAATGGTTTTCTACAAAGAACATCTCAATAAAAGCTCAGATACATTTTCAATTGTCTTTTAATTTTAAAAGCTCTCTTCCATCCCTTTTGAATGTTTTTAAATATTTTATGTAAAAATATTTGGAAGATAAAACTGTACTTTCATTTCTGTTCTATGTAGTGCTATATATAATTATATATAGTGCTGATCAATTAACATCTCCAGGCTAGTGCAAATAATTGGTAATATAAATTTTGTCTTGAGTTCAATTTTATTTATTGGGGTCTGGGGGGGTCACACCTGGCAGTGCTCAAGTATTACTCCTAGCGCTCAGAGATTACTCCTGGCTCTGTGCTCAGAAATCTCTCCTGGCAGGCACAGGGGACCATATGGGATACTGGGAATCAAACTGGGTCCCGGGTTGACCGAATGCAAGTCAAACACCCTACAGCTGTGCTATCTCTTTGGCCCTTGAATTCAATTTTAAAGCCCCAAAACCTTTCTGTACTGTTTCTGTACTGTCTTTAGTATATAAACATGATATAATTATAACAAGAAATTAACCTTTAAAATTTGTCTTCTAAATATGAACCATATTTTAGTTAAAAAAGACCAACAGATGATCTATCTACAAATATTTTGGAATTCTGTAATTATTTATGCAAACACAACAGTTTTCAGTGATCAAAAGCAAAACAGCTGAGAAAACTAGTCCTATAACTTCTCACAAACCAATTATGGTCAGTATTCAAATTAATACCTCTGCCACTGCTACATTTACCATACTGTTTTGTACTCTTCAGCCTCCAGACTGTCTTTTTCCTCATTTAACTCTACTAGAACTTCTCAAAGTTAGGGGAAAAAAACCTGCCATTCAGAAATGAAATCTGTAATCTAGGATGCTTAATATTAGAAAACCAGTCAGCACTTATATACCCTCTATTTCTATACATCTCTTTTTATCTCAACATTCAGTAGCATTTCATTAGTTCTTTGAAAAAGGTCATTATAGGAAATTAATAACAATGAAATTGGCAACAACACATCAGCCTTTATTTCTTCCCCAAAGCCAGTTTAATAGAACATATTATTATATAATTATTAATCATACCTGTATATAAGCATTTTATATAATATTAATCTGTATTATTAATGGGTATTATTAATCAACTATCATATGAAGTTACAAATTAATGAATTGACTTAAACATTATTAAAGTAAATCAATACTCTGAGGACTTCAAGGGAAACTTCCTCTGCGCCTATCTGCCTGTGTTTCTGAATCCGTGAAGATTTCCTCAGAGGCCTAGGGAGCGCAACCCCAAAAAACTGCATTTTGAAGCTGCCCAGTAAGTACATTCTGGCTGCAGGGGTCGCTGTCCAATAAACTGAGGTCTCTGGCCTATGGAGGCTCCACCCTGCTGTGCCTTTGTTCACTCTGAGGACTGTCAACTAGAGGCAACACAAGAGTGCTATTCACTTTCCTTTGCGGCCGTGCACTCTTTCTAACCAATGAACCCCACCACAACATGCAGGAAAAACCATACTATAAGCGTGACAATGGGGAAACCTCGCAGGAAACACCATCCACAGAGAATGAAGACGAAAGCTCTGATAACCTAATAAATTCCAACCACCTGATTAACCTCTCAGATAAGGAACTTAAAATAGCAATATAGAAGATGTTTGTAGAACTCAAAGAAAGCATAGATCGATCTGAACAGAACACAAAGACAGAAATCAGAAACCGCCAAAATGAAATAACAGATCTGAAAAACACGGTTGCTTAACTAAAAACCTCAATGGATAGCATCACTAACAGGGTATCAGCAGCTGAGGAGAGAATCGGAGTACTGGAAGATGTGATGCAGAAAAGCTCAACACAACAGAAAAAATTGGAAAAGAACCTTAAGAAAAATGAACAACAGGCAATGGAAAAAGTACTCAAGGCATGGAAACAGATGAAAATAGAAGTCTTTGATAAAGTCAACAGAAAGAACATAAGAATCATTGAAGTCCCAGGAAACCAGGAAGGAGATCTCCAGGAAGAATCAACTGTCAACGACATCATCAAAGAGATACTCCCAGAGTTAAAGACTACATGCAATCAAATTCTGCGTGCCTGAAAAGTACCAGCTAAAAGAGATCCAAAGAAAAACACCTCAAGACACATCCTTGTTACAATGACAAATCCCATAGATAAAGATAGAATACTGAAAGCAGCAAGATCAAAAAGGGAAATTACATTCAAAGGAGGATCCCTAAGACTTACCATAGACATGTCACAAGAAACTCTCAAGGCCAGAAGACAGTGGTGGGATATTGTGCCAAGACTGAATGAAATGAATGCCTCACCGAGAATACTGCACCCAGCCTGACTCACGTTCAGGTTTGAAGGAAGAATACATAGCTTTATGGATAAACAACAGCTCAGAAACTTCACAGATGATAAACCAGCCTTAAAGGAAAAACTGACAGGTCTACTCTAAGACAAGAGACCAACAAACACAGCAAACGTATCTACAAAGATGACATAAAATCCTATGACAATCGTCTCCCTCAATGTCAATGGACTAAATTCAACAATTAAAAGACACAGAGTGGCAAAATGGGTCAAAAAGATTAATCCAACCTTCTGCTGCCTACGAGAAACACACCTGAATAGTCAGAACAAACATAGACTCAAAATCAAAGGCTGGAGGAAAATTATCCAAACAAACAACACCCTAAAAAAAGCTGGGGTGGCCATATTAATATCTGATGACACCAACTTTATACTCAGAAAAGTGGTAAGGGACAAAGATGGAACTATGTACTAATCAAGGGATATGTGCAACAGGAAGAAATCAGACTATTAAACATATATGCACCGAATGAGAGACCAGCAAATTATTTAATACAATTACTGACAAATCTGAAAGAAGAAATCAATAATAACACAATGATTTTTATAGGACCTCAATAAGGCCCTATCAACTCTTGATAGGTCAACCAGACAGAAACCCAACAAAAATATACTAGCCCTGAAAAGAGTAATGGAAGAAAGAGGACTAGTAGATATATACAGGACACACCATCCAAAAAAACCTGGATACACATTCTTCTCCAATGTACATGGGTCATTCTCCAGAATAGACTACATGCTGACACATGAAACATATCTCCATAAAATCAAGAGGATAGAAATCTTGCAGGCTACCTTTGCTGACCACAAGGCTCTGAAATTAGATGTGAACTACAAAGCCACACAGAAGAAAAACTTTAACAATCGGAAAATAAACACCCTGCTACTGAACAACCATTAGTCCGAGATGAAATCAAAAAGGAAATCAAAACTTTCCTGGAAACAAATGATAATGAAGACACAAACTGCCAGAATCTATGGGAAACAGCAAAAGCGGGTCTGAGAGGAAAATTTATAGCTCTACAAGCACACATCAGGAAGGAAGAAGGGGCATACCTGAATAACTTAATGACGCAGCTCAAAAAATTAGAAAATGACCAACAAAAGGTACCAAAATTGGGAGACAGAGGAAATAACAAAGCTGAAAGCAGACCTCAATGAAGTGGAAAACCAAAAAACAGAAAGATCAACGAAAGCAGAAGTTGGTTCTTTGAAAAAAATTAACAAGATTGATAGACCATTGGCAAAACTCACAAAGAAAGATAGAGAATCTGATAACCCATATTAGAAATGAAAAGGGGGAGATCACGACAGATATTGCAGAGATCCAAAGGGTAATCAGAGACTACTTTGAGAAACTTTATGCTACTAAACATGAGAACCTAGAAGAAATGGAAAAATTCTTGGACACTTATAAACTTCCACAGTTAAGTAAGGAGGATGTAGCATATCTAAACACCCCCATCACTACTGAGGAAATTGAAACTGTAATCAAACATCTACCCAAAAAGAAAAGCCCAGGCCCAGATGGATTTCCTAATGAATTATTTCAAATCTTTCAAGAGGAGCTACTACCAATCCTAGCCAAGCTCTTTTATGAAATTGAAAAACGGGAACACTCCCAAACAGCTTTTATGAAGCCAACATCGCCTTGATACCAAAACCAGACAGAGATGCTGCCAAAAAAGAAACTTACAGACCAATATCCCTGATGAATGCTGATGTAAAGATCTTCAACAAAATCCTGACAAATAGGATCCAATGCATCATCAAGAAGACCATACACTACGACCAAGTAGGTTTCATCCCAGGAATGCAAGGATGGTTTAACATCCGTAAATCTATCAACATCATACACATCAACAACAAGAAAAATTAAAATCATATGATCATATCAATAGAAGCAGAGAAAGCATTTGATAAGGTCCAACATCCATTCTTGATAATAAAAAAAAAAACTCTCAGCAAGATGTGAATGGAAGGAACCTTTCTCAATCCAGTTGAAGCCATCTACCACAAGCCAATGGCAAATATCCTCAATGGGGAAAAACTAAAAGCCTTTCCTCTAAATTCTGGTACAAGACAAGGCTGTCCGCTCTCACCACTCCTCTTCAACATAGTACTGGAAGTGCTTGCTATAGCGATCAGGCAAGTAAAAGATATCAAGGGAATCCAGATAGGAAAAGAAGAAGTCAAGCTTTCATTGTAGACGACATGATACTCTACTTAGAAAACCCTAAAGACTCTACCAAAAAGCTTCTAGAAACAATAGATTCATATAGCAAGGTGGCAGACTACAAAATTAACACACAGAAATCAATGGCCTTTTTATACACCAATAATGATAAGGAAGAGAAGGAAGTGAAGAAGGCAATCCCATTCACAATAGTGCCACACAAACTCAAATATCTTGGAGTCAACTTGACCAAAGACGTGAAGGACCTATACAAAGAAAACTATAAAGCCCTGCTCCAAGAAATATGAGAGGACAAACGGAAATGGAAACACATACCGTGCTAGTGGATTGGCAGGACTAACATCATTAAAATGGCAATACTCTCCAAAGCATTATACAGATTTAATGCGATCCCCTTAAAAGTACCCATGCCATTTTTCAAAGAATTGGATCAAACACTTATGAAGTTCATCTGGAACAATAAACACCATCGAATATTCAAAGCACTCCTAGGGAAAAGGAAAATAGGAGGCATTACTTTCCCCAACTTTTAAACTGTACTACAAGGCAATAGTTATCAAAACAGCATGGTATTGGACTAAAGACAGAACTTCAGATCAGTGGAATAGGCTTGAGTTCTCAGAGAACTTTCCCCAGACATACAATTACCAATTTTTGACAAAGGAGCAAGAAATCCTAAGTGGAGCAGGGAAAATCTCTTCAACAAGAGGTGCTGGCAGAACTGGTTAGCCACTTGCAAAAAAGCAAACATAGACCCCTGTTAACATCATGTACGAAGGTAAAATCCAAATGGATTAAAGACCTTGATATCAGACCTGATACCATAAGGTATATAGAACAACACGTCGGTAAAACACTCCATGACATTGAGACTAAAGGCATCTTCAAGGAGGAAACTGCACTTTCCAAACAAGTGGAAGCAGAGATCAACAGATGGGAAAACATTAAACTGAGAAGCTTCTGCAGCTCAAAGGAAATAGTGCCCAGGATACAAGATTCACCCACTGAGTGGGAGAAACTATTGACCCAACACCCATCAGATAAGGGGCTAATATCCAAAATATACAGGGCACTGACAGAACTTTACAAGAAAAAAACATCTAATCCCATTAAAAAAATGGGGAGAAGAACTGAACAGACACTTTGATAAAAAAAGAAATACAAATGGCCAAAAGGCACATGAAAAAATGCTCCTCGTCACTAATCATCAGGGAGATGTAAATCAAAACGATGAGATACCACCTCACACCGCAGAGATTGAAGCACATCACAGAGAATGAGAACATTCAGTGCTGGCGGGGATGTGGAGAGAAAGGAACTCTTATCCACTGCTGGTGGGAATGCTGTCTAGTACAGCCTCTATGGAAAGCAATATGGAGATTCCTTCAAAATCTGGAAATTGAGCTCCCATTTGACCCAGCTATTCCACGCCTAGGGATATACCCTAAGAACACAAGAATACAATACAAAACCCCTTCCTCACGCCTATATTTATTGCAGTACTATTCACAATAGCCAGGCTCTGGAAACAACCAAGATGCCCTTCCATAGACGAATGGCTAAAGAAACTGTGGTGCATATACACAATGGAATATTATGCAGCTGCCAGGAGAGATGAAGTCATGAAATTTTTCTATACATGGATGTACATGGAATCTATTATGCTGAGTGAAATAAGTCAGAGGGAGAGAGAGCAGAATAGTCTCACTCATCTATGGGTTTTAAGAAAAATAAGTCATTTTTGCAACAATCCTCAGAGACAATGAGAGGAGGGCTGGAACACCAGCTCACTCCATGAAGCTCACCACAAAGAGTGGTGAGTAGAGCTATAGAAATAACTACACAGAGAACTACCATAATCAAGTGAATGAATGAGGTATCTGGAAAGCCTGTCTGGAGTACAGGTGGGGGTGAGGTGGGATGGAGGGAGATTTGGGACATTGGTGGTGGGAATGTTGCACTGGTGAAGGGGGTGTTCTTTACATGACTGAACCTAATCACAATCATTTATGTAATCAAGATGTTTAAATAAAGAAAAAAATGAAAAGTAAATCAATTGTGAGAATGATAAAAGAAAACATTGTGTTTCAAAGTAGAGTAATTATTTGGGGATTATCTCTTGCTGCCCCTCTACATTAACAATAACTGAGAATTAATTGTAGTTAAGTTATAACTCATTGTAATTCCTTATAAGCTATTATTTATTCAAATGTAACACTCTCCAAATTTCAGTATTCAAATTATTCAAGAGTGAAGCTTAGAAATATATGTATATATATTGTTTCTTATTTAAAATATAATTTATGTAAGATTATTATTTTTAATTATTGATCAATATTAGTCTTACACTCTTGTTTTGTTTATAATCATTGGCTTCTCAAAATTATAGTAAAACTTTTAATAAAAATTTAAATATGACATAACTGACACCACTTCCTAGCCAATAGATGACACATTCATAGTACAATATGTTTATTTATTATACAAATGTTGAGTACAAATTTGCCAGTATCAGAATTATTAAAACATTTTATCTTTAGAGGTAAACTTTACTTTTCCTTAATAAATCTAGTAGGATTATTGAAATCTTCATTAGCAAATCAAGTTTGAGTATTTTTCTAGCCCTGGATATGATTATAACATTGTATTAAAAATATATTGAAAAACTATTTTTAATTACTTGCTTTAATATTTTTACATTTTGAGCAAAATTATTAATATTTTATTTCATTTGTTATGAAATAGTTTAATTATTAATTAAGAAACTTAGACAATGGCTTCTCATATAAATGGCCCATTATTATTTTGTGGGCTTTTTTTCTCATTGTTATAGAAACACCTGAATTCATTTTATTTTAACAATGTGCACAAAATCAAAGGGATAAAGTCTATTTTTCTCTCAATTCTCTTGTGATTTAAGTTATATAACACTGTTAGGATGCCAAGGACAGTGGTATAATTTTCCTTTACTCCCAACAGTACTCTGTTTCACTGAATGGGGCATTGGGGGGAGAAAGAGGTTTTCATCATTTCCATTTTCTTTATTTTTTTTCTCTCTCTCTAATGTCAAACTGTTACTTATGCTTCTCTGCATTCTGGATTACCTGGATAAGTGCAACCTAAGTCTAATAAGATTTTGATGATGAAAGACTGTAAATGAAGATCTGCCTTGTTCTATGAGCATGAGAAAAACTGGCTGAATGAGGTCATTATTTAAACCTGTATAAAACAAAGCCATCTCATTTCACTGTATTATTTCTCTAGCTTAAGGACATCATAACACTAGAGGAAGACATACCATAATTATATTATCTGGAGTTCACTAACTTTTGGTATTCCTGTAAACTCTTATTTTAAAGCATTTACTTTCCAGATCTTATACGTGGGTTGTTTTAATAGCAAAATAGAGTGTACAATATAAAATTATTTTGTGCATGAAACTTCACCATTATTATTGCATCACTCATCTAACATTTTCTAACTTTTAAAATTATATGGGGCAAAATATATAAATGCTAACTTATAGTGAACTTTTATAAATGCCAGTCACAATGCTAAGATTCATTTAGCTTACATAATCTCCACATCAAACCTGGATGAGTGCTGATTGTTATCCTTGGAGAGGTTAATTGGCCAGAAATCTGACTTCAGAGCTGAACATTTTATTTGCTAACCACACTACTGCTTATTTATGAAGTCACTTTATCCATATTCTTTTTAACTTTACAAGAATGATATATTAATTTGTTCTAGGGGTACACTGTTTTATTTTTGTTTTTTAAGTGATAAAATTTTAATTGCTTTTACTTTCCAGTATTTGCTACATACAATCTTGCCTGAAATTATAAACTTTAGGATTAGTGAGAAATGGATTTTTCTCTTTAGTTTTTAGAAGGGGGTACACTGTTGCCACACATACCCATCAAAGTGCCAACATCTTCCACCATTGTTAACCAGTGAACCATTTCTGTTTATCACCACCCAATTTGGATCCTTAGTTTTGTCTTCAAGAGTCTAAGGTTAAGCCAGAAAAATAGTACAATGCCTTAAAATAGCACTTGCCTTTAACACGACTGACCTGGGTCAATCTACAGCACATCAAATTGTTCACTGTACACTATCAGGAGTGATACCCGAGCACAGAGCAAAGAGTAAGCCCTATGTTCAGCCAGATATGACACCCCCTCCCCCCAAAAAAGCATCTAGGATTGGTTTCACTGGTGTGATCTGTTTTCTTTGTTTTCTTATGTATCACATATGAGTATAATCAATGTGCTATGTGTCTTTTTTCCTAACATATTTTGATTTACATGATAAACCCTCTAGTTCCATCCATGTCCATACTGTAGCAGAAGGCAAAATTTTATCTTTTCTTATAGATTAGTAGCATTCCATGTTTGTATTACCATAGTCTTTATTCATTCCTCTGTCATTGGACACATGGGTTGTTCCAGACCAAGTTTATCCTAAATAGATTTTTTTTTTTGGTTTTTGGGCCACACCCAAAAGCTATGCACTCAGAAATCACTCCTGGCTTGGGGGACCATATGGGACACCCATCCTAGGCTAGCGCGCACAATGCAGATTCCTTAATGCCCTGCGCCACCACTCTGGCCCTGTAAGTAGATTTTTAAAGCACAAATTTGAAGAGAAATGCATAAATGTATCATGAACGTACGCACATGAATCTTTTAAAGTTTGTGTTTTTGAGATGGATATTTCCAAATGGAATTGCTCGATCATATGGAGCTTTTTAATATTTTGAAAAATATCCATACTTCTGTCTATAGGGAGGGGTTCAAATAGTTCCAATTAACAGTGAATGAGGGACCAGAGCCATGAGGCAGTGGTAGACCGTTTGCCTTGCTGACCTCGGACAGACCAGCGGATCGAGCCCCTGGTGTCCCATATGGTCCCCCAAGTCAAGAGCGATTTTTTTTTAATTGTGAAGAACATTTTATTTTTTAGTTAATATCTTTATTTAAGCACCATGATTATAAACATGTTTGTAAGAAGGCAACATTTTAAAAATATTTAATAAGGAATGTTTAGAAAAGTTTTATTTTTTTATCTTTTTTTTTCAATAATTTTTATTTTGACCACAGTGGATTACAAATCTTTCACAGTAATATTTTAGGTGCATAGTGACATTAAATTAGGGGCATTCCCACCACCAATGTTGTCCTCCCTCCACCCCTGTTCCCAGCATGCATCCCATATCCCCCCCCCCCCGCCCCCCCTTGCGCACGCCAGGAACAATTTCTGAGTGCATAGCCAGGAGAAGCCCCTGAGCATCACCAAGTGTGGCCCAAAAAAACAAAACAAAACCCAATGAATGAGGCTGCTTTTTTTTTTTTTTTCATATATCTCCACAAGGACTGCTTGTTTCCAGGCTTTTATTTAGGCCATTTTCACTAATTTACCGTGATATCTTAATGTAATTTTGATTTGTATTTCCTGATAATCAACATATTCTGTGTGCCTAGAAGCCAGCTGTGTATCTTTGGAAAAGTATTAATTTAGCTCTTCCATTGATGAGATTGTTCATATATGTTCAATTTTGAGAGTACTTTATACATCTTATTAGATGATAACAAGCCTTTTGTTAGATATATATGAGATATGTGATGTGGTGTGTGAATATTGTTCTCTTCGGTAGTCTGTCTTTCATTGTAGCAGTAGTTTCTGTAGTATGATGTAATTTTATTTTTGGACTTTTTTCTTTGCTGTTGGAATCAAGTACTTGATGACATGTTTAAACTCGGTGTCATGAAGTGTTTTGTCTGAATCCTTTGATGTAGTTTATAGATTCAGGTCTAATGTCAAGGCCTTCAATTCATTTAAGTTAATTTTTATGCATTGTGTGAGAGAGAAGTCCAGTCTTTTTTCCTCTTTTTCTACATTCAATTTGTACTAATTTACCTTCTTATTTTCTTTTTTTAAATATCTTTACTTAAGCATTATGGTTACAAACATATTTGTAGTTGGTTTTCACCAGTTCAACCTTCCCACCACCAATGCCCCTATCTTTTTCCTCCCCACCCCCTGCCTGTCTTCAAGATAGGCATTCTATTTCTCTCAATAACATTGTCATGATAGTTGATGGTGTAGTTATTTCTCTAACTGCACTCACCAATCTTTGTGTATCATGGGCTGGTCCTTCCAAATCTCATCTCTGTTGTCTTGGTATTATTACCATACTTTCTTTTATTTTTCTTAAATCCCACAGATGAGTGAGACCATTCTGTGTTTATCTCTATGACTCATTTCATTCAGCATAATAGTTTTCAGGTTCATTCATGTATAGTAAAATTTCATTACTTTCTTTTTCCTGGCAGCTGCATAGTATTCCATTATGTACATGTACCACAATATTTTTAGTCACTCATCTGTTGTCAGGCATCTGGGCTCTTTCTAGATTTTGACTATTGTAAATAGAGCTGTAATGTAATAGGTGTGCAAAAGGTATTTTTGTACTGTGTTTTTGTGTTCCTTGGATATATCCCTAGGAATGGTATATGGAATCATATGGGAGCTCAGTTTCCATTTTATTGAGGAATCTCCATATTTTCCAGAAAAGCTGGAAATAGACAGCATTCTAACCAACAGTGAATGAGAGTTCTTTTTTTCTCCCGATATCTCCTCCAGCACTGATAGTTCTTATTTGTTGTGATGTGTGCCATTCCCTGAGGCATGAAATGGTACCTCACTGTTGTTTTGATTTGCATCTCCCTGATGATTAGTGATGTGGAACATTTTTTCATGTGCCTTTGTGCCATTTGTATTTCTTCTTTGAGAAAGTGTCTGTTCATTTCTTCCCATTTTTTGATGGGGTTAGATGTTTTTTTCATGTTAGGTTCTGTCATTACCTTGTATATTTTTGATATTAGCCCCTTATCTGATGGATATTGGGTGAATAATTTCTCCCATTCTGTGGGTGGCCTTTGTGCCTTTGTGTCTTAGTCATTATTTCCTTTGAGGTACAGAAGCTGCTTAGTTTAATATAGTCCCATTTGTTTATCTCTGCTTCCACTTATTTGTTTCCTGCTTGAAGATGCCTTTAGTCTCAATGTCATAGCGTGTTTTACCTATGTGTTCTTCTATATGCCTATGGTTCCGGGTCTGATATCAAGGTCTTTAATCCATTTGGATTTTATCTTTGTGCATGGGATTAGATGGAGATCCAAGTTTGCTTTTTTGCATGTGGCTAACAAGTTATCCCAACACTTCTTGTTAAAGAAGCTTTCCTTGCTCCATTTTGTATTTTTTGCCTCTTTATCAAACATTAATTGGTTATATGTCTGGGGAACATTCTCTGAATACTTAAATCTATTCCATTGATCCTAGAGTCTGGCTTTATTCTAATACCATGCTGTTTTAATGACCATTGCTTTGTAATACAATTTAAAGTTGGGAAAACTGATGCCTCCCATCTTCTTTTTCCTAAGGGTTGCTTTAGCTATTTGTGGGTGTTTATTGTTCCAAATGAATTTCAGATGTGTTTGATCCACTTCTTTGAAGAATGTTATGGGTATCCTTAGAGGAATTGCATTAAATCTGTACAATATTTTGGGTAGTATTCTCATTTTAATGATATTAATCCTCTCAATCCATGAACAGGGTATATTTCTCCATTTCTGTGTGTCCTCTTATTTCTTGAAGCAGTGTCATCCCAGATGTACAAGGATGGTTTAACATATGTAAACCAATCAACATAATATACCATATCAACAAAAGAAAAAATAAAAACATATAATCATATCAGTATATGCAGAGAAAGCATTTGATAAGGTCCAGTGCCCATGTCATTAAAACCTGTTATTTTTCTTATATTCCTCAAGATAAAATATGGAAAAGTTATAATCATTTGAATTTTATAATTTTTGTTATCTTACAACAAGGTAAAGGATGAAAAGCGGGAAAATGGAAGGAGGGGGAAAGAAAAAGAAAGAAAGCCTATGAAGCTATGTTAAAAAGCAAAAGAACATTTTTCAAAAGCCTTTATAAGTATTACATTTTCCAAAAAAGTTATAAATATTGCATATTTATGTAAGAATATACTTTGAAAATGTTTTATCATGTGGAGTGGGGAAGGAAAAATTGTAATTTCTTACCCACATAAAAAAGTAATATAAGATTTTGGAAAATATATAAATTAAACTTCAAAGAAATAATTACTAATTTTCTGTTCAAATATAAATATGAAATTAATTAAAAGCATGTAACATGGACAAAGGATATTTTATTGAGTATTTGTCACATCAAATAGTCAATATATCTAAAGAATTTATTTCTTGTGAACATTCTTATAACTTTATTCAGGTTTAGGAAAATTCAACCTAAATTACTTAAATATTAAATATATGATTATTAAAGACGTGCCTGTTTTATATAATTTAACAGATCTCTTACATGTATAATTTGAGATTAAAGTCTTCTTAAATTTACGTAAAATACCTTTTAAAATTCAGGAGGGTTATATTGCTATCATGTTAACTTCATTTTAACTATAATGATATTTTTATTGTGGCCTTATGTATTTATTTCTAATGTTAATGTATTTGTGTTCTTGATATTTTTGTTGAAGAAAATCTTAGAGGGATATGGGGATCCTATTCTGTTACTTTTGTTGCAGCTAACCTTTATATTGTGTTTTTTTTTTAAGCGTGCTGATGATATTACAAGCTTAGTAACAGACACTACACTTCTTATACACTTTTTTGGAAAGAAAGGAAAAGCTGAGCTTAACTTTGAAGATTTTTATAGGTGAGTTTAGTTTTTGTACTTAATTCAATAGTATATTGAAAAATATTTTTAAGTCAGAAAGATATTAATAATTACCTAAGGCAATGAGGCATCTTACCTCTTTGCTATTAACTGAAAACATCTGTAACATCCAAAGTTTCTATATACAAGTGATTCTATTGTTAACTATAACAGGAAGTCATTGAATGATTGAAAATGTCTGTATATCTAAATTTATTATTTTCTGTATATTCAGAAGAAAGTATCTTACCAAGTTGTTAGTCTCAATACACCAGCTTCATAATAATAATAATAAGCATGTAGACTATATTTACTAAACATTAACTTCTTTAAATTTCACCTGGGCCTTATTGTTATTCCTGTTTATACATGCATAAGCCCTGGAGAGTAAGTGCCATCAATCTCCTTTTACTTATTCATTTTATGTATTTCTGTCACAGATTCATGGATAATCTCCAAACAGAAGTTCTCGAAATAGAATTTCTTTCCTACTCTAATGGGATGAATACAATCAGTGAAGAAGATTTTGCTCATATACTTTTACGATATACAAATGTGGAAAATACATCAGTATTTTTGGAAAATGTGCGTTACAGTATACCTGAAGAAAAGGTATTTAATCCACCATATTTATAGTAGTATATATATGTTACATATGTTATTAACTTATTGTTATTGCCTATATTTCTTTTTTCTTTCTTTTTTTTATTATAATTTTTATTTTAATCATAGTGGTTTACATGATGACAATAATATTTTAAATATTTACATAACATCAGGGGGGGATTACCATCACCAAATTGTCTTTCCTTCACCTCCGTTTTTGTCCTATCTCCCATATCCACTTCCCTCCCCCCCAGGGTTGCTAGAATATGTGGTCCCTATGTACTTATCCTACCACATAGTAGTCTTGCATCTGATTGGTCTAGGTGTCTCCCTAATTTCCCCCTCTAACTGGGAGGTAGGCCTAGTTAGTTAATTTTGCGTGGTTTGGTCTGAAGAAGAGAAAAGTAGTAAACTGGGGTAAAAGTCTATTATTGTTATTGCCTATATTTCTTTTTGTGATTTATTTTACTTCTCTCTAGATCGAGAAGTAGGTAGAATATATTTTATTCTTTTCTTAGTTTTTTTTTTTCAGGCCACAATTGGTGGCACTCAAGGGTTACTCCTGACTCTGCACTCAGAGCACACACTCCTGGTGTGTTCAGGGACTGTATGGGATGCCTTGAGTTACTCAGGTCAGCCACGTACAAAGCAAACCTTCGCCCTACTCACTGTTCTATTGCACTGGCCTCTCTTCTTTTCTTCTTTGTCCTAAATATTTTTTGTCTTGAGGTCTAAAATTTTTTTGAATTGGTTAATTTAAAATGCTGGATAGATATCTATATTATTAAAGGATATATATTTGTTTTACTCAAATTATGGGTATTATTTTTATTTTCTTTTATTTTGTCTTTGGTTTTGGTTTTGAGCCACACCCAGTAATGCTTAGGGGTTACTCCTGTCTGTGAGCTCAGAAATCGCTCCTGGCTTGGGGGACCATATAGGAGACTGGGGGATCAAACTGCAGTCTGTCCTAGGTCAGTCACGTGCAAGGTGGAACGCCCTACCGCTACTCCACCTCACTGGCCCCAGAGGTATCATTTTTCAAGAGGACTTTGCTGAACTTTATACTTTGCTTCACTACGTAAGCCTCCCTTCTTACACGGCAGTTTATATTACTATCATTTTAGTCTATTCATTTCTAAAATATTCTTAATAAGAGGTCATTTGAAGACAGCCACTGAGTGAGTGATCTTATCAATGGGTTGAAGTGAGATTTCTTTCAAAGAGTTTGGATTTCACGATTAGTTAAGAACCTAACACAACTGAATGTCTGTTTGTTTAGTGGCAAATGTGTTGTTAGCAATTCTGAGTATTTGCATTATCTAGTGGTATTTGAATGCATCACTGCAACCAAATAGAATTGGTGTTAGAAGTGCCCCTTCAAGTATGAGATGTTTTGGAAATATTGCCATCTAGTTGTGTTTGTAGAAGGATCAAGTTAATCTAACCAAGAAAAACTTGCATAGTTTGACTTCGTTTAAAATGGATACAATGTGACTGTGCTAACAGAAGTCCTAAATGTTTTTTTAAGAAAGGATTTCATCCTTTTGGTCATTAGTTTACATAGTCTTTAAATTAGGTTAAGACTTTTGTATGCTTTGTGCCAAATTGTGTTTTTGTTTTTTGTTTGGTTTTTTTTTTTTTGCAGTTTATAGACACTTACCTTAAAAAAATTGGAGGGTTTTTTGTTTTTGTTTATTAAATAGAAACAACTCTATAACTCACAAAGTTCCATTCCAGGGTGAGGAATGTATGGAAACATGTATAGGCTTTTACATCTAAAACTATTTCAAAATCATTTTTTCTTTTAAGTTAAATTCAATTTCTGAAACTACTGTTAGAAGTATGTTAAGCACTATAAATTATTATATATATATACATTTTTATAAAGAAAGAAGAATGTTTGTAATATGAATAAGCACTAATTATCATTGATTTGTTTCATCTTTTTTGCATTACTTTATCATTCCATAGTACAGCCTTCTGGTTGTCTTCTTTAAAAAAAAAAAGTTTGTATTCCCAGAATTATAGACCTCTGCCCAGAGTTCTAAACTCAAGACACTCAGCCCATGTAATTTCTATTGTAATCTACTGTGTCCTCATCTTCTACGCCTTTTACATTCTCACACACACATATCCTCCTCCCAGGAATAACAACTACTTCTATTTGAATAGCACTTTGCATTTATAAAATAATTTTCCACTTATGCAACAGATATTTATTAAACATATCTACTGATTACTAGATCTTATCCTAACAACTAAAAAGAAAAAAAATAAGTCAAATTTTCTCATAGAAATACACCTTACTAAAGAGAAATGTAAAACATGCAAACAAAATACAAATATGAAATATTTTCACATAATTATAGGCATTATAAAAATAATGAATTTTTTAGACCAGAAAGGAACATTGAATAAGAGAAAGCTGTTCTAAAAGTAATTTTCTAAAGGTAAATTTAAAGCTATTTTTAAGAAATAACCTAACAGTAAAATTGACCAGTAAAAATCTGAAGAAAGAGCATTCAAAGCTCAGGAAACAGCAGATATGGATGGGCCTCGGATAATAGAAATTAATAAATAAAATGCCTTGTTTATTTGAAAAATTATTAAAGGAGGAAATTGTGAATGGAAGGAAAGTTGTAAGAGATAAAGGACGGATATCTATTTATCAACTCTTATAGAATCCTGTAGTTCAAGAAGACCAAGAATAAGGAGCTTATGTTTTATTCTTATGGGAGAATTTCAAAGTGCTAGGAAGTTGTTAATATGGTTTATTTAATCAGTAAAGCAGGAATCAGCAAACTATCCTATCTCTTATTTTTATAAATGAAAATTTGAAATATAGCCATGCCCATTCTTAGTTGTTTTTTGCATCATAAAGGTAAAGTTATATCATTGCAACACAAACCATATAGATTACAGAAATTAACATATTTACAGGGCTGGAGCGGTAGAACAGGGTATTTACCTTGCACATGGCAGACCTGGACAGAGCCGGGTTGGATCCCCAGCATCCAATATGGTCCCCTGAGCTTGCCAGGAGTGATTTCTGAACAGAGTCAGGAGTAACTTGTGAGCACTGCTGAACAGAGCTTAAAAACCAAAAAGAATGAAAAGAAGGGGCCGGGCGGTGGCGCTAAAGGTAAGGTGCCTGCCTTGCCTGCACTAGCTTTGCACAGACCGCGGTTCGATCCCCCGGTGTCCCATATGGTCCCCCGAGCCAGGAGCAACTTCTGAGCACATAGCCAGGAGTAACCCCTGAGCGTTACCGGGTGTGGCCCAAAAACCAAAAACCAAAAAAAAAAAAAAAAAAGAATGAAAAGAAACTATTTACTCCCTGACTTCTGTGAGAAAAATTCTCCACTCATTTTAGAGTGTATTTTTAGAGAATATGCTTGCTATTCATTCAGTAAGTGCTTTTTTTATTTTTAGCAAATTCTTGTTGTCTACTATAACAGTATGTGTGCCAAATGTGGTCAAATTTATGTTTTAGAAGATGATCTTAGTTTTTATATACAGAATAAACTTCTAAAACAGGGGTCCTCAAACTTTTTAAACGGGGCCAGTTCACTGTCCTTCAGACTGTTGGAGGGCCACATTATAGTAAAAACATAAATTATGAACAAATTTCTATGCACACTGCATATATCTTATTTAGAAGTGAAGAAACAAAATGGGAATAAATACAATATGTGGCCCACGGGCCGTAGTTTGAAGACCCCTGTTCTAAAAGAACCAATATTGAAAGATATGTTAGAATATTCTTACTATATCAACTAATATTTGACAAAGGAGCCAAGAATTTGAAATGGAGTAAAGACAGTCTCTTCAACAAATGGTGTTGGAACAACTGGATAACCACCTGTAAGAAACTTAAGATTTGATCCACACATCATACCTTACATGAAAGTCAACTGAAAGTGGATTAAAAACCTTGGAATCAGACCCAAATCTATAAAGTGCACTGAGGAAAAAATAGGCAGAACACTTTCAGTCTTTTTTTTTTTTCAAGTTTCACTCAAACATTTATTTTGTCGAGTCATTCAAGGGATAGGTCCTCTTAGATACAAAACAAATATTATTGAGCTGAGTTTTGAAGTCCATAAAAGACCCCAAAGAGCAAAATCTACTTTTTAAATTGGAACAGAATTGCAAAGGAAACATACTCTTTTTACAAAAAAAAAAAAAAGCTGTAAGAATGTGATTAATGATAAAAGACATTTTCATGCTTTTACACAATATTAGTTATAGTAAGGCCCATCAGTGGAAAGAATGAAAATATTTCTTTTACCCTTAAATAATACATAGACTTCCCAAGAGGAAGTGAACGGTTCTTGAGAGGAGTAATCTAATGATTGTAATCAGGTATTTTTATCACATGGACACTTTCAGTCTTATACCTCAAAAAGTCTTTGATGATAGAATACCAATGGCAAGAAACAGAGCATCAAACCTAAATAAATGGGACTACATCAAAATAAATTGCACAAGAAACACTGATTAAAACTAGAACAACTAGGGGCTTGGAGAGGTAGCATGAAGGTAGGGCTTTTTGCCTTGTATGTAGAAGGACAGTGGTTTGAATCCCAGCATCCCATATGGTCCCCTAAGCCTGCCAGGAGTGATTTCTGAGCATAGAGCCAGGAGGAACCCCTGAGTGCTGCCAGGTATGACCCAACAACAACAACAACAACAACAACAAAAAAAAAACACTAGAGTCAGAGCGATAGTGCAGCGGTAGGGTGTTTGCCTTGCAGCAGCTGACTCAAGATGGACCTGGATTCACTCCCCGGAGTCCCCTATGGTCCTCCAAAGCCAGGAGCAATTTCTGAGCGCATAGCCAGGAATAACCCCTGAGGGTCACTGGGTGTGGCTTAAAAAAAAAAACTAAAACAGCTAACAGAATAGGAAAAAAAATTGCACTCAACACGTCAGATAATGGGTTGAAATCTAGGATGTACAAAGCACTCAGAAAGGTTAGCTTCACAAAATCTAATAAAGCCATAGAAAAATGGGGAGAAGAAATGAATAGACACTTCTGAGGTAAACCAGCAGATGGCCAACAGGTACATGAAAACATATTCACCATCACTCACCCAAATCATGACAACAATGAGGTACCACCTTACCCTAGTGAGAATGGCACACATCAGAAATAACAGGACCAATCTCTGTTGGTGGGGATGTGGTAAGGATATTCTTACATAATGCATATAAGAGATAAATATCACATGGACCAGAATTAAAGTAGGGAGTTATGATCAGATGATGTGTCACTTAAATGTAGAGCTGAAAGAAATTGGTGGGTTTAATTTTAAAGTAATAAAAAAGGAAGAATGAAGAACTCCCAAAGTCCAAACTTTAGGTGGAACAGTGGTGCCATTTATTGAGTTAAGCAGGAATCCAAGTTTGAAGTTAGGAGAAAAATCTAGTTTGGTTGTTTTGTGGTTGTTTGTGTGGTTTGTTGGGTGGGGAGGCTTGCTCATTGTTTCTGAATTTTGGACTTCCTTCTGGCTCTGTGCTCAGGAATCATTTCTGGTAGGCTCAGGAGATCATATGAGGTGCCTGGGCCAGCTACATGCAAGACAGATGTCTTACTCAACGTACTGTCTCTTTGACCCAGAGATAATATACTTTTTTTTAAAACAACTATGATATTCCTGATATATTTAAGTGGAGAAATCTTGCAGACATATAAGTTAGTTTAGTTATCAGTACTGTTAAAAATAGTCATTAATGTATAGGCGTCTAAACTGTGTCTTGAGCTTAATTTTCTCTCTTAATTTCAGATTTGCCTATTCAGCATCTCTACATAGTATTCAGTATATATCTCAAATCTTTATTTGCCTTGGACATAAATCCTTATCAGATGCATAATGTACAAATATCTTCTGTCTTTTTATTCTGTTTATTTTCTTTTACTTTTCAAAGATTTTTGATTTAATGTAGTCCTCATTGTTTATCTTTACTTGCATTCACTTGCCATTTGCAATCAAGTCCTCAAGGACATTTCTAATACTGGTGTCATGGAATGTTTTACTCAAGTTATTTTTAAGTACTTGAAGGTCTTAAATTCAGGTATTTGATTTATTTTGAAATTTATTGTTTTGTCTTGTTTTAGAACATAATTTTTTCTGCTTGAACTATGCATTGAAATTTTTTCCAACTCAATTTGTTGAAGATATTTTCTTGGGCCCAGAGAGATAGCACAGTGGTGTTTGCCTTGCAAGCAGCCGATCCAGGACTTAAGTTGGTTGCTTCCAATCCCAGTGTCCCATATGGTCCCCTGTGCCTGCCAGGAGCTATTTCTGAGCAGACAGCCAGGAGTAACCCCTGAGCACTGCTGGGTGTGGCCCAAAAACCAAAAAAAGAAGATATTTTCTTTCTTCAATATAGGCTAGACTTTTTTTGTTATAAATTAAATATTAATACATAGGTTTGTTATTTCTTGACTTTCAATTCTATTCAATCAACTGGGTTTTTTTATTTTATACTATTGTCAATTTTATTTTTGTCATTTCACAATACAGTTTGAAGTCAGATTACATGATTCTTCCTTTTTTACTTCCCTTTGGGTTTCTTTACTCTTTGAGGTGTTTTATGATTCCTTCTAAGCCTTAGTATTTTTTGCTGAATTACTTTTTTTAAATCATTATAATTTTAATTGGCTGCCTTAAATATAGTATATATCATTCGGTAAAATGGACACTTTGACTATATCATTTGTCCCCTAGTTTTTCCATCTCCTAATGTTTCATTCTCTGTATTTTATTAATGTCATGTTGTTTTTGTTATATACAACTTCCTTAATTAAATGTATCTAATATACTACTGCATTCTTTTGGTCACAATTATAAATGGTATTTTATCTTAATTTTTTCTCATTAGTTATTTATTTGTAAAGATATGCATATTTTCATATATTGGTTTTGACAGTACTTAGTGTACTTACTGGAACATTAAGGGTTTTCTATGTATATATTATTTTATCACATGCAAACAATGATAGTTTTATTTTCCAATATAAACTGTATTTATTATCTAATTTCTCTGGAAATAACTTTGATACTAAATTAATTAGAAAGGGTATGAGTGCTGTCTGCCTGTGTTTCTGAATTCCTGAAGGTCTCCTAAGAGGCCTAGGGAGCGCACCCCCAAAAAAATGCATTTTGAAGATGCCCAGTAAGTACATTCTGGCTGTGGGGGTTTTGTCCAATAAGCTGAGCTCTCTGGCCTGTGGAGGCTAAGCCCTGCTGTGCCTTTGTTCAATCTGAGGACTTCAAGTGAAACGTCTCCTGCCTGTCCCTGTCTGCCTCTGTTTCTGAATCCCTGAAGATCTCCTCAGAGGCTTAGGGAGCACACCCCAAAAAAACTGCATTTTGAAGATGCCCAGTAAGTACATTCTGGCTGTGGGGGTCGCTGTCCAATAAGCTCAAATCTCTGGCCTGTGGAGGCTCAGCCCTGCTGTGCCTTTGTTCACTCTGAGGACTTCAGGGGAAATTTCTCCTGCCTGTGCCTGTCTGCCTGTGTTTCTGAATTCCTGAAGGTCTGCTCAGAGGCCTAGGGAGCGCACCCTCAAAAAACTGCATTTTGAAGCTGCCCATTACCTACATTCTGGCTGTGGGGGTCGCCATCCAATAAGCTGAACTCTATGGCCTGTGGAGGCTCCACCCTGCTGTGCCTTTGTTCACTCTGAGGACTTCAAGGGAAACGTCTCCTGCCTGTGCCTGTCTGCCTGTGTTTCTGAATCCCTGAAGGTCTCCTCAGAGGCCTAGGGAGTGTACCACCAAAAAACTGTCAACTAGAGGCAGTAGAAGAGCGGCTTTGCTTCGCTTCACAGCCGCGCACTTTTTCTAACCAATGAACCCCACCACACATGCAGGAAAAACCACACTACAAGCGTGACAATGGGGAAACCTCGCAGGCAAACACCATCCACAGAGAATGAAGACAAAAGCGCAGATGACCTAATAAACTCCAACACCTGATTAACCTCTCGGATAAGGAACTTAAAAATAGCAATATGGAAGATGTTTGTAGAACTCAAAGAAAGCATAGATTGATCTGAACAGAACACAAAGACAGAAATCAGAAACCTCCAAACTGAAATGGCAGATCTGAAAAACATGGTAGCTCAACTGAAAACCTCAGTGGATGGCTCGACAGCAGGGTATCAGCAGCTGAGGAGAGAATCGAAGTACTGGAAGATGTGATGCAGAAAAACTCAACACAACAGAGGAAATTGGTAAAGAACCTTAAGACAAACGAACAGGCAATGGAAAAAGTACACAAGGCATGCGATCAGATGAAAATAGAAGTCTTTGATAAATTCAACAGAAACAACATAAGAATCAATGGAGTCCCAGAGACCCAGGTAGGAGATTTCCAGGAAGAATCAACTGTCAAAGGCATCATCAAAGAGATACTCCCAGAGTTAAAGACTACATGCAATCAAATCCTGCATGCCCGAAGAATACCAGCTAAAAGAGACCCAAAGAAAAACACCCCAAGACACATTCTCATTACAATGACAAATCCCACAGATAGAGATAGAATACTGAAAGCAGCAAGATCAAAAAGGGAAATTACATTCAAAGGAGGATCCCTAAGACTTACCACAGACATGTCACAAGAAACTCTCAAGGCCATAAGACAGTGGTGGGATATTGTGACAAGACTGAATGAAATGAATACCTCACCGAGAATACTGCACCCAGCCCGACTCACGTTCAGGTTTGAAGGAAGAATACATAGCTTTATGGATAAACAACAGCTCAGAAACTTCACAGATGATAAACCAAAACTGAGAGGTCTACTCTAAGACAAGAGAGACCAACAAATACAGCAAACTTATCTACAAAGATGACATTAAATCCTATGACAATCATCTCCCTCAATGTCAATGGACTAAATTCACCAATTAAAAGACACTAAGTGGCAAAATGGGTCAAAAAGATGAATCCAACCTTCTGCTTCCTACAAGAAACACACATGAATAGTCAGAACAAACTAGACTCAAAATCAAAGGCTGGAGGAAAATTATCCAAACAAACAACACCCTCAAAAAAGCTGGGGTGGCCATATTAATATCTGATGACACCAACTTTATGCTCAGAAAAGTAGTAAGGGACAAAGATGGACACTGTGTACTAATCAAGGGATATGTGCAACAGGACGAAATGAGACTATTAAGCATATATGCACCCAATGAGAGACCAGCAAATTATCTAATACAATTACTGACAAATCTGAAAGAAGAAATCAATAATAACACAATCATTGTGGGAGACTTCAACACAGCCATATCAACACTTGATAGGTCAACCAGACTGAAACCCAACAAAAAAATACCAGGCTTGAAAAGAGTTATGGAAGAAAGATGACTAATTTAGATATATACAGGACACACCATCCCAAAAAACTGGATACACATTCTTCTCCCATGTACATGGGTCATTCTCCAGGATAGACTATATGCTGACACATAAAACATACCTCCATAAAATCAAGAGGATAGAAATCTTGCAGGCTATCTTTGCTGACCACAAGGCTCTGAAATTAGATGTGAACTACAAAGCCACACAGAAGAAAAACTTTAACAATCGGAAAATAAACACCCTGCTACTGAACAACCATTAGTCCGAGATGAAATCAAAAAGGAAATCAAATCTTTCCTGGAAACAAATGATAATGAAGACACAAACTGCCAGAATCTATGGGACACAGCAAAAGCGGGCCTGAGAGGAAAATTTATAGCTCTACAAGCACACATCAGGAAGGAAGAAGAGGCATACCTGAATAAATTAATGACACAGCTCAAAAAATTAGAAAATGACCAACAAAAGGTACCAAAAATAGGGAGACAGAAGGAAATAACAAAGCTGAAAGCAGAACTCAATGAAGTGGAAAACCAAAAAACAGAAAGATCAACGAAAGCAGAAGTTGGTTCTTTGAAAAAATAAACAAGATTGATAGACCACTGGCAAAATTCACAAAGAAAGAGAGAGAGAGAAATCTGATAATTCATATTAGAAATGAAAAGGGGGAGATCAGGACAGATATTGCAGAGATCCAAAGGGTAATCAGAGACTACTTTGAGAAACTTTATGCTACTAAACATGAGAACCTAAAAGAAATGGAAAAAATTCTTGGATACTTATAACATTCCACATTTAAGTAAGGAGGATGTAGCATATCTAAACACCCCCATCACTACTGAGGACATTGAAACTGTAATCGAACATCTGCCCAAAAAGAAAAGCCCAGGCCCAGATGGATTTCCTAATGAATTATTTCAAATCTTTCAAGAGGAGCTACTACCAATCCTAGCCAAGCTCTTCCATGATATTGAAAAAACGGGAACACTCCCAGACAGCTTTTATGAAGCCAACATCACCTTGATACCAAAACCAGACAGAGATGCTGCCAAAAAAGAAAATTACAGACCAATATCCCTGATGAATGCTGATGCAAAGATTTTCAACAAAATCCTGGCAAATAGGATCCAATGCATCATCAAGAAGACCATACACTACGACCAAGTAGGTTTCATCCCAGGAATGCAAGGATGGTTTAACATCCGTAAATCTATCAACATCATACACAACATCAACAACAAGAAAAATAAAAATCACATGATCATATCAATAGAAGCAGAGAAAGCATTTGTTAAGGTCCAACACCCATCCTTGATAAAAACTCTCAGCAAGATGGGAATGGAAGGAACCTTTCTCAATCTAGTTGAAGCCATCTACCACAAGTCAATGGCAAGTATTATCCTCAATGGAGAAAAACTAAAAGCCTTTCCTCTAAATTCGGGTACAAGACAAGGCTGTCCGCTCTCACCACTACTCTTCAACATAGTACTGGAAGTTCTTGCTATAGCGATCAGGCAAGTAAAAGATATCAAGGGAATCCAGTTAGGAAAGGAAGAAGTCAAGCTCTCATTGTTTGCAGAGGACATGATACTCTACTTAGAAAACCCTAACGACTCTACCAATAAGCTTCTAGAAACAATAGACTCATATAGCAAGGTGGCAGGCTACAAAATTAACACACAGAAATCAATGGCCTTTTTATACACCAATAATGATACAAAAGAGAAGGAAGTCAAGAAGGCAATCCCATTTACAACAGTGCCACACAAACTCAAATATCTTGGAGTCAACTTGACCAAAGACGTGAAGGACCTATACAAAGAAAACTATAAAGCCCTGCTCCAAGAAATAAGAGAGGACACATGGAAATGGAAACACATACCCTGCTCATGGATTGGCAGGATTAACATCATTAAAATGGCAATACTCCCCAAACCATTATACATATTTAATGCGATCCCCTTAAAAATACCCATGACATTATTCAAAGAAGTGAATTAAACACTTATGAATTTCATCTGGAACAATAAACACCCTCGAATATTCAAAGCACTACTAGGGTAAAGGAAAATGGGAGGCATTACTTTCCCCAAACACTTACGAAGTTCATCTGGAACAATAAACACCCTCGAATATTCAAAACACTCCTAGGGAAAAGGAAAATGGGAGGCCTTACTTTCCCCAACTTTAAACTGTACTACAAAGCAATAGTTATCAAAACAGCATGGTATTGGAATAAAGACAAACCCTCAGATCAGTGGAATAGGCTTGAGTTCTCAGACATTGTCCCCCAGACATACAATTACCTAATTTTTGATAAAGGAGCAAGAAATCCTAAGTGGAGCAGAGAAAACCTCTTCAACAAGTGGTGCTGGCAGAACTGGTTAGCCACTTGCAAAAAAGCGAACATGGACCCCCAGTTAAAATCAAGTACAAAGGTAAAATCCGAATGGATTAAAGACCTTGATATCAGCCCGATACAGGTATATAGAATACCATGTCGGTAAAACACTCCATGATATTGAGACTAAAGGCATCTTCAAGGAGGAAACTGTACTTTCCAAACAAGTGGAAGCAAAGATCAACAGATGGGAAAACATTAAACTGAGAAGCTTCTGCACCTCAAAAGAAATAGTGCCCAGGATACAAGAGTCACCCATCAAGTGAGAGAAACTATTCACCCAACACCCATCAGATAAGAGGCTAATATCCAAAATATACAGAGCACTGACAAAACTTTACAAGAAAAAAACTTCTAATCCCATCAAAAAATGGGGAGAAGAAATGAGCAGACACTTTGATAAAAAAAAAAAAAAAAGAAATACAAATTGCAAAGAGGCACGTGAAAAAATTATCCTTGTCACTAATCATTAGGGAGATGCAAATGAAAACACAATGAGATACCACCTCACACCACAGAGATTGGCACACATCACAAAGAATGAGAACACTCAGTACTGGCGGGGATGTGGAGAGAAAGGAACTCTTATCCACTGCTGGTGGGAATGCAGTCTAGTCCAACCTCTATGGAAAGCAATATGGAGATTCCTCCAAAATCTGGAATTTGAGCTCCCATTCGACCCAGCTATTCCACTTCTAGGGATATACCCTAAAAACACAAGAATACAATACCAAAACCCCTTCCTCACGCCTATATTTATTGCAGCACTATTCACAATAGCCAGGCTCTGGAAACAACCAAGATGCCCTTCAACAGACGAATGGCTAAAGAAACTGTGGTACATATACACAATGGAATATTATGCAGCTGTCAGGAGAGATGAAGTCATGAAATTTTCCTATACATGGATATACATGGAATCTATCATGCTGAGTGAAATAAGTCAGAGGGAGAGAGAGAGAGAGAGAGAGAGAGAGAGAGAGAGAGAGAGAGAGAGAGAGAAAGAGAGATTAAGAATAGTCTCACTCATCTGTGGGTTTTAAGAAAAATAAAAGTCATTTTTGCAACAATCCTCAGAGACAATGAAAGGAGGGCTGTAACACCAGCTCACTTCATGAAGCTCACCACAATGAGTGGTGAGTTCAGTTATAGAAATAACTACACAGAGAACTACCATAATCATGTGAATGAATGAGGGAACTGGAAAGCCTGTCAGGAGTACAGGTGGCAGTGGGTTGGGATGGAGGGAGATTTGGGACATTGGTGGTGGGAATGTTGCACTGGTGATGGGGGTTTTCTTTACATGACTGAAACTAATCACAATCATTTATGTAATCAAGATGTTTAAATAAAGAAAAAGAAATAAATTACTGTCAGTAAAAAAAGAAAGAAAGAAAGAAAGAAAGAAAGAAAGAAAGAAAGAAAGAAAGAAAGAAAGAAAGAAAGAAAGAAAGAAAGGGCAGGAGTAAACAATTTTGTATTGTTGCCGTTTTTTTTAGAAAAGCTTTCTTTTACCTATGAGTATGTTATCAGCTATGAATTTATAGTGTTGGATCTTTATTATATTGAGATATGTTCTATCTATCCCATTTTACTTAGCGGTTTTTTTTGTTTTGTTTTTTGTTTTTGGGTTTTTTGTGTGTGTGTGTGTGGTTTTTGGGTCACACCCAGCAGTGCTCAGGGGTTATTCCTGGCTCCATACTCAGAAATTGTTCCTGGCAGGCACGGGGGACCATATGGGACGCCGGGATTCGAATCGATGACCTTCTGCATGAAAGGCAAATGCCTTACCTCCATGCTATCTCTCCGGCCCCTTACTTAGCGTTTTTAATCACAAATTTGTACCTCATCATAAATGCTTTCTCAACCTCTAGTTTGATATTATCATCAAACCTAACCTTTAACTTATTCAGCATACTACATTAATTTGTATATATTAAAACACCCTTATACTTTTTTTTTTTTTTTTTGCATTTTGGGCCACACCCAGCAGCACTCAGGGGTTTACTTTCGGCTCTGCACACAGCAATCACTCCTTGCTTGGGGGACCATATGGGATGCTAGGGATACCAAGACCTTCCTAGGTCAGCCACATTCAAGGCAAACACCATACAGCTGTGTTACTGCTCCAGCCCCATAACCCTTTAACTCTTGAAATAAATCCCATTTTATACTGACATGTGTTCCTTTTAATCTGATTTAGTATTTTTTATCTTTTTTGGGGGGGTTTGGTTTTGGGGCCACACCCAGTGATGCTCAGGGGTTACTCCTGGCAATGCGTTCAGAAGTCATTCCTGGCTTGGGGGACCATATGGGATGCTTTTCAGTGCATGCAAGGCAAATGCCCTACCACTTGTGCCATCATTCCAGCCCCTAGGTTTTTTTTAAATGTATTTTGTACATTTATCAGAAATATTGATGTTATTTTTATGTGTGTAATATCCATGTCTGGATTTTGTTTCAGGTTAATGTTAATCCAAGATTTTTTTTATAACTGTTTGAATTTTCATACTATGTAGGTTTCCCCTTCTTGGATTGGTCTTGTAGATTTAATTTTGTTGTTGTTTTGTTTTGTTTTGTTTTTGTTTTTATTTTGGGCCACACCTGGTGGCATTCAGGGGTCCTTGCTCTGCACTCAGAAATCACTTTTGGCAGGCGGGGGTGGGTGGGTGGGGACACATTATAGAATGCCTGGAATCAAACCCAGATCCGTCCCAGGTTGGCCACATGCAAGTGAAACGCCCTACCATGGTGCTATCACTCCAGCCCCTTGTAGATTTAATTTTTATAAAAAGAATAGGATGCCATAGAGTTCTAACTTATTTTTACAAGCAAATATTTTCATTTTCCTGTATCATTTAATAAAGGAATTATTTATTTTTCAATTAGAGGACATGGAACCCTTAAGTAATTACAGATATTTGGATTTACTATGGGCTCTCAGTACTATTTTTTATGCTTTAAATTTTTTTAGTTATTTTCTCCATTTTATGTTAGTTAAAATATCAAGTGCTTCTTTGCGGTCGTTTTTTAATCATTAGGCCACATTCCATTCAAGTCCCAAAATTCAATTCTAGGCATAGAGAGAGAAAAACAATCATTTTCTTCCCTCTGTCACTCATCTAGAATTTCTGTTCTTGCTACTATCAAGAAATATTTAAGTGTCTGCCATAAAGTATGACTGGGGGTGGAGCAAGAGGACAGAAGGGATATTTGGGGAAATTGGTGGTGGAAAATGAGTGGGTGTTGGCACATAGTATGACTGAAACTTAATTATCATTAACTTTTTTACTTTGTATCTCATGGTGATTTGATTTTAATCTTATTTATTTATTTATTTATTTATTTATTTATTTGGTTTTTGGGCCACACCCAGCGGTGTTCAGGGGTTACTCCTGGCTGTCTGCTCAGAAATAGCTCCTGGCAGGCACGGGGGACCATATGAGATACCGGGATTTGAACCAACCACCTTAGATCCTGGATCGGCTGCTTGCAAGGCAAACACCACTGTGCTATCTCTCCGGGCCCAATTTTAAAATTTTTTAAGAATTTTTTTGTCTCTATTTAAGTGAATACTTAGTTTTACTATTTATGTTTTACAGCCACAATGTCTTTATAGCAAATAATTATGATTTGAATTTGACTTGTATATTCAAACATGAAAATCCCACTTTGAAAAAATCTATTAAATCATACGTTGACTATTATTTTCTTTTGTTAGTTTGTTTGGTTGTTAATATTAAGCTCCTTCTAAGTATTGACATTTTTGCTCACAGATGGCTTAAAAATATTTCATCCTCCTATTTTTCGTTTTTACCAGCACGAACTTGTCACCTGAAATAGAGACAGACTGTTGCTGTGGCAGCTGGTCACAGCATAGACTGGTGCAGAGCCAGCACAGTGACCAGTTTCCTTGGCAACAAGCTCCCCATATCAGGACAAACCCCTTCAGTCTCAGTCTTCATAACTGACTCAGACCATCATTTCTGGAAAGCATGGCAGGTGGGAACATGTAACATAATAGAATCCAGGATTGGACTGGACATAAATGCATATAGAGAAAAAAAGAAAAGAAAATCATATGAGAGGATCAGGGAAGACAGAACAGCTAATTGTTGTAAGGAGAAAAGTTTGTAATGGAAGCATAAATACTATATAAAATAATGTATTTTATTTTATAATTAATCATTTAATCAGTGCTTGACTTATATGAAAATAGATTCTGCTGGAACTTTCCCCAGGTTTCCACGGCTGCCTACTTTCCCTTTCCTAGGTACATCCATATTAAGGTTAGAAGTAGTTAAACTTGAGGCTAAAGAGATAGCATGGAGGTAGGGTGTTTGCCTTGCATGCAGAAGGACGGTGGTTCGAATCCCGGCATCCCATATGGTCCCCTGAGCCTGCCAGGAGCGATTTCTGAGCATAGAGATTGGACTAACCCCTGAGCGCTGCTGGGTGTGACCCAAAAACCATTAAAAAAAAAACTGCTGCCCCTCTTTGTTTACTTTATCACATACATTTTGCTGGAAAGAACATATTAATTAAACATTTATGCCAAATTCATATTATCTTAGGCACATCGTGCTTATTTCAAATAATTTTCCATTTAGTGGAATACCTTAGAGTCTATTGCAATTTAGGTAAATAATACTCCAGTTTTTCTGTGGCTATATTCATACCAAATCTTGTGTTTGGCCACCCAGAACTTCCAGAAGTATGTATTAATTGAACTTCCTCCTATTATGCTGGCAGTCTTATGGCTGGATAAAGTGAAAATATACGACTCTTGATATTTTACATTGTCATTATAAAAATTAATTATCTAATGCTGACTTATTTTGAAGGAGTGTATGTACAGTGAAAACTTTATTTAGGAATTATTTTTTATTTTTGTTTTTCCCCCTAAACATTACATTTTTATTGGGGATTAAGAAATTTAGGTCTGAAATAGAGCTTTCAAAACTGGAATTTTTAATTTAATTTTGGTTTTGTTTGGGGGCCATGTCCATTGATGCTCAAGGTTTACTCCTGGCTCTGCGCACAAGAATCATTCCTGACTGTATTCAGGGGGCTATATAGGATGTTGGTAATCAAAGGAGCCTTGATCAGCCTCATGCAAGGCAAGTTCCTTATGCACTGTACTGTCTCGCTAGCTCCCCACAAATTGGAATTTTTAATTCATTTTTATTGTAGCATCTTGGAGAACCTTTATGCTGATATGGCAATGTTTGAAAATGTTGCACGTATTTTTGCAAATGTAGCAATAGAATGGAAATAAATATCTATGCATTTTTTCATTCTATTTGGAGAATGACTATTTCAAAACTTATTTGCCTTGAAAATGTTTACTTATATATTTTGTATTACAGATTATCAATTTCTAGTAAATGTAGAGACATATTTGTTTTAATAAATTTGTCAATACTAAGTATAGTTATAAATATCTTTCTAATACAGGGCATCACATTTGATGAATTCAGGTCATTTTTCCAGTTTTTAAACAACTTAGAAGACTTTGCAATAGCCTTGAACATGTATAACTTCGCAAGTCGTTCTATAGGGCAGGGTAAGTGATCTTTCAGAATTCTAAAGTAGGAAATAATCTTCTATTATTTGGGGGGGACTTTGACAAAATAGTAGACCTATCATTTTAAATATCAGCTTTTCTAAAAGTTTTATAAAGACTAACAATAGAAAAATCTGTTTTCCTTAAGCAAAATTAAAAAATGAATGCTATATTTTAGTGTTAATTTTTATTACCATTTATTTCATGTGTTGGGTTCTTTTATTTCATATTTTAGGATGAAGCTAATGTTTGTGAAGTTCAAAAAAGAATAAATATCCTGTTACTTAATAACACTAAAGGAATCACTGCCTACAGAGCCCACTGTCATACTCCAAACATTATCATGGATGATCAGATACTAACTTCACTTACTATCCTTATTCACTCAAAATTCTATATGTCAACAGAGCCACCTCTAAGCAGTGAGCTTAAAATGAATTTTAAGGGCAATCTATAGAACTCAATCAATTTTGCCTAGTTTACAAAGAAATACAGTTCTATGATACTCAGAATGGTATTGTCTTCAAGACTATTTCATGTGTTCTCCCAGCATTCCACGACTACAAGCATATTTCTTCTCTCCTCATAGTCAAATCATTTGTTACTGTGCTTTTATATGGGAATTTTATGCTTAAATTTTAAAGATTTTACCTGTATCTGTCCTAATTCCCAAGATTAAATCTCAAAGAATAACCTCATTCCTGTGTAGAAAGCTCTAGGTAGAAACTCAAACCATAGCTCTTAAGTTCATGGATAATTCTTTCTTTGCCAAAAACTTATGCATCCTTTATACAGCTTCATTTACTATGAGAAGCCTCAGTTTTACTTTTTCTTATTTAACCTGTGCCTAACATAGATATTTAAATAAGTCATCCCAATTAAATCCAATTTGGCGTTTCAAAACCAAGATCTTTGGGAGCCTTCCTTTACTACCCTGGGAAACCTACTAATAAACCTTAAAAACAAATAAAAAGTTTTTTTTTATCTGATTTAAGCCAACACCTGGTTTTTAATAAATAAAATAAAGTTTTTCTTTTGCTTTACAGAACTGGAAATGAAAAAAAAAAAGAATTGTAGAATTGTGTAACTTGTGCATGTTAGGAATATATCTCTTTCCTGTTGCTACTACTAGTATTAGCATATTATTACTGGTCAAAACTATTTTAGTAGTATTCCTGCTATCTATTTTCATCTCAATTATTTCCTAGAAATTCAGAACAATCTTTTTTAAACAAAAAATATTTTTATGTGTTACACCTTTATAGGCAAGGTCTTCAGTTTCCTAATTCCTATCTTGCAGAGCTTCTTTAATTCCTTTATATCCTGTGACTTCTATCCCATTGTTTTCTGAGCATATCTAATACTTCTTGTTTGCATTTCTATTTCCCTTATTTTTCTCATCCTATTACTTTATTTGCATTCTCACTTCTCTACAAGCTGAAGTCATCTATCCTTTAGGACATAGCTCTAAAGTCAAATTGTTTCTTTTCCTAATTGTTGCCTTTCTTTTCTTTCCCTCTCTTTACTACAGACAGAAATAATTATTCATTTCCACATTTTCATATCTCTTTATGGTACTTTTCTTATAGTTCTGTGTAATGGTTATTAAAACAAGTGTCTCATTTCCCATATTAATTGAAAACTTGTTAGAACTTATTCATCTTAACCTCTAAAATGTCTGTTGCCAAGAATAAATGCTCACTAAACATTCATGGATTGTAATTGCAATATTAACCTAAGATGCATCTACTTCTTGACCCTTTTAGTTAAAACCCCGGAATGTTTTGCTATCTAAAAGATAGTATTATTAATAAAAAGTCATGTTTATATAAGATCATGACTATGTATCAAAAGAAACTTTTATAACCTTTCTAGTAATTAACATACTATAAAAATAATATTAACAACCTACTCCTTTTCTGTAACATTTATCTAGATGAATTTAAGCGTGCCGTCTATGTAGCTACTGGCCTCAAACTTTCACCACATTTAGTGAACACAGTCTTCAAGATTTTTGACGTTGACAAAGATGATCAATTAAGTTATAAAGAATTTATTGGAATTATGAAAGACAGACTCCATAGAGGATTCCGGGTAAATTTATAAATTTCAAGTGTATTGATATCCTTTTTAAAATATAGAAAAAATATCTAAATTTCAGAAACTATCACATTTTTAAGGCTATAAATGTAATATTTTATATATAGAAAGAAAATAGCAAACTTTTCAAAAACCAGTTGAGGTGATAAGATAATGCTTTCTTTAAAATATAAAATCAGGGGGCTGGAGAGATAGCATGGAGGTAAGGCGTTTGCCTTTCATGCAAGAGGTCATCGGTTCGAATCCCAGCGTCCCATATGGTCCCCTGTGCCTGCCAGGAGCAATTTCTGAGCATGGAGCCAGGAGTAACCCCTGAGCACTGCCGGGTGTGACCCAAAAACCACAAAAAAAAAAAAAAATATATATATATATATATAGATATAGATATATAAAATCAGGGGATTAAGAAATAGTGCAGGAGTTAAGGCACTTGCCTTGCATGAAGCCAATCCTAGTTGGATCTCTAGCACATGACTCCAGGAAAATCCCAGGTACAGCCCTGAGCCATCCATCCACCCAGCACTGTGGGGGAGAGCAGAGTATTCTCAATACGGTAGAGCTTGAGCAGCATCATGTCCTTATTGCCAGCTTTGTAGCCTATAATCCTGGAGAAACCTATACTTTCTGAATACCATTTCAAAGATTAAAATATATTACATATAATATGCAAGAAATATAATAAATAATAAATTGTGTATGAGGACATAATTTAATGGGCCGGAACACGTCTGGCATGCATGAGGCTCCAAGTTCCATCCCCCGCACAACAAGCCACCACCAAGGTTATGTTATGTTTGTGGCCCTCACCAACTCTAGTCCCAAACAGTGCTGCATTACCAGACTCAAATACTAAATAATGATTTAAACAACCAGACTAAGAATCACCACGACTGGTCCCCTAGAATCTCCTAAATTTTAATCTTTTATTTGGGTATTTAGTTAGTTTAATTTGTTTATCCCAATTTGTTGAAAATGTTGCCAGATATTTTTTATTCAGTGTGCATACTACCATAAGTTTTCACTTTCTAGAACATTTTTTTAACTAGGCAACTATATAGCATATATACTGCTATTTTCTGTTGATAATAAAGTAAAACAAAACACTTTTTGCATATTGAATGATTTTTCCCAATTAAGTTATTATATAGCAAGGCAATTATTATAATTCAATGATAATTTTTCAAAAAATAGTTTAAAGAATGAACTATAACATTAATCTAGATATAGTAATATATCTCACATATTTATGTGTTTTCCACAAATATTTTGAGTGGTCCAAAGAAAAGGAAAAAAGGTTGAGTATTTTTAGACTTTTATGAAGAATAGCTACATAAAGCTATAGTAATTACAATAGTGTGGTACTAGAATAAAGGCAGACTTTCAGATCACTAGACTGTATTTGAGGACTCAGTGACATGTCTTTGTGTATGTAGACAGCTAATCTTCAACAAAGAAGTTAGAGAAATGAAATGGAGAAGGAAAGCCTCTTTAACAAATGGAATTGGGAAAGCTGGGTAGGCACATGGAAAATAATTAATCTAGAGTCCTATTCACACCATACACAAAAGTTAAATCAAAAATGGATTAAAGACCTTGATATTAGATCCAAATCTATAAAATATATCAAGGAAATATATGTAAAACTATCTGATGCTAGAGGTATCTTCAGTGATTCCGTGTCATTGGTAAATAAATCAAGCAAAAATAAACAATTGGGACTGCATCAAATCAAGAAACTTCTACACATGAAGGAAACAATGACTAGAGTAAAAGACACCCTACTGAGTGGGAGAAAATACTGCTCACCACATATCTGACAAAGGTAATATGCAAACTATATAAAGCATTCACAAAACTACAGAAATCTATTTTAAAATGAGAATAAGGGCTAAAAGGGCACCTCCAGAAAGAAGACAAAAAGATGGCTAATAGACTTGTTTTGAAATATTCTTTATCACTTATCACAGAAAATTACAAATAAAAGCAACAGAGATGCCATCTCATGCCAGTCATACTGGCACACACCAAAAAGAATAGAAATAACTAGTGCTAGCAAGAATGTGGGGCAGAAGAAACCCCTGTTGGTGGGAATGTCATTTTGTAAGACATTGAAAAGAGCAAGGACTTCTAAAATTAAGAATTCAGAACCAGGGTCTGGAGAAATACTATAGAGGTTAAAGCACTTGATTTTCATATAGCCAATCCCAGTTTGATCCCCAGCACTGCATATGATCCCCTAGTATTAAATCTTGAGCACTGCTAGGTGTGACCTACTCCCTCCCCCTCCAAGAAAATTGGATTGAGAGCTACAGAGATAGAAAAGGGGTTAAGTAACTTTATACACAATTGGCCCTAGTTAAATTCATGGCATCCCAAGAGTGATCCTAAGCACAGAGCCAGTAGGCGGCTCAGGTGTGTGCCAATGAATAAATTAAAAATAATAATCTATATCCTGTATGAGCAAGTAGTTCCTTCTCATGGCATTAGCCCTGATTGCCCCCCAAAACTGGCATATAGAAACAATGGAATACTGGTCAGCTATATGAAAAATTAAAATTATGTAATTTGCTGCTACACATATAGACCTGTAGTTATGCTGACTGAAGTCACTCAGAAGAAAAGGGACAAATGTAGAATGATCTCCCTCATATATGGAATATAAATAAGCATAGTAAAGGCATTAAAAAATAGCAATTGGAAGCTTCTGCCCCTGCAGAGTTTGCCAACTGAATGGGACGGGACAAATGGGAGAGAACCTAGGGACGTTGGTAAAATGGCACTGTCACTCCAGCATTAGATGTTAGAATATCAGCCACTTTATTATGTTCCTATAAGTCACCATGCCTAAGTAAAAATAAAGAAAAAATAAAGTTATATGTACCAAATATCAAAATTCATATTAAATAATGTTTTTAAAGATATGGTTTGTTCAGCTTATATAAGTAAAATGACACTCATCTTGCTGAATGCAAGAGTCCCATTTTGCTCCATGTTCTCTAACATATCATTATTCATTGTAATCACCAAACATTGGAAGTGCAGGGTGGGGCAGCATGAGGGAGCACCACCCAACATGCTAGGGACTAACTCATGAATGTGTCTTCAGGGTTTATTGATGGGGGGGGGTGAAACAACTATATGGGTATGGATATTGAAACTGCCTCCTGCATGCAAAGCATGTATTTAGCCCATTTATCTATCCCTCTGGCACTCTCTAAATATTTTTTTTTAAATCATAGGTTATTTTAGTGAAGATACTGTGTATTTAACTGCCACCTAGTGGTTAGTTGTTAATTAACATTGGAGATGACAAAAAAAACCTTAAGTTTTTTTTTTCTTCAAAAGTGTTAAAAGTAACAAGATTAAGGCAAAGTGTGTGCTAAGACGCTAACATGGTATTACAGTCAGTATTTTTATTTTTGCTTTATTGTGTATCTGTTGCATGTCTTTATTCCCTTAATGGTTTATTTGTGTTTCAAATACTTTTAATCTTTACTTCACAGGGTTATAAAACAGTTCAAAAGTATCCCACTTTCAAATCCTGCCTGAAGAAGGAACTCCATAGTAGATAAGTATGCTAACTTCTGTCTAAATTTCTTTAGTAACAGTATGAAGGATAATAATTTATATTTCTATTTTGATAGTGAATAGTTGAAGCATAATTAGAATGTGTATTTAACTTATATCTAATGGTTTAATACAATTTAAGATTTAGTCACTTAGTAGTTTTCTTAGACCAATAATTCAACATAAGAATTAAACTTTATGGGCAGAAAGATAAGATTAAGTCTCTTGCCTTCCATGCGACCAACCTTTTTTCTATCCCCAGCACCACATATGATCACCTTAACATCAGCAGGAGTTGTGCCTAAGCACAGAGCCTAGAGTAATCCCTGAGCATTTTTTGGGTGATCCCAATGCCCCCTCTAAAAATAGACATTAAAAAATAATTAAGTTTATACTGACGCATTTGTCTTCCATGACTAAATTGCTATCTAAAAGTGAACTGTAATAAACATGCATCTGGTAAATTTTCTTGGAGTATATTCTCATTTAACCTGAAGATATTTCATCAGGAAATACAGTATAATGAAACCAAAATGAGATTTTGTGTCCTATTGTTATTTTCATAACGAGTACTTAATACCAAACATCTACTATAATAAGAATAGCTAGTGGCCATAGTGATTGCGCAGTGGGTAGACTGTTTGCTTTGCACATGGTTGACCTGAGTTCAATCCCCAGCATCTCATATGGTCACCTGAGTCTGCCAAGAGTGAGTTCTGAGTACAGATCCAGGAATAAAGCCTGAGTGCTGCTGGGTGTGGCTCAAAACACAAAATAATAGTAATAGTAACTTTAGGTACCTGACACTCTACTAGATGTTTCCACATATAGTGTCTTTTAATCCTCACAGATTGGTATATGATATAATAATAAATATACTGTAGGCTGAGTAATTTTCCCAAGATATTTACTAATAAGTGGCAAACTATTATTTGTCCTTCATTCTGTCTAATAGCAAAAGCTTAAGATTTTTGTCATTGAATGCAGTTGTTGAGAGAGATAAAGGGAATTATTTGATTTGAGTTTTTTTTATTTCATTTGGAGTTTTTTTTGGGGGGGGGTTTGTTTTGAGAACAAACCGAGTGGAAATTTCTCATGGTGGTTCTTGGGGGAACATATGAGACGCAGGGCATTGAACACAGGTAAGCCACGTGCAAGGCAAACACCTTACCAAATGTACTATCACTTAAGCCCCAAAATTCATACAATTTGTATCAACTCAAAGAATTCTCTCAAACTTGAAGTTTATGTCAAAAGAAAAAAAGAGTAGGTTATTTTTGTTGTTGTTGTTGTTGTTGTTGTTGTCTTAAAGATCAACTGAAGCTATAAAATTTGGTGAGTGTGGATTCTGATTATGTAGGTCATTAACATGAAGGTTTTATTTTTTGTACATATTGCAAATATGTTTTTTATAATTCAATCCTAAGACATTTATATTTGTCTACAGCAGTATTTCCCCTAGAGGTTCCACAGTCTACCAGTACATATTCTAAAAAATAAAAGTTGCTTAGCCAAATAAATTTCAAAACTATAATGATATACATGATTAAATAGTTCCTTTCCTTTTATAGTATCTTAATATTCTAGTATTCACAAGTCTTTAAAGAAAAAGAATGAAGGAAAGGAGGGAGAATGAGAGGAAATATTGAAGAAATATAAATTTTACAAAGCTGCTTTGAAACTAAGCAAATATGTAACCATTTGGGCAAATGTTGGTCTTAAAATGTTTCTAAAGGTAGGAACTAGTGGGGCCGGAGCAATGGCACAAACAGTAGGGTAGAGCATCTGCCTTATACGTGCTAACCTAGGACGGATCGCGGTTCAATCCCCTGGCGTCCCAGATGGTCCCCCAAGCCAGGAGCGATTTCTAAGCTCATAGGCAGGAGTAAACCTTGAGTGTCACCGGTTTGGCCCCAAAACAAAAGCAAACAACAAAAAAAGGTTGGAACTTGTGTGATGGAGGTGACAAAAGAAGTCAGACCTTCCTAATCTGCATTTTAGGGAACTTAAATTCCCCCATAAGAACTTAAACTAGGAGGCTGCAGATTTAGTTGCAGGTGAGGTGCTTACATTGAAAGTTGCTGACCCCAATTTATTCCCTCACACCAGAGTAGGTCCTCCAAAGAACACCACCAGAAGTATTTCCTGAGCAAAGTCAGAAGTTAGCCCAAAGCAATGGGATGTGACCCAACTCCTGTCCTGCCATATCATAAGAGAACTTAAGTTAAATTCAAAGTATCCCCAACCAATTTGTAACTTGTTATATAGTGTTAACACAGACACTATTAATTTTATGAAGTATTATGTAAGACCATGGATAAAGTAATAACATTTATTCTAGGCTCTTATGAAATTGATGATTAGAAATGCTAAAAATGAAATATTGAAATATTAAATTACAGGGAAATGTGTTATGATTAGTCTTTGATATTTTGTTATGTTCCTTATTGTTTTATATTAACATTATTGACTTCTAAAATACATATTGCCTTTATTTTGAATTAGGTAATCATAAGGCAAAGTTTAAATGATTATCTACATGAAAAATACAAGAAGCAAAAATTTAAGAGAGAAGAAGCAGTTCTGAGATCAGAACATGTAGAAATGAAGGAAAAGGTGAAATACTACTTTAACTTTCTTGAACTGAATTCTTGAACAAAAAGAATATCTAACTTGTACAGACTACAGATGTTATCAGGCTGAGCTTTTGCCTTCATTTATTGAACTCTGCACTTCTTCATTCCCTTCAGAAGTATATTGATACTTCCTATGAACTATATAACAATGTTCTTTATTTTTAATTTATTAACAATTTGCCTCCTTTCAAAATAATGTATGTCTCCTAGAATGTAGATCAACTGAAAAAGAACAACACTTCTTTGGTTTTGAACTGTTAACTTATTTGCACATAAGGAATATTCCTTGAGACTTAACTTAGGACCTTAAGAATTATTACTATGTCCCCATAATTTGCTAGGCTTTAAATACATTGAAATAATCATAAAAAACAAATAGGTAACAAATACATGGTTTACATTGTACTTTTAACTTTCAAAAGTACTTACTATATACTATTTAACTTTTGTTCGTTTACCAAAGTCAACAGAATGTTTGATATTGTTTTATATATAAAAAAGTTTAAAAGTTTTTTCCTCAAAAGATCTAAAATAGTGATAGTAGCAACTAATAGTTGTAGCAGTAGTTACTGTCTTAGTGTCTTAAACATGATGCTGCTCTTGATCATAGACAGTTTATGTAGTGAAACTAATTATAGTCTTATAATTTATTGCATACATTGTACATGTTTTTATTATTAAATAGAGTAATGTAAGATTTACATAAAGTGATTTCGAGAGAAGACTAATATATATTAAAGTTAACGTTTATTTCTTCTAAAAGGACCACATCATACAAAAGTGATATGCCAGTAATACTGAAAAATTTATATTTATTTCAAAATAATGTCTTAAAAAAGAGGCTAATAGTACAGTGGATAAAGCATTTGCCTTGCACATTGACAACCTGGATTCCCTGGCATCCCATATTGTCCCTTAAAATATCTGAGCACAGAGTCTGGAGTCAGTCCTGAGCACCACAGAGTATGGGGAGAGAAAAAAAGTGAGAAAAAACATTTTTCTATTGAAACAACAAAAGTAGATATTCCCATGGAGAAATGACCTGATAGTATTTATTGGAAATCTTGTCAGTTTTGGAAGTATAATTTGTAAAAGGATACCACACAAATATATAATAATAAATTTAAATTAACATATTTCTATAAGGTATGTGACAAATAATTACTTTTTGTAGGATGAAGTTAATGCAAGCACTCCAACTATTTTCTTATTTTGAGTATTAAATAAGAGGTACAGATTTTGATTTTGTAAGTTATTTAATGTGAAATTAATAGTTCTCCATTAGCTTATTTATGAAAGTAATATTCTTTCTAAGAAAATATTTTAACACATACTGTACTTGTTAAACCCAACTTTTTACATTCTTTGCCCAATATTATTTATTACATTGATATATAAATAGATGAATCATTAATTTGGGCATTCAATACAGGATAATAATTTTACTTGGCCTGCTTTGAAGATTGATTTAATTGACTAAATGAAAATATTTTATAGTAAATTGTTAATATTGGCAACATTCATTTAAACTGCCTCAGGTACCATTTAACTCCTGTTGTTAATATTAGCCATTTACTATCTAAAATTATTGAAAATCCAAATTACTATTATCTTTGACTATATATTATCTTGCACATGTGCAAAAATTCTAGGTGGTACAATAGCATATTCATATCATCTGATATAATATGAATATAGATTAAAATTAATTTACCTCATTAAAACTCTGACAGTCTCTTCGGAAGGCTACATTTATAATCTTTTTGTTTATCAAAGTAAATAATTAATGTTTTTTGCTTATACAAAAGAACTGCTGATAGATAATATTAAAATGGTGATAAAGTATCTTTATCTATTAAAATAGAAAAAGTAACAGTCACCCATATATTTATTGCTGCTTAACTTCGTCATCTATACAATGAGAGATAAAAAATATTTCACTGGATTATTGTTCACATCAACTGAAAATTTAAGTGTTTTGAAAATAGCAATCTAGTGCTCACTTCGGCAGCACATATACTAAACTCAGAATGATACGGAGAAGATTAGCATGGCCCCTGCGCAAGGATGACACGCAAATTCGTGAAAATAGCAATCTACTAGATACATGTGTGCTGTTCTCAGTCTCACCTTCTACAAACTAGTCTTTGAAAAGATGAACTAGACAAGTTGTGGTATCAACTTTTGAGATGGTCTGCATGAATGAAAGGTCTATGATACTTTCCAATTATTTAATGTTAATTTGTTTAACTTCAGTTTCAGTTTATTGTTCTTGTTCTTTGTATATAGTATCACTGAATTGCAGCCTGTCTTATTATGTAATCTTAAAATAAATGTACCTGCTCTTGAATCAAGAAAGTTTGTTCTTTGTTTTTATACATTTATGCAGAATGATGTCTTTGAAAAATGTCACCTCTAGACTTTGGAAAATTTTTTTGTTTACCTAGCCTCCATTAATATTATACCTTTAGTACATGTCAATTAAATTAAATCCATACTACTTTTGTAAATAAATCACAGAAATAGTGTAATGCCTCTCAAAATGTGTAATAGCAATAAATGCATTTTAGAACTATGGTTATTGGAACTGGAAAATCTTTTAAGACATTCTGTATATGACTTGATTGCATTTAATTTTACAGTATAGAACTGATTGTTTTAGTTACTCAAATAATTGTAAACCAACATTTAAACCCCCCTTTTACTAATGTTAGTATTTTGCAAGCATCATCTTACCAAGCCAACTTCTAGAAATTTACTATTCTTTAGAGTACATTAACAACCCTACATTTTATAACCAGAGAGACAATACAGAGATTAAGGCACCTGCATTGCATGTGATTGACTGCGTTCAATCCCCTGCACAACATATGAACTTCACCATGTGTGATCCCTGAGCACAGAGTAAATCCCGAACACCACCAAGTGTGGCCCAGACGTCTTCAATAAAAGTATAAAATGGAAATTCTAAGTAAAAGAATGTGTTGTGGGCTTTTTCTTTTAATTGGCAGCATTTTTTTTCTACAGAGGCTTTATATTTTTTTATTTGATGACCTTTTTTTTGTTGTTATTTGTCATTTTTATTGAGACCACTATAAATTACAAGACTTTCACAGTTGTATTTAAGGTACATAGTGACAATGAATTAGGACCATTCCCACCACCAGTATTGGCCTCCCTCCACCATAGTTCCCAGCATGCATCCCATAACTCCACCCTTAGCCCCATGGACTGGTCCCTTTTGTGTATAGCTTGTTGTAGTTTGGGTATATTGCTCCTGAGACTTATTGGTCCCTGGGCCCATCCACTATTTTTTTCTTGATTTGTAAGAAGACATAGATATATGAGGCAATGGCGAGGTGGCACTAGAGGTAAGGTGCCTGCTTTGCAAGCGATAGCCAAGAAAGGACCGTGGTTCGATCCCCCAGCGTCCCATATGGTCCCCCCAAGCCAGGGGCAATTCCTGAGCGCTTAGCCAGGAGTAAACCCTGAGCATCAAATGGGTGTGGCCAGAAAAACAAAAAAAAACAAAACAAAAAAAAGAAATATGAGGCAAAACAAGATGATTCATGTTCTATGGTTCTCTATTGAAAGGGGGAGTGGGAGCTCCTATCTAGAAGCTATAAATATAAATAAAATAAAAAGAAAAGAAATGGGAGACCAATGTGGCAAGCTTTTTTTGCATAGGCACAGTAAATATTGGGGAAATTAGAAAGGAAATTCCCTTGAGATACAGGGTGTCTCTACCTTTGAAGCACACTGTCATGAGACTGACTACAGGCTCTGGACATGTTAGTTGTCAAACCCAAGGTCTTTCTTTATGGTGTCAGGAAACTTTCTGCTCAGTCACAGTTGTCAAAGTCAGTCCTCTGTAATTAGAGATCTTCATTTTGGCACAGATCCTAGGATGAAGCCTAGAATCTTTCTTTCCCGGGAAAACTTCTGCTCAGATGTAGTTGTTGTAAGTCAGTCTTATGTAATTAGTGATATTGGTCTTTGCACAGATCCTAGAACAAGGGTCTTCTGATTTCATCTCACCATTAGGTGATGAAGTAGGGCAACCTGCCCTTAGATAAAGACTGTTGCTGTTTCCTCTCATCAGGGTGTCATATGAACCTACCCTGGGTCAAGTTGGTGCCAGAGCGGTATTAGGGCCTACCTCTCCGGGGGGAGTGGGTTTGATTTATATATATATATATATATATATATATATATATATATATATATATATATATATATATATATATATATAAAATAGACAATATATTATATATTGATAATATATAACAGGTTATAACATAGGCATGGATTATTTACAATACAGATTAGACAAGCATTGAGGAGTTCACCCTGTACACACTCTTATCCTCTTATAGACAGACATTAGAGATCTGTTCACAGGTTGTATTAACTGGCAGCATTTTGTTTTGTTTTTGTTTTTTGGATGGGTGTTTGGGTCACACCCAGCAGCGCTCAGGGGTTACTCCTGGCTCTCTGCTCAGAAATCACTCCTGGCAGGCTCAGGGGACCATATGGGATGCCAGGATTTGAACCACCGTCCTTTTGCGACTGCTATGCTATCTCTCCGGCCCCAACTGGCAGCATTTTAACTCTTAGTACCTCATGAGTTTTTGGTGCATCTCAAATTTTGTAAAATACAGCAGTATGAAAACTCAACACGAATATACAATTCTCTCAATCTCTCTCTCTTTTGCTTTTTGGGCCACACCTGGTGATGCCTCAGGGGTTACTCCTGGCTATGCACTCAGAAATTGCTCCTGGCTTGGGGATCATACGGGATGCTGGGGAATCAAACTGCAATCCATCCTAGGTTAGCACATCTAAAGCAAACAAACACCCTATCACTTGAGTCACCGCTCCAGTCCCCCACTCTCTTTTAATAGTTGTTTTTATATCATCATTAATATTTTGGCTAACATCTTAAAAACAGGAATATGCTTGTAATTATGGCTACATATGTAATTATTTAATACCCAGAGAAAGTAAAGCATGGTGGTGAATATTTTCCTGGGAAAGATAAAGTTATTCAGTATTGTAAAGAAAAAGAATAACAGGTGTTTGTGAGAGACGAAACAGAAAAAAAGTAATGAAAAAAGATCTGAATGAGGATTGGTTTTGTTTTAAAGTTAAGACTGAACTCTTAAATCAGTATAAATATATCCTATATAACAGATTGAATAGAAATGCATTATACGGTACAGTGTTGATAAGTAAAGGGGAGAGGACTAATTGTTGATGAGGCTGTAAATTTTGGTGCATCATCTCTGGAAGATAGTATAGAAATATCTCACCCTTGCAGACTCTGCCACAAACCAGTTTCCTATATCTGGCAGGTATGGTCAACCCTGTTGTGAACTTGGACATCACTATTAATGGCAAGCACTTGAGCCACATCTCCTTTGAGCTATTTGTAGACAGAGTAACAAAGACAATTGAAAATCTTGGTACTTTGGACATTGGGGAAATAGGATTTGATTATAAAAGTTTCTGCTTTCACAGAATTATCTCAGAATTTATATGCCAGGGTGGAGACTTCACTCACCATATCAACATTGGCAGCAAGTTCATGCATGGAAAGAAATTTGATGATGAGAATTTTATTCAAAGCATACAGGACCTGGCATCTTGTCTCTACAGATGTCCCTACCCAACACAAATGGTTCCCAGGTTTTCATCTGAACTGCCAAGGTTGAGTTGTTTGATGACAAGTATGTGATTTTTGGCAAGTTGAAAGAACATGAATATTTTGGAAGCCATGGAACACTTTGAGTCCAGGATGGCTAGATCAGCAAGAAGATAATGGTTTACAACAGTGGATAATTCTATTAATCACCATTCCTTCTGTAGCTCAGGAGAGCACCACTTTATTCTCATGTGGTCATAGTTGTTTATGATTATGAAATAATAATAAATTAGAAATAAGTATATCGGGGCCGGGCGGTGGCGCTCGAGGTAAGGTGCCTGCCTTACCTGCGCTAGCCTAGGAGACGGACCGCGGTTCGATCCCCCGGCGTCCCATATGGTCCCCCAAGCCAGGAGCGACTTCTGAGCGCATAGCCAGGAGTAACCCCTGAGCGTCACCGGGTGTGGCCCAAAAAAACCAAAAAAAAAAAAAAAAAAAAGAAATAAGTATATCAAAGTTTTAATCTAGAGTTTTACATCTTGGATTGTTTTATCCTAATATATTTATAAGTGTAAATTATAAATTATATAATTTATATATATTTAAATACTATATAACTACTTTATAGAACATATAGTATATAGCATATAATATTTTATATTATATATTATATAATTACATATTTGTTGACAACAAATACACACAAAATATATAAAGTACTCAAAAATATCTACTCCAAAAAAAAAAACCCTATCAAAGAGAGGAAATACAATATTTCTCAGAGTAGCATGATTTAGAATAGACATCTGCATTCTTATGTTTGTTGTGGCACTATTCATGCTAGCCAAAATCTGGGAACAAATGCACAAGAACAGATGACTAGATTAAAAAAAAACATAATACGGGGCCCGGAGAGATAGCACAGCGGTGTTTGCCTTGCAAGCAGCCGATCCAGGACCAAAGGTGGTTGGTTCGAATCCCGGTGTCCCATATGGTCCCCCGTGCCTGCCAGGAGCTATTTCTGAGCAGACAGCCAGGAGTAACCCCTGAACACCGCCAGGTGTGGCCCAAAAACCAAAAAAAAAAAAAAAAAATTAATACATATTTACAATGGAATACTACTTAGAGAGGAAATAAGAATTGAGCTGCCATAGTAATCAACAATCCTACCTCTGGACATCTACCCCCAGGATACAAAGGCATTCATTCAAAAGGGAATATGCACACCATTATTCATTGCAACACAACACAATAGCTAAACTATGGAATCAACCCAGCTGTTTAAGGACAGAAAAGTGGATAATGAAAGTGTGGTGTATATACAATGGAATTCTATGCAATTGCAGAGGACAACATGCAATTTGCTCCAACTTGAATGAAACTGGAAAATAAGGTGTTTCGTCAAAAAGACAAACAGGATGATCTCAATTATCTGCAGAATATAAAATGAGGATGAGGGAATACATGGCACTAAAGGGAGATGACCTATATCAACTTTGAGTATGGGAAGGACAGGGAAGAAATGAAGGGGAAAGAAAGAGGTGAGAAGTAACAGGGACAGATGACTACACAATACATATTTACAATGGAAAACGACTCAGAAGTGAGAAAAAGAAAATAGTTTGCTGCTACACAGATGGACCTAGAGAGTAACATGTTGAGTGACATTAGCCAGAGGGAGAGAGAAAGCCACAGAATGTTTTCAAATGTGGGATATAAAGAAACTTTGTAAAACCCCAAAAGCAATAGAAATGAAGAGCAGGAGAGCTGGTCTTTGGTAGGACACTTGCCACTGAGGGGGTAAATTAAGGAACACTCTGATATGATGGAGGGGAAGTGTTAGTTTAGGAGAATAGTGGGGAGTGGGAGAGAAACAAGGAACATTAGAGGAGGAAGTGGACATTGGTGAAGAGATTGGCATTGGAACATTGATATGCCTGAAACTAATACATTTGCAACTAATTCACAGTATTAAAAATTACTATAAAAATTAACAAAAGTCTTTAGCAGAATTCAGTCAATCCAACTTACAAAACAACCTTTACTGTGACCTACATGCTCTCGTTTTTTAACATCAGAAATTCGACATTGGTGGGAATCAATGTAGCATTCCGGTCTTTGTGTTGCAGACATTTGTGTTCCCATTGGTCTAATGGTTAGTAAACATCTGTTTCTGAGATTTAAAACCTTTGTGCCAATACTCTTTTTATAATTTTCTTTCCCCAGAGAAGATAAATCATATTTTTGTCTTTTGAATATGTTCTTAGTATGTTTTTACTTTAGTGTGGTTTCAAGAAGGAGTAAAAAATATGTTTGTCTAACATATTTATCCCTCACACTTAGGATATATCTGTAAGCACTCCATCAGGAACTTAAAAATGGTTACCAATGAAGATGGGTCATAAATACATATAATGAAGGGGACAATAATTTCATATATCTAACAAAATATTAGTAATCTTTCTGATTTTACCATGTATTTGATTATTTTTTCAAGAAACAGCTTTTTTGAGGATAGCAGGTGATCCACACCCATCATTGCTCAAAAGTCATTCCTGGCTTTGTGCTCAGGAGTGGCTCCTGGCAGTTCCAAGAAGAATATGTGATACCAGGGATCGAACAGGCATAAGCCATATTCAAGGCAAGGCCCTTAACCTCAGGACCAAGAAAAGCACTTTTTTTCAAACTTAGTAGCTCAGTCTGGTAAAAATAATAATCATAAAATCTTCTTTTGTATGTGTATGTTTGAATTCACTTACCAAATCCTACTGGAAATATCTTGAAGCAGATAGAAATAGCATTATATACATAATGGTGATTGTGAATTTATGAAACCACAATATGATTCATACTTTAAGACATAGAAAAGTGTTTATTAACGAAGGAACATTGGTGGAAATTTTTTACTAGATCATTAAAAATATCAGCCATATTCTCTTACAGAACATATTTTGGTGATGTCTATATAAGCAACAAAGAATATCTCCAACTCTTTATGGCATTTGCTATTGTACATTTTTAGAATGAAGCAAGGAATTGAAAGTAATCAGATTATCATATTAACATATTTAAAATGAAGTAAATTGAGAATTTAGGACAGAATTTAAAAACAAAGTTATTTCCAGTCTATGATATATAATGCCTTATTCTTTTGAAGCTTGAGGTGTTATAAGAGTTAAAAGTTCAAGCAGGAAAATCTACCCCAAAAAACCCTCTGAAAATCTATACTTTTTTTATGTCCTCACACTTTGGTGCTAAGAGGTTCCCAAGAAAATGAGTATCTTATGTACCATTTGTGCTGTAATATTTAATTACAGTGAGTGTACAGAAGATTAGCTGTCTCAAAAATTCTTTTGAAATCAGATTGCACATCAAAACTGCATTGTGCCTTGCTAAGTAAGCAAATTTCAGAAAGAGGAGAAGGTGATGTCAAGACTTATTGCAAAATGAACAAATAAAGAAATAGGATTTGCTTGGTTTTCAGCCTACTAAGGCATAACCAAATGTCAAGCTTCATTTGTCAACTTAAATATGTTTTCTATAAATTTACAGATTTAGTCTATGGAAGGCATTCATTAGTACTTGAGGCTGAGATATAAATTAAGCAACATGCAAATGATAAATAGATCATACTAATGACTTTAGTAATTATTACATACATGTGCATATGTTGTTTCAGATGCAAGTACCTGTTAGTTTTTTCCTAGTGGTTGGATTATAAAAAATATTTCATATGCCTTCACTCCCTGACACTTGTCCTGTTACTTATCCATAGTACTTAGAACCCCAAATACAATTATGAAGTAGTTCTATTCTCCAAGTATTTGTTCCCTCAAAGTATTTTTTAAATATAAAAAAGTTTTTAACCCAAGAGTTGAACCCCAAGAAGATCAATATAAAGAGCATATTTTGGGTAGGGGCCTGAATTTGACTTGTTAGAAATAACCAGAAATGTAGACAGAGCTCCCAGATCAGAGCCACAGATGACGGTGCTTAAAAGTAGAGTGGCAGGAAACTGCAGGTTTCTTTATAGGTAAGATTGTCCTGAGGCCAAACTCCTACGTTACTACTAACAGTACTTCAACCTACTGAGTCTTGAAAGAGCAGTAAAGTGGTGAGCTTGAAGCTGAAACTCCCTCCTCTCAATGAAAACCTCCAAGGAATTAAGTCCTCAGCAGACCTGAGACAGGCACACACACACACACACACACACACGCACACGCATGCACACGCGCGCACACACACACACTCACATATAACTGAGAGAAGCAACAACAACAACAACAAAAAAAAACTCCAAGAACTCATGGGGGACAGTGATATTTTAAAGACAGAACAAACATAACTTATTACAGATACTAGATTCATATAGACACCATCACTGTGAAACAATAACAGACTATAAACACAAAACCCCAAAGGGCTCAGCTGTTAGAACAGAAGACAAAAAAGATATGAGCTATGTATGAAATAAACTATGAAATTGCAAAGGTTTTTTTCCCAATAGGTCTATAGGGATGAAACATGTATCTGCAGATAGAATAGAATTTAATTAACAAAGTCAAAATTTAGAGACTTTGGGGCCCAACCTAACTAAATTATTAATATTAGAATTATACTTTTATCATAAACAACTACATCATCCAACACTTTTGTACTCTGATCCTTAAAAAATGAATGGAATAAATGAAACTGAACTTAAGGATGACTCGGAGAGCAGACATGCAAGGGAAGCCAGGCAGAGAGCACCAGATATCTACCTCAGGGTAGAGATACCTTGGTATTTTTACATTTTAGCAGAATGAGATATGATGAGGTATAGCAAAAAAAAAAAAAAAATCTTCCTGAAGGCCACACAATACAGGAGACATGCTCAAATCAGCCAAACAGTAAAGGATTACCTAAATGATGCAAGAATTAAACTTAGATCAAACCTAGGAGTAAAGCTTCTCCAAAGCTGATCTTCTGAAACTTTCTCCACTCAAATTTTTTCTTGAATAACAGGAAGCAATACAGTCAAGCACTTCCAGAAAAACCATGGATTTGATGAACATTTGATTTTGAATTAATTTTCCATTGTGCAGAAATTCTTTACTGTAGCCAGCTTTTTCACAACTCCCACCTTCATTTATGCAATCTACAGTTTCAGAATTGAGACTGTTTACAAAATACCCCTTATGTCACTTTTGCTTCAATCTTCATTCTCAAGCCCTGATCTACTTGGTAGTTGGTTTTTATAATCCAAGACCCAGGTTTGTCATTATTCAACATCATTGTCTGTTCCCTTATTTTGTCTCTCCACATTACATAGATGGATATAAGTGTAGTGATTTTGTACATCAATAGCATAAAATTAGCATTATTGGAACTAATTACTTAAATTATAATAAAATAATTTAAAATAAAATTAAAAATAAAAATAATTTATTTAAAATACTGTATATATCAATATAAATACAAATATCCAATAGGGTTTTCAGTTTGTCTACTGAGTTTTTCAGACCAGTTATTTCAGTTTGGAGTTTTCTGATTTCTATCTTTATATCCTCTTGATTTGTATTTGTATTTGTATTTTGTTCAACTTGATCTATGCTTTCTTTGAGTTCTATGAACATTCTCCATATTTCTTCTCTAAACTCAATATCTGAGAGACTAACTAGGTGATTGGCAGTTTTCAGGTCATGAGAGTTGCCATCTTCATTCTCAATGTCTGGTGTTGGCCAACGTTGTTTCTCCATTGTCATGCTTGTATTGTGGATTTTTCTACATGTTGTGGTGGTGTTCATTGGCTAAAAGATGCACGACCGTAAAGCAGAGCAGCCGGCACTCCTCTGGTTCCACCCTTTGTGGGCAGGATCCTCACCTCTGAAGAGGAGGAGCCCTCAGGGAACAATGGCAGAGAGACACTAAATCCCAGGCCATAGAATAGCAGAGAGGAGGCCCAAGTCGTCTCCAGATATCCAATATGGAAGTGGAGAGGCATCAAATACTTTTGCAGAGATTGAAATTCCTTCTCATCCAGTCTTGTAGATACTGGGAACAATTTAGGGGTACAGATAGCAAATATATAAAAGTATATGCACCTCACTACTTTCTCATACTTCTGAAAGACCTGCCAGCCGTAACCTTGCCCAAAAATGTAGTCATAGTGTCTGCACCCAGCCATCTTTGTTCTCACTCTGTTCTCAAAAGAGATATGAACCAAATGTGAAAAATAATGGGTACATAGGGCATAAAGCTGAAAGATAGTAATCTTGGGAAGAGAGGGCGGGCCAAGTTCTTGCCCTGCCAAAGACATGTCTGCTACATCCATCACCTATCACAGCTTTGACTATGGCCCTGCTTCACCACTCCTCTAGTCTGTCAACAAAAGGACACCAATCTCCTATTTCCCAAAGACCTGCTGTTAGCTATAAATGGCGCACCACACAAAAGCCACAGTATCAGCAATAATGCTTTGAATTCCTGAACCATATGCCTGCATTTGTAGCTATGTGACAACCTTTTTTCTCTTAATACCGTCCTCTTCATTGGAACATACCAATTTAGAAGCCAATGTGTAACTGAAGTCACTTTATGTTCAGAATCAAATGAAATAACAGAATGGTCATCTAGCATCAAGAGCTTACTAAACTTTCTGACAAGTACTTAAGGTGGAGAAGAAAACAAGCCAAAGTGGCAAAAAGCAGCAGCACCAACAAGGTAGCAGAGTAGAGACCAGCATGGAAAGCAAGGCTGCAGAGACACAAATCCCACTGGACTTCAAGGAATGGAACTAGTGAGAGACTAAGGTGTACCTAAAACAGGAACCAGTTTGAGCCCTAGACATAGGAAATCAAGACACCTAAAACCATCTTCATCAAGCTTTTACACAAGTAACTGTAACTTAATCAGCATCTGGACTTTTATATGCTATTTTTACCTGCAATAACTTAGAGACCCTCATGTGAGCTAGAGTGGTTTCACAATAAACTGGGGAGCCACATATATATTGAGCAGCCACATCTTACAGTGCTTAGGGTCCACTCCTGGCATTGCTCTGGGATCATTTTCAGTGGTATTTAGGGGACCATACAAGGCCAGGATTTAAACCAGGGCCTCCTGCATGGCAAGCTTTGACACCAGCCTTTGCCATGATTTCCCTGACTGCTATTAAATATTCTTATCTTTTTTTTTTTTTTTTTTTTTTTTTTTGGATTTTGGGTCACACCCGGCAGCACTCAGAAGTTACTCCTGGCTCTATGCTCAGAAATCGCTCCTGGAAGGCTCAGAGGACCATATAGGATGCCGGGATTCCTGGCTTTACGCTCAGAAATCGCTCCTGGCAAGCTCGGGGGACCATCTGGGATGTCAGGATTCGAAACAGCATCTTTCTGCATGCAAGGCAAATGCCCTACCTCTGTGCCATCTCTATGGCCCCAATATTCTTATGATTTATACTCTTCTTTGCATTTAACTTTTAAAAATCCACCAGGATAATTTTGTTATGTAAAACCTAAAACTGTATTAGCTAACTAAATTTCCTGACAAATATGTAACCAATTTATCTAGCTCTGTTTTCACAATAATTCTGTTTGCCACAAATTATAATTCACATTGTGTCTTAAATATTTTATACTTAAATAATTAAATCTGTTTTTAAGATATTGTTTGCTTCTTTTGGACTGTGCAATTTTTGTAACCACATTATTTTATATTTTTAATTCTATGTTTTTATATTCCATAAGAATATCCTATGCTCACCCTCCATAACCACTGACATTCCTTGTTTTGAATATTTTTTATATGTCTTTTTATTTAGCTTTGTTTTGGGGCCACACCTGGAAATGCCCAAGGCTTACTCCTGCCTCTAACCTCTTTTTTTTTTTTTTTTTTTTTTGTTTTTGGGTCACACCTGGCGGTGCTCAGGGGTTATTCCTGGCTGTCTGCTCAGAAATAGCTCCTGGCAGGCACGGGGGACCATATGGGACACCGGGATTCCAACCAACCACCTTTTGTCCTGGATCGGGGGCTTGCAAGTCAAACGCCGCTGTGCTATCTCTCCGGGCCCCAGATATCATTCTTAGTGAAACTCAGGGTCCACATACAGTGCCAGGGATCAAACCCAGGTCATTTGCATGCAAGTGTTTTACTCCCTGGACTACTATATCCCCAGCCCTTAATTATTCTTTTTGCCCTTTAAGATAAACTTTATAATTATTTTTATTTCCTCCAAATAGGGTGTTTACTGGAATCACTTTAAAATTATAATTTGAAAGAAGTGACATTTCTATTAGTCAGATTCACCATAGAAACTGAATATTTATGTGTGTATATATGTATATATGTGTGTATATATATATGCTATGTAAAATTGACTCCTGAGATCATTAAGGATAATCTATGGGGTGAAAAATTGGAAATTCAGGATAGCTGATGTTGTAGTTCTGGTTTGTACCTAGCATTCCGAGAACGAAGAAAGCAGATGACTGTAATTCTAGTCTAAATTTTGATAGGTCGAAACCCAAGGAGAGCCAGTCTTTCCTTTCTTGGGAAGTCTGATGTAAGGAATTTTCTCTCAGTGAAAAGAGATTCTGAATTTCTTCTGTTCAGGCCTTCAACTGATTGCATGAGATGCTCCCACCTATGGTTGGAGAAGGGGGCAATCTGTGTTACTCAGGGGCAAGGGAAATAGTACAAGGGTTAAGGTGCTTTCCTTTTTTTTTTTTTTTTTTTTTTTTTTTTTGGTTTTTGGGCCACACCCGGCGGTGCTCAGGGGTTACTCCTGGCTGTCTGCTCAGAAATAGCTCCTGGCAGGCACGGGGGACCATATGGGACACCGGGATTCGAACCAACCACCTTTGGTCCTGGATCGGCTGCTTGCAAGGCAAATGCCGCTGTGCTATCTCTCCGAAGGTGCTTTCCTTATATGAGACTGACCTCACTCCATTCTCAACACTGAGTACCACCCTGAGTAACTCCTGAGCTCAATGCCAGGAGTCAGCCCTAAGAACTGCCAGGTATGACTCAATCTCCCTTCACCCCAATAATAATGTTACTCTTGCCTAGGCCTTGCTTCTACACTTCAGACCTTTATCAGGGATGGGCAGAAAGGAGATTTCCATTTTATAACGTAGTAAAATGGGATCTCTGAAGACTGATCCATGCTTCGCAGAGTCTGGATCAGAACATGGGCTGGTGATACCATGAGGTCTCGCTTGCAACAACCAAAGACTACAAATTTATAGAAAGGAGCCCTTCAGTCACTTTCAATATAAAGTATTAAGAGTCATTTAAAGTATTATTAAAATGCCACTGGGCTTCCACATTCTCGATGGGTGGAAGTCCCAGGTCTGTGGGAATGGTTTGGTGTCTGGATTTTCCCCCAGGTACTCCCTAGAGCAGGCATTCGTCCAGCAGTTGGCCTGGATTGGAATCTGACAAACATCATCCCTGAATGAGGGAATGGGATCCCATGGTACCGGTGGGGGTCCACACTCACCTTGAAAATACCCCAAGTCTGGGGCCGGGCGGTGGCGCTAAAGGTAAGGTGCCTGCCTTGCCTGCGCTAGCCTAGGACGGACCATGGTTCGATCCCCCGGTGTCCCATATGGTCCCCCAAGCCAGGAGCGACTTCTGAGCGCATAGCCAGGAGTAACCCCTGAGCATTACCGGGTGTGGCCCAAAAACCAAAAAAAAAAAAAAAAAAAGAAAATACCCCAAGTCTGAGGGCACATTTCCTAACATGTCTCATGCTGGACAAATCCTCACTGAAGTGTCATGTTCTCTAGGAGATTAAGGTTCGATTGAGACAAAAGAGAGGAGGGCTGGAAGTTCCAGCTCACTACATGAAGCTCACCACAAAGAGTGATGAGTGCAATTAGAGAAATAAATACATTTAGAGCTATCATAACAAAGTAAATGAATGAGGGAAGTAGAAAGCCTGTCTCAAGTACAGGTGGGGATTGGAGGAAGGAGGGAGATCTGGGACATTGGTGATGGGAATGTCGCACTGGTGAAGGAGTGTGTTCTTTACATGACTAAAACCCAACTACAATCATGTTTGTAATCAAGGTGTTTAAATAAAGATATTAATAAAAAAAATTAAAAAACTAAAAAAAAAAGAAAAAAAAGATTGGCTTACCTGAATAACGTAAACATCAAGATTCACTTATTTGTACATGTTTTTTGTCTATATTGGTACTAGACATAGTGAATGAATGTACAATGAAATAAAAAATGTTTGCTAATTGAAAAAAAAAAGGTTTGATTGATCAGTAACCCACTTTTTCCTGATTTGTTGATGCTTCTTCCGGACAACTGGAGATGCTCTCAGAAAGGGTGTAATGAAATGTGTCATTTTGGTGATTCCACATAGAAGTTAACTGCTATGATATTTGCTTTAAAACAGCATTGTACAGGGTCCTGAGCAGTGGCGCAGCATTAGTGCATTTGTCTTGCATGTGACTGACTTAGGAGTGACCACAGTTCAATCCTCCGGTGTCTCATATGGTCTCCCAAGCTAGGAGCGATTTCCAGGAGTAACCCCTGAGCATCAGCTGGTGTGGCCCAAAAACAAAACAAATAAAAAAACTGCATTGCAGATTGCAAAACTAAAGTGTAAAAGTCATTACTAATGAATTGCATATTTAAATTTTCATTTACTTTAAATGGCATTAGCTAATGGAAAAATAATAAGCAGAAACCACAGGAGATAAAGGTTTATTTTTTTTAATAACTTAGTACTTTTACTTCTTTTTGTCTCTCATTTTGCATTAGGCTCCAAAAATGGTGTAGCTTAAGCACATATCCAAAATATGGAAATCTGTGCCCATATACAAGGTGTCTGTGAGTCTGGTGAGATAGAAGAAGGTGATAAGGAATAAAGAAGAGAAATCTCTTAACCTGTTTGTAAGTGGAAATTAAGTTTTGAAAAATGATAATGGAGACAATGGTTCTTGTATCAGAAAAAATGAATAAAGAATATTGATGTTAAAAAGCTACTCAGAACACTGAAAGACTCGTCAAGTTGTAAGAATTTCATGTGTATAGAGAGCAACTGTAAACAATACTCTAAATTGATGACTACATTTCATCAATGTTTTAGGGATTCCTTTACTTAACAAACAAATTCCAGAGAGTTTGTCTTTTTTCCAAAAAGTACAAAGTTAAGGAAGTGGAGAGAAAGCACCCAACTGACCAGGGTCCAACTCCTGGCACCATATATGGTCCCCTGAATCCTGACAGAAGTAACCCCTAAAAACACCCACGTATGGCTCAACAACTTCCCATTCCCACAAAAAAAGAAGGAATAGTTAAGTTTAAAACACCAATAGAATATAATTTTTAAAAGAACAAAAACTTAGCAGTTTAAAAATATTTTCAAATATTCACATGAGACAGAAGCTATGAAGTAAAAAACACAGATGCAAAAGACATCCAAAATCTCCCCTCAATGTTATGGCACAGCTGAGAGTCACATACAAGCAAGTGTAACACCAAAACTATGGTTGGGATAAATTAGAAAAAAGAGATAATGATCTTGCTGCAAAGAATAAAATGCAAGAGCTAACTGATAATGGTATCAATTTTTTCTTTAATTTATTTGTTATAGGGAAAATTACCAATTGCCTGAGTTTTAAGTTAATAAATACATTGTCATCTTCAAACATATAAGAATGCAGAACAGTTCTTTAAAATCCTTTAAATTGTCCTCACATCTTATACTTCAGTGCTCACTGTCAACGTTCAGTGTCCTGCTAGAGAAACAAGCAAGATGATTTGCACTTTCCACATTTTAGTACCAGATTCGCAGTAGGGTGATTCAATTAGGTTCCTAGTTTCTATTCTATTTGTTTTTATATTTCAACTAAATGAATGAGCTAGTATATGATGGAGGCTTGCATAATTATAAATGTAAGTGATCCTGGTGCTCAGGAACCTATTTTATTGAATATTTTATGTTATGCCTGTGAAATACATATTCAATGTACTTAGGTCTATTTCTGTCTACTAGATTTCCTTGTTCCTAAAAATAAAAAAGAGAAATGCCTACAGCTAAAAAAAAAAAAAAAAAAAAAAAAGATCTGTCTTCCTGTCAGCGCCTTCTGCTGATATCTCAAGGACTCCTAATAATATATTCACCTAATTTGCATTTCCCACATTAAATTTTGAGAAAAAACAAGATTAAGCTAAGTAAAAGATTAAAATACATTTCTTTTAATAGAATATGTTTCTATTGCTCAAAAGAAAAATCTGGTCATCCTGAAAAATACATACACACATATATTGTGTGTTTAGGTATATTTCAATTAAATACTCATAACCCCACACAACACCTTTCTAGTGCAAATTATTTAAAATAGAAATAAAGCTTCATCTTCTGGAAAGTTCTGCTTCATTTTGTGCTTAGCCTAGTTTCTGTAATCTAGTAGATAACAAATACACAATAGGAAGTATGTTCCTCTTACTATCCTTCTCTCTTTTAACCCTTCCTCTTTCTTTTATTTTGGACCACACCTTGAAGTAATCAAGGCTTACTCCATCCAGGGTCTGCACTCAGTGATCAGTCCTGGAGAGGCTCTGAAAACCATGTGGGGCTCCTGGGATCAAATCAGGGTCCATTTCTTGCAAGGCCAGTGTCTTACCCACTGTGCTATCACTCTGACTGCCTCATTCTATTTTTATCCACTCCTTTCTTTCTCTCCCACTTTGTTCACTTATGCTGGTTCTTTCCATGTAGCTTTATGTGGAAATAATTTTCCATAAATATCTGGAATTAAGATGCTCACTAAATGTCTTATATTTGAACTTAAACATATGCTACAAAACAATAGTTCCTGTACTGCAGGGTTATCAATTTTTATATATCGATTCCAATATAATAAATCTCTTTCAAGTGCAGTTGCCTGGCAAATATTTATTAATTCACCCAATCTCAGAGTCAACACTGAAGTAGCACTGCTAGAGTCTCAGGAGGTTGCAATCAAGCTGTCAACTCCAACTAGGTCACCTAACAGCCTGTTTGGAACTGAACAGTGGTTGTCCAGGAAGGCTCCTCCACATGACTGTTAGCTGGAGACTCAGTTCCCAGGTATGTAAACCACTCTCTAGGACTCTACATGTGTTCACCTTCTCTCAGAATAACCTGCGAGTTGAGGCAGAATGGTGCTTTTATGACCTGGTTTTCTAAGACACCCTTCTCTCTCAGTTGTATTTATTCTATTCAGTAGAAATGAATCCTGCATTCCATCCACACTCACAAAAAGGGCGTTGTACTGTGCCTCTTTGCAGAGAAGAATATCAAAATATTCATGGACACATTTAAATTACCAAAATAATGGCTTTTTTCCACTCCAGAGCAGCCTGTGCTCTCTCTTGAGCATTTTTCTCTTTCTCTCTCCTTAAGTTCCTCTAAATAACCTTTTTTACAACACTTCATCTCTTCCAGAAATTATTTTCTGAGTGGAACGTTCATGTGACTTGCCTTTTTCAGTAGAGAGCAACTCCTCGCTCTAGCCTGAGTTCATGCTCCTCAAGAACTGAATTGGTGGAGCTAGTTCCTGAGCTCTGCTCAGCCAGAGGATGTCAGGCATTGCTGCCTCAGGGCCATGCACGTGCTCAGACCCAATTTTACTAGTTCTAACCCACATCAGACATTTCCTATCTGGCCAAGGTAAGTAGAGTAGATTGTTGAAAGCACATTTTTCAAAGTCTACCTCCTTCACTCTCCACTTCATCCAAGTCACCTTCAACTCTTCAAGGTTGCTAGGACTCACATGGACTGTCTCAGGAACCCAATTTCTTCTGGTGGGAACACTTCTCTCACCTGCAACAGAATTAGTGAGACATACAGGAGAAAAGTGAAGAAACTACAGGAGAAAATCTCCAGAAGGAATGGAACCCTGTGGAATATGCTGTGCAGATTGACAACTTGGAAGCCAAACAAACCACTTCCTGGACCCTATTAATATTAAGTTAGTATGAGTCTTCACTCACCAGGCCATTGACTAAAGAAAGACCTCTGTGTTCATTGCTTCCAGGGTTTCTCCTTGGGGTTGTTCAATACAAGAAAGCTAACTTCTCCCAGAAAAAAACTAAGACAGAAAAGAGGATGTCACAGTATGTACTTAATCTAGTTTTTTATGTCAACCGCCATCAATTCTGCCTTAGTCTGTTTATTAAAAGTGACTCACTAAATCCAGTCCATACTCACAGGAAGGAAAAGTCACCTCTATTTCTTGACAGAATTAATAATAGAACAATTTTTGACAGATTTTAAATCATTACAGCTGCATAATTTTTTAACCTTTGTCTCTTTTACTTAATTTCACCTCTGGGACTCTATCCAAAGAAAATAATAAAACAAGATAGACATTCTCTATAAGTTTTTTATTATATTAAAGGGTAAAAACCTAGAAAACACACTTATAAATTTCTAACTCTAGATGCATGGTTTAATGAAGCTCTATTAATATACTGTACAACAAGTTAAATATTTCTGAAGCCTTTATAGTTACATGAAAAGCACTTTTGGTAAAAATATTTATAAAAGGGAACTTTAATTTTTATGTTAAAAATATACACTAGGGGGCCTGGAGAGATAGCACAGCGGCATTTGCCTTGCAAGCAATGATCCAGGACCAAAGGTGGTTGGTTCAAATCCTTGTGTCCCATATGGTCCCCCGTGCCTGCCAGGAGCTATTTCTGAGCAGACAGCCAGGAGTAACCCCTGAGCAATGCCGGGTGTGGCCCCTCCAAAAAATATATATATATACACACACTAGGGGCCGGAGAGATAACATGGAGGTGGGGCATTTGCCTTGCATGCAGAAGGACAGAGGTTCAAATCCCGGCATCCAGTATGGTCCCCCAAACCTGGTAGGAGCAATTTCTGAGCATAGAGTCAGGAGTAACCCCTGAGCGCTGCTGGATGTGACCCCCCAAAAAATATATATACATTAGACATAGGAAAATAGGAACATACTAAAGTAACAAAAATGATTGTAGTAATTAGTGCAATCATGGGAGGCTTTTTTTTTTTTTTGTAAAATTGAATTTTTGGTTGCTAGTTGTTTTCAAAGGTTTTTTTTGTTGTATTCTATAGTATATAATTATATGAAAACATTTTCATATATATATAATGAAAGAAGATAACAAGTTTCAAAATAAGGATTTGGTAGACATTTATATGTTGGAGGGGGTTTTTTGGGGTTTTTTTTTTTTTGGTTTTTGCAGACCTTGTAATCAACATTTGAGCCCTTGGATGTTCTTTTGTTTTGTTTTCTAGGTTAGAGCTCTTATTGGTATATTTACAATCCATGTAGATTTAATATTCTTTTTAATAAATATGAAGAAGTCTTTTACTTATTTCCCCAGTGAACTTTATGTTTCTGGGCTTAGCTTCATAAATTAAACTAGCTGTGCTTGGGTCTTTAAAAAAAGAAACCTTGAGAAAAGATGATGAAGATGCTAAGTCTGCAGCCATGACATCCATGCTGGTCTTATGTGCTCAGAGTAGAGTGATGGAGTCAGGCTGGGTGGGAGTCGGGAGACCTGGGGTCTTGGCTGGTTGACTAGACCATGACTTTGAACAAATTACTTATCTGAGTAAGTTTCTGCTTTTGCCTCAACAACATGAAAGGTTGACCAACAAAAAGTCTTCTCAAAGCTGCAGTCCTGATATGCTTATTGAGGAGCAAGCTTAAACCCAAGGAAAAAAAAAAAAAGAGGTGTTTTACCCATAAAGGAATAAAATCTCCACCATTGTTGCAGGTGACTTATATGAATTGGGAAGAGAAAAAGTAGACTCAAGAGGGGAGTGAGGGTAGGAAGCATCTTTGGGTTTCCTCTTCACTCACTTCAGTCACCCAGAAGAGCCTGGGAAGCAGGAAAAACTTCAGTTCTATCTCTGTACAGGTAGATATACATTTATGTTGGAAATGTGAGAGAAAGTAAGTTACATGCTCAAGAGGGAGTGAGATCCAAGCACACACCCCACTTAGAGTGGGATAAATAAGCAGAATGAAGAAATGCATCAAGTACACATTTCCGGTAGAGATGCAGGCAAACCCAGTTTTGAAGACTATTGCCAAACTACCTTTTTTGGTGCTGTTTTCCCAAACTACCTCCTTCTATCTGCCTGTAACAATATAACCTATTTTGGAGATAGATGACTTGCATCATATTTTAATGGAATGAGTATTTATTGTCTCCTCTGAAGCAGAAATAACTTTTGACTTTTTGGTCTGTTATTATTATTGCAGTATCAAACATTGAACACCCAGGACTCAGGCATGTGTTCTACTGCTGAGCTATACCCCTGACTCCAATTCTATTTCTCTAACTCTGATACCTTTAGGTGTTGTATTTTCATTTTTATAAAAATTCAGCTTCATAGTAGCAATGGTATTCAGAAGTGCATTATTTACAAGCTGACCCTTAACAACTGAAGTGAGGAAGGAAATGTAAAGGGGAAGTTCTAAAAACTGAGACCTCCATATTAGAGTTAGCAACAACAGTTGTTGCAATGCTGATTTGTTTGTTTTTGGCCCACATCCAGTGGCATTCAGGGGTTACTCCTGGATCTGTGCTCAGAAATCACTCCTGGCAAGCACGGGGGACCATATGGAATGCTGGGATTTGAACCACGTCAGTCCCAGGTCAGCCGCTTACAAAGCAAACGCCCTACCTCTGTGCTATCTCTCCAGTCCCAATGCTGATTATTTAACAGAAAAATGAAATAGCTATGTTTTTGAAGTTGACTTCCATCACTGAAATTTGCATTCAAGTATTTGTTTTCATATTCTAAGATACTATTAATTAAAGAGTAATTGTAAATGCCTATATGTAACTAACTTTACCACTAGAAAAGTTTTACTATCACATAATATATAAGTATATTTTAATCTTTTGTTTTGTTTTGGTTTGGTTTTTGAGTCACAGCTGGTGATACTCAGGGGTTACTCCTGGCTATGTGCTCAGAAGTCGCTCCTGGCTTGGGAGACCACATGGGACTCTGGAGATGGAACCCAGATCCGTCCTGGGTCAGCCCGCAAAGCAAATACCCTATCTCTGTACTATTGCGCCAGCTCCTCAATCTATGTTTTCAATCCATTTATTACATTTTCTAAATGCACATTTCTGTGTTAATTTTAAATTAATATATAAAATAAACAAAACCTTTTTCAACAATTTACAAAGAGACCAAATTTAGTATCTGAGAAATAATAAGCATAAAATTTTAAGCTTCTAATTATTTGGATTCTGAACTCTTGAACCACTGTATTGAATGTTTGAAAAATAAAAGTCCATATATCTCATATTCCAGATATAAAGGTTATTGATATATCACTGCAACCCTAACATTTCATAGTATGACCCATTATGAAAGAGGCTGAAATATGAGCAAATGGATAAAGGGTTTATCCATGAAATAACTAAAAAAGAGAAAAACAAACAAACAAACAGAATCTGGAGTATCCAAGTAACACTTGAAAATAATTATAAACTCAGAGCCCCCATGGTAAAAGCATAATTTTCACTGGATAGATATTAAGCTGATAGAAGAATTTTCTACTACAAATCTAAAGCCAGCACGCCATTTTGTTAAATGTCATCATTAAATATTTATTTTTCATTTTCCATGCTCCTTTTTAAAGAACTGAGAAAACTAAAGTTAGTTTATTTTTTTATTTTCTACAATGAGAAATGGCAATGTGAGTGTGAGTTCTAATTTACATTTAAGTCTTAAACACTTGTAAATATATATTTTTGTTAAATCTGTCTTTAAATTTGGCAAAAGAATGTCTAGAGAAAAGCCCAACGTGAGTGCTACAGAGCACTGGTCAAGACATATTAATTCCACCTTCTCCCAAATGTGGTATACAGAAAATCCAGCATGACTAATCAGCCCCACAGTTTGATAGAGACACAGCTGAATATAACTAATTATTCTTTAGATAACCCAATGATTATCTGCTCAAGCAACAGAACATAAAGGGCCCTAATGGCTTTTGGCTGATTCTCTGCTTGAAGGCTAGAGTTCTTGAGAAATAGTACTACATCTTTGAACACTGTTAGATTTAGCTTAGGTGTAGAAATATGAGCTTGGCATTCTGATAAGTTTCTCTATACATATCCTTTGAAAGTGATCATTTGCACTCAAGTCTCAGTTGAAGATTCAATAGTATTACCCCATTCTCATAGCCAGCCAGCTCCTTACTTTTGGGACTTACATCTTCAAAGGAAAATACTACTAATACTATAATTCTAGAAGTGGTTTCAATTTCCTATTATCTTATTTTTTTTGTTTCTGCAAGACAGCCGAGCTATAACTAGAAAAGGAATCTTTTTTTTCTTATACTATATATAGAAAGCCTGCTTCATTAATATTCAGACAAGATGAAATGACTAGTTTTGTACAGCAGAATTTCCTGAAATAATGGAAATAGTCCATATCTTCACTGGCCAATACAGTAATTACTAGTCATATTTGACTATATATCTTAAAATGTGACTATTGCAAATAAAAATACTACTTTTTAATTTATTTTAATTGAATTAATTTTATTTGTATATATTTTATTTGTATATAGCTGTATGTATACCAGAAACTACAAAAGGTCTAGAAAATGTAACTTTCAGGGCACTGAGTTGGCTCCTTATTCCCAAATTCCTTCATGAGTCTTTAAGAAGAAGGATACTGAGCTAGAGAGATAGTATATGCATAGGGCACTTGCCTTAGATGTAGCTGTGGTAATCAGTACCCTGGATTGTCTTTTGTGGAGGCACACCCAGTGGCACTCAGGGGTTACTCCTAGCTCTCTGTTCAGAAATCGCTTCTGGCAGGCTAGGGGGACCATATGGGATACCAGGGATCAAACCCGGGTCTGTCCAGGTCATCCACATGCAAGGAAAATGCCCTACCACTCTATCACTTGGGCACCAGCACCCTGATTTGAAACAAACCCCACCCTGAACCACATATATGTACCCAACAACATATACAAAACCACCTGAGCATAGAACCAAGAGTAGCCCCTCAGCACTATCTGATATGACCCAACTTCCTTTCAGGCCTCCCCAAAGAAGAAGTGAGATACTGAATGAAATTTAAACTGTTCTTATGGTTATTGTTAACACAATACACTTAACACAACTTAACACAATACACAAAAGGTATATAAATACCGTATAAAATCCACAGGAGGTCTGGTGAATCAAACTTGACTTGACACAAATGAACCTGAAGCATAGACAAGACCCTTAGAATCTTCATGCTCCTGTTGACATCACAGGACACTTGTCACCACTCTGAAATATTTTATTGCCCATGGCCATTCTCTGCTTGATATGGAACTCTCAAGTAGCTTCCTTTTCATAGCTTCTTCTGTTGACCTCTTGTACACCATTATATCATCTTTTCAATGCCTTGCTAGGAGTCATAGAGATTGTGCAGTGGGCTGCCTATGTGCTTTGCAAGAGGGTTTGATCCCTAGGAAAGCATGTCTCCTGAGCACCACCAGGAATGACCCCTGAACTTATTACTGGGAGTAGCACCTGGATGCCAGCCACTAGATGTGTCCCCCAAATCAAAATAAATATCTAGTGAATTTGTAGGGGAAAAAATGTCCTCATGGTTTGGGCTCATACTCACTGATTTCTCAAATATAGGATAAATGAGGAAGCCAGTGTAGGTTAAAAATCATTAAAAAGTTCCAATTTTACTTCTAAAAATATTAACATTAATGAAAAGTGTAAAGAATGGCTAGGAGCATAGATTAGAGAGAAAGTTCATGGGATAAAGCACTTATCTTACATGCAGCTAACTCCATTTGATTCTGGCGCCATGTATGGTTTCTTGAGAAAAACCAAGAGTGAATCCTGAGACCAGAGCCAGTAGAGAGCCCTAAAATCTGTCACATATGGCTCCACTCCACCTCAAAGAAGAAAAATGAAGCAAAGTCAGAGTGATATGCTATACATCATTTGGCCTTACAGTTCTTTTTCAATTTTCTTAATATTGTATTTATCAATTATTATATATTAAAAATTTATATGCCAACGTGTATTTGAAGCCACCTAGTGTCCTGAAATATTAAATTAAATTAAATTATACATCTTCACTTGTATAGTTAGTAACAAAGCTATTATTTTTAATTAGCTACATTAAGTCAAAGTTTGATGCTATGGAAATCTCTATGAAAGTTGCGTCTGGAGATATAGCATAGCTGATAGGGCGTTTGCCTTGCACACGGCTGAACTGAGTTTGATTCCTAGCATCCCTCTGGTCCCCCGGACCTGCCAGGACTGATTCCTGAGCGCCGCCGGGTGTGACCCAAAAGCCAAAAGAAAAAAAGTTAGGATTAAGGCACTTTCTGATGTGTGTCTGCCATCTAGTGACAGAATATGCAATTACAGTATGATGGCGATTGCTGAGTATTAGAAATGCAGCTTGCTAGAGGGCTTTTTCTATGCAGTGATTTTCCTAATGTCTTGACCCACTCAACTATGAATTCCTTAGTATCTTGAAATGATCTTTCATTCTAATCAATTTGATTCAAGGTTAATTGCAAACTATAAGTGTCCGAGAACTAAAGAGTATTTTAGCAGTACTGCTCTCTCAAATTCCTTTTCGGTTATAATGCATTTGTCTGTTTTATGAAACCTTAGATAACTTAAAGTTTATGATATTCATGTACAAACTTAATGCATCCCAACACCACCAGAGACCAACACCAAAGCACCGGAGACCCTCCACTATTCCCCTAGAGTAGACCCTCCCTCAATCACTTCACTTCACCCCCAACTGCTTGGCAATCATCCAAGTTTCTTTTCTAAGACAGCTTTTAGTTTACAGGGATTCAGGGACAATATGAGAATTGGACATGCTATTGTTCTCCTTCGGGAACTTCCTTAGTCACCATCACAAACGTGCAAATTCACACTGGCATCACTGATGTCATGGGACTTAGTTGTAAATGGATTTCCACCCTCCCCCATCCCCCAGAATGATTAGCTTAGTTTGAGGAAACAGTAAAAGCTTTTTTAGCCAGATATTTGTAGATCATGGTGGTGAAGATGGGAGATCCTTGTAAACCAAAAAATTGTAGAACCAGAGCTTGGCTTCATTTTTTTTATCCTATGGAATGTAGAATTTGTCAAGGACAATAACCCAATAGCATAAGGATTACAATTTCTCATGAATATGAGAGTAACACAATTGGCCTTATCTAATAAAATGCAGTATTTCCTCTGAAGAATTATTTGAAAAGGAAAGAATAAATAGCAATCAAGTGACCTAATAATGTTTCTTATAAGTGTCTTGGCTGAAAAGATGAGTTTGGCAGAGACTGCATGACTGGAGCTCCAGGCTTCGTAGAGATAGTGGGTTTGTGGCTCTCCGGGCTTGGTTATGCTTTGTTCTTGATTCATATTAAACATATTAAACATAGGAAACAGCAAGCAAATATTTTAATCTGGGTCTATAAAAAGTTGGATGATTTGGAGAGTATCATTCTGCAAGATATAATTGAAGTTTGGGGGCTGAAAAAATCTGAGGGACTGATTTAAAATAGATCTTGGCTGGAAGAAAATGAAGATATTTTCCTTTGAAAAAAGAAGATTTTTCAAACAGGGCCTTACCATTTTGAGAGACGTATTATTTTGATTTAAAATAAAACTGATACTTTAAAAAAAAGAGCGCACTAAACCTTCTATTGTATTATAGATTATGTATTGTATTGTATTAACGACTTTATTGGTGATACAATAATTTTCACAAATATTACTGCTAATGAACTCTCCTCTTCTTTTTTCAATTCTTTTTTTTTAGATTTTCTATTTTCTATTTTTAATAACTTTGCTTTCTGTTATCCTGAAAAAAATATACTATGATCAGTTACATCAACTATGTGGTACATTTTCTTTAAATAAATAAATTTATAAAAAAAATAACTGAGTATGCAGGCAATGGCCGAGTAAGAATGAAGATAGAAGACATAGGCACAGGGGAAGGGGAGGTAGGTAAAGGGGCTTTCTCATCTTCTGAGACTTCCTTCAATCTCTTATTCAAACCCCTTCTTTTCCACAGTGCTTCCCTCTCCTTTGCTGTGCTGTCTTTCTCATAAAAGGTCATAACAAATGTTTTTAAATTGTTACACGAAACATGCACCTTGTTATCATTTTTGAATATCTAACACTGGCAAGCCAAAGCCTCTCTATGTCTTTTTACACAGAAAATCTCTAGTGAAGTTTCCACTTAATTATCTCTAACCTTCCAAATATTCTATTGTTCTAGGGCACGAGAGAAAGTACATTGAGTTAAAGTGCTTGCCTTGCACAAACCAGCCTGAGTTTGATCCCTAGCATCACATATGGTCCTCAAGGCACTGCCAGCAGTGATCTGTGAATTCAAAGCCAGAAGTAAACCCTGAGCACTGCTGGGTATGGCCCCCACACCAAAGTATATTTAAAAAGTTGTATTGTTGACAAACAGCACTAAATGAGTGATAGAGCAAGAATTCAGAGTTCTCCAAACTGAAATTATCCATTGATTCAAAGCCTAATATATAGAGCAGGGGTCTCAAACTCAATTTACCTGGGGGCTGCAGGAGGCAAAGTGGGAGTAAGGCAGGACCGTATAAGGGATTTCACCAAAAAAAAAAGTCCTCAAACATCTTTATTAATAGTTTTAATTATTTCTTCTGAACATGAATAGAACATTGAGTAAAGATCATGAACAGTTCTTCTGAACATGGCATCTTTTGCCTATTCCTTGCTGCCAGACACTTGACAGCATTTCTTTTCACAAATCTGAACCACAATTGGCTTTAGAGAGGAAACAGTTGAGACCCTCAGTATGGCTTGAAGATGATCATCATTAAGTCTAGACCTGTACTTTGACTTATTGAAGTTCAATGTGGAGAATAACTTTTCACACAAATATGTGCTCCCAAAAAGGCACATGATGCGCTTGAACATTCAGGAAAGCTCAGGGAAGCTGGGGGGCAATTCTCTCCAAAATTGCCCATGCATGTCTGCTTTTCCACTCATCTCTCTGAACTTGGCTTTGAGATCAGAGTTGCATTGCAGGTCAATGAGCTCCATTTGAAGCACAGGAGGGGCATCTTGCACATCAAAGGAAAAGGGGTCCACAAAAATTTGGAAAGTGGCTCTGTGCTTTTTGAAGTTTGCAAATCTGTGATCAAATTCCTTCTCTAGCTTAAAAATAGCATCAACATATTTCTCACCACTTAATGGTATGGCTGCATCCACAAGTTCCTTGCATGCTGGGAAATAGCAAAGGTTTGTCTGAGAAAGCTGGGATTTCCATAACACAAGTTTTATGGAGAATGCTCTCACGTTGTCATAGGCAGCACTGATAAGCTGCCCCGGGCCTTGTAACATCTTGTTCAGTACATTCAGCTTATGAGTGATGTCAACAAGAAAAGCTAAGTCCATGAGCCATTTGTGATCACTCAACTCAGAAACAGCATTCCCGTCCTTCTCCATGAAGGCTTTCACTTCTTCTCTCAACTCAAAAAATCTTTTCAGGACATTTCCCCTGCTGAGCCAACGTACCTCGGTGAAATAGAGCACATCTCCATATTCTGACTCCATTTCCTCTAAAAAAGCATGGAACCTCCTGTGCTTTAAGCCCCTGGATCTGATTTGGTTGCTGTATTTCACAACAACAGACATCACATTGTCACACGGCAGGCATTTACTGCTAAGGACCTGCTGATGGATAATGCAGTGAAGAGCAATAGCCTTCTCTACACCCTCCTCTTCAAGTTTTTTTTAACAACTGCCACCAGTCCATTTTTCTCCCATCATTGATGGCTCTCCATCGGTTATAATTCCAACAAACCTCTTCCATGGCAAACCTGCATTCTCAATGGCATCAGACAGATGCCGAAATATCTCATTAGCAGTGGTCTGGCCATGCATCAGAATTATTGTGAGCAGCTCCTCTGTCTATTCAAAATTGCAATCAACACCACGGACATAAATTGTGAGCTGCGCAGTGTCTGTTATATCTGTGCCCTCGTCAAGAGCAACTGAGTATGCATCAAAACATTTGGCTTTCTCACACAGTTGATGATAAATGTCACTTGACATGTCAGAAATGCGCTCTGACACAGTGTTGGCAGAAAGGCTGATTTTGCTAAACTGACCTTTCTTTTCCAGACAGATAATACTTGCAGCCTGTAACATGCATTCTTTTTAACAAACTCTCCTTCTGTGAATGGTTTCTCTGCCTTAGCAATCATCTCACTAACCATGTAACTAGCTTCGACTGATGCAACATTCTCTTTGGTTGCTTTCTTGAAGAAATCTTGTTGCCTCATTAGACATGCTTTAAGACTGGCAACCCACTTGGCTCTCTCATTTCCTTGATATTTTGCACATTCCTCAGCATGTTTAGTTGAATAATGGCGTTTCAAGTTGTATTCCTTATGCACTGCAACTTTCTCTAAGCAAATAAGACATGTGGGGATGCCCCTGTACTCAACAAAGAAATACTGCATCTCACACTTTTCCTGAAATTGTCTGTGCTCATCATCAATCTTTCTCTTCACTGCAGGCTTTGATGAAGTCATGATGAAGGTGTGACAAAATCTAATTCTGTAATAAACTTCTCTCCCTCAGGCCTCTGATAATGCAAGGGACAGCAGGCAGGAGCAGTGGAAATGACGTCTGCGCTAGGCACAAAGTATTCTCGATTATTTGCTTACTTAATATTTGCAATAAAAAATCGCATTAGTAAGAAAAATCGCAAAAAATCGCATTAAACATTTGCATACCCCGAACGGAACTGCTCGGTGTATGTGAATGTTTAATGCAATTTTTTTCTTACTAATGCAATTTTTATTGCGATTATTCGGTAAGCGAATAATTGCGAATACTACGATATTTGAAGGCCGGCTGCGGGCCACAAAATGTTGTACGGAGGGCCACAAACAGCCCATGGGCCGCAAGTTTGAGACCCCTGATCTAGAGACTCAATACTCATCAACGCACATTTGTGATGCAAAGATAACCCTGCTATAATGTAGTTTTAGAGACAATTCCTTTTGGGCTAAACTTTTTTTTTTTAATAAAGAATGATTCACATGAAGAACTCAATTATCAGTAATACAGTTTTTGTTTTGTTTTTTTTGGTTTTGGTTTTTGGGCCACACCCAGTGACGCTCAGGGGCTACTTCTGGCTATGCACTCAGAAATCGTTCCTGGCTTGGGGAACCATATGGGACGCAGAGGGATCCAACTCGGTCCATCCTAGGCTAGCATGGGCGCCACCTCTTCGGCCCCTATCAGTAATAATCTTAAAATGACAAACTAGTTGCAATTATTTCACAAACATTTATTAAAACATGAACAATTAAATCACATTTTAGATAAGCAGTAAAGGTGTGGTTTCTTTCAAAGATGTTACACTGATATGTGTTTGAATGCTAAAATATGTGGAAACTATTTTAGAACACTGTTTGATTTGTGACTTCAAGAGCCTGTAAGACTCTAAGAGAAAATGCACTCACTGAGCATTGTAGCATCGACTCTCTAGCAGTGGTCCTCAAACTTTTTAAACAGGGGCCAGTTCACTATCCCTCAGACTGTTGAAGGACCGGACTATAGTGAAAATAAAAACTATGAACAAATTCCTATGCACACTGCATATATCTTATTTTGAAGTGAAGAAACAAAACGGGAAAAATACAATACGTGGCCTGCGAGCTGTAGTTTGAAGACCCCTGCTAGAGGGACAAGCTATACTGTCTTCCGGTGGGTGAAATTGGGCCCCTCTCTTCTCATTCCTAAGGAACTTCAGGGATTTTCAGTCTGGTTATCACTGCAGGAAGTATTTCAGTCCGTTAGCGACTTTTATTTCATGGTTTTAATTTCTTCAGATTGGGAGCAGAGGGTGATATCCATATATAAAAGGTGATTTTTTTTTTAATGCTTAAAATGTGCAGAAATACTACAAAATAAAAGGGTTCACTGAGACAGAAATTTTCTTCTTTTAAGGTCCTAGAGAAAATCACCTGGTATTTTCTATGCAATGTTTGAAGTGAAGCACAAGAAGATTTATTCTATGTATGCCAAATAGTAAGTAGTTCTTTGGGGAGAGATTAGTTTGCTGCTTAATCCAGGCATTGAAAGATAATCATGAAGACACAAGAGCTTTCTGCTCTTTGATTTCTTTGACTAATTTTATGCAAATGAATACTTTAAAAAATACTTTGATTTCATCTTTTCCTTCTATGAGTGAATAGGAAGGAATTCCATTCAGTAGGCAGGCTCGCTCTGTGGGATAAATATACCTAGAAGTGCGTGTGCCTGCATAGCTATTTAATCAAAAGCATGCATGCCCTCGCACATAGTAGCCGTACATTTAACTGTGCATTTATTTAATGCCTGCGTTTACTGAGGAGTTTCCATATGGAATCAGGTACATCTATAATCAGAGAGGAGGGGGGGCATAGGGGGATGGAGTCCCCTATAGTTGCCTTCGTAAATCTTTGGTTCATTCATCATAAAAGACTTTAAAAACCCCTTCCAGCATTCTTAGCACTAGAGAACGGGCTCTAGGCTAACAGCTGGAATTGTCACTCCATCAAGAAAACATCATAGTGCAAGAAGGAACCCGCAGAACTTCGCGGAGGCGGTAGGGGGGGGGGCGGTAGGAAAGGTCCCTCCTATGTAGCACCCCTAAATAACTTAAAGCCAGTTCCGACCGAGTCTTAGCTCACAGCACGTGTGCTTCTCCCCCCCCCCACGCCAGTGCTCCCTAGATTCCCACCCCGGCGGGGTCTCCGCAAGTTCTCCCCGCCACCCCTCTGAGCACCCTCCGCAGCCTTCAAGCCCCGGACCCCCAAATCTAGGGAGTCGAGAACCCCTCCTGACAGTCCCCTACAATCCTCGACTCCGGCTCCTTCCTTTTCCCGCCCCGAGAATCTCCCCCAAGTGGGGGTCCAGGCGAGTCCCACCTCTGCGCGCGCCCCCCCAAAACCCGGCACGAGGCGGGTGAGGGCGGCTCCCCCAAGGCCCGCTCCCGCTCCGACGCCTTTCCCCGAAGTCGGGGTCGCCCCCGCGAGGCCCAGAGGGTCCCGCCCAGGGTGCGGTGCGGGAGGGCGAGGTTGACGGGGCGGAGGCCCCTCCTCCTCCTCCTCTTCTCCCTCCTCCCCTACTCCACTCCTTCCTCCTCCTCTTCTTCTTCTCTCCTTCATCCTTCTCCCTCTTCGTCCCTCCTCCCCTTCTTCCTTCTCTCCATCTTTCTCCCTCCTCCTCCTCCCCTTCCTCCTCCTCTTCTTTCTCCTCCCATCCCTCCTCCTCTCCTTCATCCTCCTCTCCCTCCTCCCCTCTTCCTCCTCCCTCCTCCCCATTCCTCCTCCTGCTCTCCTTCATCCCTCTCTCTCCCCCTCCTCCTCTTCCTTAGTCCTCCTCCTCTTTCTCCTCTCCCTCCTCTTCCTCCCCTCCCTCCTCCTTCTCCTCCTCTTTCTCCCCCTCCTCCTCCCTCCTCCTCTTCCTGCCTCCTCCTCTCCCTCCCTCCTCCTCTCCCCTCCTCCCTCCACCTCCTCCTCCTCCTCCTCCACCTCCTCTCCTCCCGTCCGAGGAGCCGGCGGTGCGCGCTGCGCCGGGGCCGCGCCATGGGCACTTGAGCGCCACGGCGGCCGCAGTGGCCGGAGCGCAGCCGCCCGCCGCCCCCGCGCCCGCGCCCGCGCCCGCGCCCGACCCCGACCCCGACGCCGACCCCGGGCGCGTCCCCCCGGCCCGGAGCCAGGCCCGCGGGCGGCGGCGGCGGCGGCGGCGCAGCCGGGCAGGTGGCTGCGGCTGGAAGATGGCGCCCTCGGGCCCGGGCCGCGTCCGGCGCCGCGTCCGGCGGGTGCTCTACTGGGTCCCCGTGGTCTTCATCAGCCTCCTGCTCGGCTGGTCCTACTACGCCTACGCCCTGCAGCTCTGCATAGGTGAGCGCCCGCCCCGCAGCGCCCGCAGCGCCCGCGCGCGCCTCCGGGTCCGTCCCGGGACGCCAACCCCGGCCCCCGCGAGGCCCACCGGGCACCTCCGCCTCCCAGGCCCCGCTTTTGCGCGGCTCGGACCCCCGATCCGTCCGCCCAGCCCCTCCCAGACACACCCCCTCCGACGGCCCCGCCGAGGGGAGGCCCCCAACGCTGCTCTGGAGACTCTGGGGGGGTCCCTGGGACGGGCAAGAGTGGCCCCCCGGGCTCGGGAGGTCCTGCAGTTGTTTCCTTCCTCTTTATAGAACGTGGGTTGGGTGGCACTCCGGACTTGAGGCGGTTTTCTTTGGGGGTGTTTGGGTGGGGTGTTGTCTGGAGGGGTTGGAAGGTTCCCAACTGGGACACTTTCTAGTTAACGGGAGATGGGAGCGCAGGGTGGATGAGCTAGCTGCTCCAAAGTATTTTCTGAACCCCATTCAGGATCACGAATAGCAATGTATGGACAATGGAAGAAGGATGGGAAAAGAGGGCACCTCTGGAGGGGCTACATCACCAGGGCTTGGATGGAGGGAAGGGAAGCACTGAAACACTGAAGCCGAGTGTTGAAGATTTGGAGAACTCGGTGATGTCCAAGTCTTGACTGATTGGGCCGGGGCCCTGCGTGCGTGGTGCAGGTTTCTGCCCACAGTTAGAGGTTTGGGGAACACTGATCAGTGCTCTCAGGAAAGGTATTAAGAAAGAAGATGATGGAGCTCTGTGTGCGTGTGCGTGTGCGTGTGCGTGTGCGTGTGTGTGTGTGTGTGTCTGTCTGTCTGTCTGTCTGTCTCTGTCTGTCTGTCTGTCTCTCTGTCAGTGTGTGTGTGTTTGAACTCCTGAAGGAGTGTGTTGCAACTTAAGAAAGTAGAAAGTACCTACATTTTTTTCCCTACCCAATTTGAGCCTTGGTGGGTTAAAAGTGGCCTATTTCGGAGAATCTTCTCAATTATTCTCAGATGTCAGGATTTAGACTCTGACATGTGACGCCACCATATCTTCAAATGTTGCTCCTGTGAGAAATCAAAGGTGACAGCATATTACATCTATTATACTAATAACGTATAATAATCACTTATGTAAGTTTTAAGAGAATTATACTAACTTCCCATTTTATTTGCTGTGGGAGGAGAGAGAATGAGAGATGGAGGGAGCCTTCAAGGGCAAAGGTGGCATGAACACATAGAATGTAGGAAGCCCTGAAGGATTCTGCTGCCACATAGTCCTTGGAACCTGTGACACTAAGACACTAAAATGTTTAGCAAGAAAGGTTTTTGGAATATTGTAATATCTGAATACTTCATACAAAAATATTATACCTAACTGAATAGACTGCGTATTACATAACTATTAGAAACCTTTGCTGTATAGCCTTCCTTCTCCATCTTCAAAGCAGTGGCCAGTTTTAATTAGTGTAACTGGTGCAAGAGAGGAAGGTCCTTAGAGGCCTTCACTATCCAAACAGACAATTGATTCTCTTTTATTATCACATTAGGCTGAGATGGTTAGCCTGATGCAATGTCTTCTATCCATCAGGAAATCATGTGAAGGTGGGAAGAGCTTTGTTTCTCTTCTTTTGCAAGTACCTCTGCCCCAGTGAAGGCACTACTTGGGAAATCTATCTATAGTGGGTAGGCAGGTAATGAGGGAGATATATATTAAAAAATATGAATAATAATTTTATATCCACTTTCTATATATTTAAGATAAAAATAATCCATATGTATCTATGAAATACACATCATTCTTTAATTTACTAAGGGAAACTTTCTCTTTTAAAATGGCCCAAATAATATATATTTTCAGTTGCTTTTTTTTTTCAACTGATGATCAAATGTGAAGTTTCCTATCACTTCATGTTACTTCCTGGCTGGCTTATTATGTTAAATGCAGTCCATGAAGGGTCTGGAATAAACAAATAAATGATTTAGAGGCATTATCTCTGAAATGATCAGAAAAGTAGTTTTATCATTTTATTGCTATGAAAATAAATAGCAAGTGATTTATGAAAGGTCTCTATCCTAGAGTCTTCAGAACAGAATTTGGTACTAAAGACTATGACGGTTTAATAGTATATGTTTTGGAAGCTTAGATTGCTTTGGTAGGGTGTGAAGTTGAGGTTGGTTGAATTGTTCTTTTATAGTCACTGGGAAAGATGGCGACTGGTTTGCCAGACACACAAAACCAGTCTCCTTCCTTCCCTTTATACAAAGCAAAGGGAATGCCACTCTTCCCTTGCCCATTCCATCCTCCTTCCTCTTAGCATTAATCACATCTCAGACTGCCCTCTCCTTTGTGGCGGCCTTTTCTCTTGTAAATAGCAATTTACCATCCAGTCTTCCAAATTTCAGCTCTAAAACATTACCCAGCCTTGAAACCAGGTGTCGTAGGACCTGGGCAGGAACTGGAGTAGTTAACAAACAGAACAGATCTAACATGGTGATTTACCCTGGTCCTTCTTCTGCATCTGCTCTCAGCTGGGGATGACCCTGAATATAAATTACTCTGTGCCCTTTACTGAATGAACTGCAATTTAGGAGTAGTGCTTATCCTGGTATCCTTGGAAACTGGAGATAATGATTCTCATTACAGTTCATTTCTATATTTAACTACATGCATGTGTGACTCTCTAGGCACTTTTTTTTAGCTAGTATAATGTTTGCTTTGTATTTTATAAAAATAAATTCATATTTTTTGGAATGTGTGTATATTTAAAATATATAGAATATATTGTGTATGATGAAGTCTTTGGAATAAAGTTTCCTTCTTGCTCCATCAAAGAAAGGATAGGTAGGCTAGTATTTGTCATCATTCTAAACATTTATTTGTTTGTTTATTCTGTTGATTAACTAGGTTCTTTTGTTCATATTTCTCTCCCCCATCCTTTTGTCTTTTTATGTCAGGTTTTGGGTTTTGCTGTTGTTGTTGTATCTTATCTATCTTGAATTATTTTCCAGAAAGAAAGATAAGTTCAAAACACAACATTTAAGAGGTACTTCTGGATGTGGAATTAGGGTAAGAGTAGTGTTCAACCTCTAACATTCCTAAGTCTTGGGTGTACTAGGCATGTTTATATGTTGTACAGATTAATTATGGCTGTCATTGGCTTTCTAGTTGAAGAGGGAACTGAAGTTTTCCTTTGTAAGCACAAAATATTGTTTGAACTTATTAAAACATTTAAACATTTTGTTACAATTTGAAATCTATAGAAAAGCCTCAATACAGTGAGAATGATCTCTTCATATTCTTGTTAAACCAGCGTGGTTTCCATTTTTGTAAAATGTATAATATCCTTGTCCTCACCTTAGATGAATAAATTTCAGTCATTTTAAACAATCCTGGATTGGGTTTGTGTGAGTCAACTTCCTCTGCTATCTGAAGTTAGATGCTCAAGAGTTGCTAAATGATTTATATATCCATTTTCCAAATTACCAAATGACATCATTGCTATAGTATAAATGTTTACTTAAGTCTTTTCCTTTACTTCCAAACCTTTCACCAAATCTGACTATCCCAATGAACATGTTAAGCAAGTTTGCTAGCTTTTGTTTTTAGTATTTTAGTAATAGCCTAGCCCTCACGCAGCAAATTCAGAGCTTCAAAAAGATCTCTCTGTTTGGCTGACAATACATACACACAAGGTCATGTGGCCTTCTGTTGTAACACTAAAACAATTTTAGATAATACTTTAACAAATGGAGGCATGGCTGTGTTTCAATCAATTTATTCTTTTGATTAACTAGGTTCTTTTGTTCATATTTCTCTCCCCCATCCTTTTGTCTTTTTATGTCAGGTTTTGGGTTTTGCTGTTGTTGTTGTTGTTGTTGTTGTATCTTATCTATCTTGGATCATTTTCCAGAAAGAAAGATAAATTCAAAAGACATTTAAGAGGTACTTCTGAATGTGGAATTAGGGTAAGAGTAATGTTCAACCTCTAACATTCCTAAGTCTTGGGTGTACTAGACATGTTTATATGTTGTACATATTTATTATTTTATTTACAAAAATAGTAGGCAAGCTATAGTCGATCCTTTAGTGATGGTTTGTTGACCTTGGTATATGATACGAATTAGTCCATCAAAATATTGATGTTTCAGAGTTTTGCAATATTTTTAATAACATCTATCAGAAGTTATTATGATCTCCTCTATCTCACAATGATTATTGATTGTTTCAAGAATTAAAATTAGTTTACATATTTAAAGAAATTTGAGCCATGCCTGTTTTCCTTCTTTCAAAACAAGTGTCCTTGTAGATAAACTATATAAAGCCTTAAACTTGAAAACTGTTTTCGTTTTTTTTTTTTGTTTGTTTGTTTGTTTGGGCCACATTCGGCGGTGCTCAGGGGTTACTCCTAGCTGTCTGCTCAGAAATAGCTCCTGGCAGGCACGGGGGACCATATGGGACACCGGGATTTGAACCAACCACCTTTGGTCCTGGATCGGCTGCTTGCAAGGCAAATGCCACTGTGCTATCTCTCCAGGCCCGAAAACTGTTTTTGTAATATTGCATGTATTATTGCAGATCTAGTATTGCATCTTCTTTTAATTCAAGGCCATTGAAGTCTCAAGGATAGAGACTGAATAGAAGTTTTTTCCAAAATGGATAATTTGAGTCACACAGAAAGAAAACAGTGTTCTTGTTATTTGCAACTATTATTTTTAAAAATTAATGAACAAAAAAGATATCAAACTCTAAAAGAAAAGTATTCAAACAGATGGGTCAGAAGCTAACTCTAATGAGTGAAGTGCATGTGTTACACTGAGAAGTGCCTGAAGTTTGACCCCTAGCACTATAAAGATCCCTCAGATTTACCATGTCAACGGATCAAGCTCTGAAAAACTTGGTTAAGCACTGAAATATTAGGCCTTTACAGCTTAGCTGAATATTGCTGAGTGACCTCTGGACCCCCAGAATTTTGCTTGGGAAATCTCTTCAAAATATGGAAAAGCTGCAGAAAAATTATCTTAGAGATACAAATTCCAATATTTATAATTATTAAAATAATTTTAAATAAAATTGAATAAAAATCGTCATAGACAACCAGTGTGCAGGTAACACAATGTCATTAATCACTTACAAATTATTTAAGAAAGCAAAAAATTGATTTATTTTTATGTGATTGTTGTTTGGAATTGAACTCAGAACCTCCAAGCTGCAAAGCCTATCACCAAACTGTATTCCCACCCCAGAAATTATTTCTTGTTAGCTATATTGTTGGCAAAAAATATACTTTCTTTGTGACTTTTCATGGTATTTTTTAATATCTGATATTATGTAAATAGAAGGTTAATATATAATTTTAAATATAGAAAAACACTGAGGCCAGGGAAGTTGTATAGGAATCAGAGGCCTGCATGCAACTGATTCTAGTTCAATTCCCAGAACCACATGTGATTCTTCAAGCATTTAAACAAAGCTAGGAACAAGCTTGAGTACCACTGGGCATGGCTAACTCCCCCCTACCCAGCATCAAAAACTAAAAACATAGGTAAGCCCTTAGTTCCATTTAAATTTGAGAATTGTTTTTCCTTTTGATGTATTGGAGAACACAGAATACTAGTTGCTTTTTATTAGAAATATCATTCAAATAGCAATTATCAAAGTACTTGCATGTAGAGGTACTAGATAAGTGTTGAATTAATTACTTTGTGTTTTTATTAAGCACTATTCATTCATTTGAAAATGAAATTGAATACTGTTGAATTAGTGAAAGAGAAACATTGAGTAATCAAAAGTCAGTGAAAGCTTACATTAGAAAGCTTTTCTTCAGTTTTTTTTTTAATTATACTAGGGAGGGGTCAAACCCAGGCTCTCATTCAAGCACAAAAAATGCTCTACTGCTGAACTATGTCGCCCGCTCCTGTTTTCACATCTTAATGAGAATATTATCCATACCATTAAACTAAGTAATAGCTCAAGTGTCTTCCTGTAATTAAGCAGAAGGTGAGAGGATGGTGTTATAAATCAAGAGAATTCATTCTCGAGGGAAGGTAGCAGTCAGTTGCAGAAAGGCTTGAGTAAGGTTCATTGAAAACCATTCATTGACCCTTTTATATGTGCCAAGCAATTTCCCCCACAGAAATAACTTAGAGAAATCAAGTCAAGATTTTTGTCCCTAGTAGCTAAGAAAAAAAAAAGCATGTATAGGGAAAAGCATGGAGCTTTTCGGCTTTATATTTTTTGGTGTTTCAAACCACACCCAGCAGTACTCAGGGCTTACTCCTGTCTCTATTACACTCAGTGATTACTCCTTGCAGAGATGGGGAAACACCTGGAATGTCAAAGACTGAACCCAGGTAGGTCAGCCGCTCACTTTAGCAACTAAATATATACGAAAATTGAACCCAGGTTGGCTGCCTGCAAGGCAAGTGTCTGTCTTCAATGCTATCTCCAACTTCAGTGTCTTCGGCCTCGGGCATGAGGTAAGAGACTGCCCCCAAGGAGAGTACCAAGAAAACAGAAACAAAGGATTCTGTGAATTCATTTCTAGATGAATATAAAAGATTAATTAGATCAGCAGATAGAAGTTGCTAACAGAAATGACATCTGGAGTAATAAATCTCTAATCAGATTATGTGTCTTATGCATATAAATATCTTAGAGTAGATTTAGAGCTAGCTGCTTTTACCCCTTGCTATAAACCAGGAGGATGTTTCAGTGAACCCAATTTTCCTGGTTGCTTGGCAAATATGTATCAAGGTCTGTGACTGAGTAAAACAGGAGCAAGCAGAAGTCTTTCTGCATACAACCCATTGGATCACAGGGAAGAGTGGAGAACATAACTCAAGAGAGTGGACAGAGACAAATGAAGCTGACCATACTCCAGGCTTTTGAAGGAATCACTGCCCTGGGCACTAGCCATAACTGAGCTTGGGAACCTCCTCTGATTTGTGTGATTTTGTAGAAATGGCTCCAGTGTCAACAGGCCAAATAGCCGTGTCCAGCTGGCTGAGCTGAGGTGACTACACCCACGTCCCAGTTGCCAGCATTCAGAAGGAACAGGTGTTCGATTTTTTTTTTTTTTTGGCTTCCATGGTAGGAATGATTGCCAACAATCATTGTGAAAAACAAAACAAAACAAAAACCTAACAACAACAAAACTATGTCCCAGAGATTACTGTGGATATGAATTCTCAATGAAGCCATAATTGATTAATTTTTAAATCTGAATCAAAAATGTATGACATTTCAGGAAAATGAAATCACGACTTACTTGATAACTTAGGCTACAGATCTCATAGCTTTTTATGGGGGCATCATATCTGTCAGTCTTTTTTTTTCTGGGAAACTGTGAGTTCAAGGGTTCCAATGATTCCATCTCTCTGTGTGATGATACTAGACCCATCATGTCATTTCACTTGTACAATCATAGATGAGAACATGGCACAGATCTTTAATGTTCTCTGTTGGGAAGATACTTTTCTAATAATCTCTTATGTAACATCCTATGATTCCAAATTGTGACTTAGATATACTATAGATCAGGGGTCTTCAAACTTTTTAAAGTGGGGGCCGGATTACGGTCTCTTAGAGAGCTGGAGGGCTGGACTATATGAGCTACTAATTCCTACTCACACTGCACATATCTTATATAAATAAAATGAAAACCATTTATAAATAAACAGGTCACACACCAGTATTTCAATGGGAACTGTGGGCCTGCTTTTGGCTAATGAGATGGTCAATGTCCGGTTCCATATTTGTCACTGCCAGCTGTAACAAGTGATGCAAGTGGGCATCAGTTAATCTTGATCTGGTTGGAGATTTTGGATGTTTCATTTTTGAAAAAATCTGTTCACAGGCATAAGTGCTACCAAAGATGGTTACCATTTTGAGTGCATGGTTCCTGATATTTGGATATACACTGAGTGTATATGCTGGCAGGTATCTTGGCAACCAAACAGCGCTCACGGCTGGTGGGCCGGATCAGACTCCTCTGCGGGCCGCATGTGGCCCACGGGCCGTAGTTTGAAGACCCCTGCTATAGATAAATAAGAATTTACAAAGGATAACATGGCTGAATCAGTTTCTGCAGTAGTCCACAAGGCAGTTGTTGGGGATGGGAGAGATAATAGTATAATGGGTTGATTGCTTTCCTCACATGTACCTGACCCAGGTTTGATCCCTGGACTCCACATATGGTCCCCCAAGCATTGCCAAAATTGATCCCTGAGAGCAGAGCCAGAGTAAGACCTGAATACCATCAGTCATGCCCCCCCCATACAAAAACAAACAAAAGTATTATTCTTTTAGACCCAACTTCTATAAGGATAATTTTAAAATAATATTTAAATGGTTATCTTGGCTAAGTTCTGAGAGTGGAAAGGGGTGGAATTTTTTAGGCAGGAGGTGAGATAGGGACAATTGAGAGCAGACAGTGCACTGATTTATTTGGTTTTATTATTTTTTTTTTTTGGGTCACACTCGGCGTTGCTCAGGGGTTACTCCTGGCTGTCTGCTCAGAAATAGCTCCTGGCAGGCATGGGGGACCATATGGGACACCAGGATTCGAACCAACCACCTTTGGTCCTGGATCGGCTGCTTGCAAGGCAAACGCTGCTGTGCTATCTCTCCGGGCCCGGTTTTATTATTTTTATCCTTTCCCTTACCACTGTTATTATTGTTTTGGTATCTGGGGATCATATACTAGATGTTAGTGTTCTCAAACTTACCAGGGGTCACACACTTCGTTGTGGTGACAGATCACAAATGGTTGAGCCACCAGGATCACTTGACCATGTGGGTCAAGGGATCAAACTTGCAGCCTCATGCCTGCAGGTCAGGCAATCTAATCCAGAACCAAATTCTTGGGGGCTAGTTTCTTAATAAACGTATGGTAGCAATAAAATAAAAGCGTATTATTAAGGCCAGAGAGATAGCACGGAGGTAAGGCATTTGCCTTGCATGCTGAAGGACGGTGGTTTGAATCCCAGCATCCCATATGGTCCCCCGAGCCTGCCGGGGCGATTTCTGAGCATAGAGCCAGGAGTAGCCCCTGAGCCTGCCAGGTGTGACCCAAAAACAAACAAACAAAACATGTATGATCATTTATTATTCTTCCTCTCAAAAATATACTACTGTGTATTTAAACACTTCTGTGGCATTTGCCCTAATTTGACTTTTCATCTATGACTTTAGGTTCATTTATAAATATTAGTGCTGGAAACATTTTAAGATTTGTATTCATTTGCTTAAAAGGCATTCTTAAAAATATATGCTGCACTTTTTCTTTTAGCACTTCTCTCTACTCTAAAATGCCTACTTTACAGTAGTTCCTTCCAGATGTGTTGTTGATTACATTTCAAAATACTTTTATCGATAATTGCATTTATTTGTAAGAATTTCTCCTTGGTGGCCCAAAATTGCTCGTCCCCTTAACTATTCTTTGTAGAGTCAGTTTGACCTCTTTTGATTTGATCTCTAACAGGAGGATCAGATTGGATGGTACAAAAAGGAGTGAATTAACAAAAGAAATGTACTGAACACAAAGCCTTTTTCTTTTATTCTTTATAAACAAATATCCAGAGACTACAACATTTTCAAGCAGTTTGCTTTACTTTTCATGATCATCAAATAGTAGACATAATTCTTGTAAAAATCAGTTCATGAGGACCAGAGTGATGGTGCAGTGGTAGGGTGTTTGCCTTGCATGCCAGAAGTGATTTCTGAGCGTATAGCCAGGAGTAAGCCCTGAGCGTCACCGAGTGTGCCCAAAATTTTAAAAAAAAATCAGTTCATGTTTTTTCAGAAACTATAAATTTATTTCATTATAATTCAGTGAGATCTGGGAAACCAAAATGCTTTGTCATGATTGTTTTCTCAAATAAAGATGAAATTTGATTCTGTCTCTGTTTATGGCATTTTATATTTAAAAAAAAAAAGGTTTCATCCTATCTGTAGAATAGGCTTAGAGTAAACTAACTTAAAACAAAGACTGGCCCTGATCTTTTCAGATCCCAAAATTAATCTCAAAGAGGTATATGATTGACTCTGAAATGTGGCTTTTTGTCAAATTTGTAGGTATATGAGACATAGTCTGTTAGTAGAGTCTCTATAGAGCTCACATTTTTCTCATCAGAAATACTTTTGTGGAAAAAATATACCTTTTCTTTTTTTTTTTTTTGTTTGTTTTTGGGCCACACCCTGTGATGCTCAGGGGTTACTTCTGGCTATGCGCTCAGAAGTTGCTCCTGGCTTCTTGGGGGACCATATGGGACACCGGGGGATCGAACCGCGGTCCGTCCTAGGCTAGCGCAAGCAAGGCAGGCACCTTACCTCCAGCGCCACCGCCCGGCTATACCTTTTCTTAAACTCTGATTTTGAGCTTTCATAATGAGAGAGACACCTGAAACCACTTACAGAGAAAAAAAAAATTTTTAATTACGAACCTCAAATTGGAAGTCATAAATTGCATGGGCTGATTTGCGATGGACTTCATAACTAGGTGGACAGTTCCACATTACATGCTTTGGGGGGAAAGGCAATAAAGGATGTATCTACTTACCTATATATAAATATGTATTTATATTCTTACCATATGTAAATATAAGCGATAATCTAGGACATCTCAAGTGGGTTTAATTTATTTGAAAAAATAAAATAAAGACCAGGTGCTGGAGAGATAGCACAACAGGGTGTTTGCCTTGCACACAGCTCACCTGGATTCAATCCCTGGCATCCTATATGGTCCCCTGAGCCTGCCAGGATTGATTCTGAGACCAAAGCCAGAGGACTAAGCCAAAAAAATTCTTTTTTTTTTTTTTTTTTGGTTTTTGGGTCACACCTGGCGGTGCTCAGGGGTTACTCCTGGCTGTCTGCTCAGAAATAGCTCCTGGCAGGCACGGGGGACCATATGGGACACCAGGATTCGAACCAGCCACCTTTGGTCCTGGATCGGCTGCTTGCAAGGCAAAACGGCCTGTGCTATCTCTCCGGGCCCTAAAAAAATTCTTACAGGAGAGATAGCACAGCAGTAGTGCATTTGCCTTGCAAGTGGCCGATCCAGGACAGACCCGGATTCGATATCCAGCATCCCATATGGTCCACGGAGCCTGCCAGGAGTAACCTCTGAGTGCTACCAAGTGTGGCCCAAAATTTTTTTTAAAAAATTCTTAAATACGGGGCCGGAGAGATAGCACCAGTGGTGTTTGCCTTGCAAGCAGCCAATCCAGGACCTAAGGTGGTTGGTTCGAATCCGGGCATCCCATATGGTCCCCCTTGCCTGCCAGGAGCTACGTATAAGACGACCCCCTAATTTTGCAGTTAAAACATGGGTTTAGGCCTGTATTCGCTGTATCAGAACTTTCCTGTGCTGCATGTGTTCCTGTGCTCATGTACCACAGTGAGCCAACACAAGCAAAGGTTCAAAGGTTATATTGTAATAGACTTCCTCTCTGACTCTGGCCAATCGGAGCAGGCTTCTGACAGTGTAGATTCGGGTCCAGAACATTATCTAATTTGCATGCATAAGCTGAGAAGCTTCTGCACCTCAAAGGAAATAGTGCCCAGGATACAAGAGCCACCCACTGAGTGGGAGAAACTATTCACCCAATACCCATCAGATAAGGGGCTAATCTCCAAAATATACAAGGCACTGACAGAACTTTACAAGAAAAAAACATCTAACCCCATCAAAAAATGGGGAGAAGAAATGAACAGACACTTTGACAAAGAAGAAATACGCATGGCCAAAAGACACATGAAAAAATGTTCCACATCACTAATCATCAGGGAGATGCAAATCAAAACAACGATGAGATACCACCTCACACCCCAGAGAATGGCACACATCACAAAGAATGAGAATAAACAGTGTTGGCGGGGATGTGGAGAGAAAGGAACTCTTATCCACTGCTGGTGGGAATGCTGTCTAGTTCAACCTTTATGGAAAGCGATATGGAGATTCCTCCAAAAACTGGAAATCGAGCTCCCATACGATCCAGCTATACCACTCCTAGGAATATACCCTAGGAACACAAAAATACAATACAAAAACCCCTTCCTTACACCTATATTCATTGCAGCTCTATTTACCATAGCAAGACTCTGGAAACAACCAAGATGCCCTTCAACAGATGAATGGCTAAAGAAACTGTGGTACATATACACAATGGAATATTATGCAGCTGTCAGGAGAGATGAAGTCATGAAATTTTCCTATACATGGATGTACATGGAATCTATTATGCTGAGTGAAATAAGTCAGAGAGAGAGAGAAAAACGCAGAATGGTCTCACTCATCTATGGGTTTTAAGAAAAATGAAAGACACCCTTGTAATAATAATTTTCAGACACAAAAGAGAAAAGAGCTGGAAGTTCCAGCTCACCTCAGGAAGCTCACCACAAAGAGTGATGAGTTTAGTTAGAGAAATAACTACATTTTGAACTGTCCTAATATTGAGAATGTATGAGGGAAATGTAGAGCCTGTTTAGGGTACAGGCGGGGGTTGGGTGGGGAGGAGGGTGATTTGGGACTTGGGTGATGGGAATGTTGCACTGGTGATGGGTGGTGTTCCTTTTATGACTGAAACCCAAACACAATCATGTATGTAATCAAGGTGTTTAAATAAAAAAAAAATTAAAAAAAAAAAAAAAAAAAAAAAAAAAAAAAAAGCCTGCTTGCATTGGCTGAGTTAGAGAGGCGGTCCGAGCAGCCTTGCAGTGATTGGTGCAGGATCAAGTTGGAAAATTCGTTTTGTGGCAATATTCAGACAATTTTCGTTTAGCAGCATATTGAAACATTTTTCGGGATATACTCGGCTATAAGACGACCCCCGATTTTCCGTTGACATTTTTTTTTGTTTCAAAAGTCGTTTATACGCTGGAAAATACGGTGTTTCTGAGCAGATAGCCAGGAGTAACCCCTGAGCACCGCCGGGTGTGGCCCAAAAAAACAAAAACAAAAACAAAAATTCTTAAATAGATACCTATGTGTGTGTACTTTTTAATTTTGAAATCTTATAGGGTTACTAATGGCCCACTTGGTGATTTATTTAAAAAAAATAAACAAGAGAGACAATGAGAGGAGAGAGAACATGAGAGAAGGAGGCAGGAGAGAGACAGACAGACAGACAGAGAGAAGAGAGATGTCTGCCCCAGAGGCAGGTAGGACAGAAAGTGGGAGGCAAACTGGGGGCTTTGGTGGAGGGAAATGTGCACTGGTGAAGGGTGTTGTACATTGTATAACTGAAATTCAAACATGAAAAATTTTGCAACTGTGTGAAAAAGAAAACTAGCTATATTATGAACAATCTTGTAACCACAATGTGTAAATAAAGTAATTAAAAATAAAAAATAAAATTGTAGATTGATAAGTAACATAACACTGGAAAAATAAAACAAAATTCTTAGCAGGAATATGTAAGAGGATCTGGAGATAATTTTGGCTTGAGTTAAGGAAGCAAGGAGAAGGAAAGGGTCTGTCTGGGTCTCAAGATTAGAGTGGTATAGAAGAGGTTACAAGTTGTAAAGGGCTATTACATAGGGCCCTGTAAACTGTTGTAAGAATTTGGGCTTAAAGTAAAATAAAAACCCATCTCAGAGTGCTAAATAGTTTGTTGTAACAGGCTTTAGCTTATATTTTAAAACACTTCTTTGATCTTTTTTTGTAATCTAATCTAATCTTTTATCATTAAATGTGAGAAACTCCTGTGAGTTACTCTAAGGCAGAATAGTAAAAAAAAAAAAAGGTTAGGTTCTGGGTGTAGTTTGAGTTTTTATTTGGTGGTTTGTTGTTGTTGTTTGGTTGGTTGGTTTTGCTTTTTGGGCCACACCCTGTGAAACTCAGGGGTTACTCCTGGCTATGTGCTTAGAAATTGCTCCTGGCTTGGGGGACCATATGGGATGTTGGGGATCGAACCAAGGTCCATCCTGGATTGGCATCGTGCAAAACAAACACCCTTCTGCTGTGCTATCGCTGCGGGCCCAATTTTATATGGTGTTTAATTTGATTTATTTTCTACTTTCCTTTATTTGAGGTCCTTCTGCACACTGGGTTTCACTGTGCTGGAGATAGTACCCTGGGTTGTTGCATCTGGTCCTATTTGCAGTACCACAGGGACCACAATTGCTATATGGAGTGGTATTGGGGTCCAGCTCTCATCCTTATGTCTACTGAGTCATCCCTACACCCCTTGGGTACTTTTTTTAAATAAAAACAACAATTTCCCAACATGTGATAGTTGTTGTGAACGAAACAAGTCAAAATAACTCAAATAACTCAGTCAGAAGGATAAAGATCTGTTGAGATGCAGAAACTTGTTAAGTATAGCAAAACTGAGTTGTACCGGAATGTTGAGTGTGGGTGATCTCAATGCTGATATTGAAACAAAAAGAGTAATGAATAAACACTTGTAACTCTTACTTTGGCCAAAGGAATAAATGTCTTGGTCATAAAAATGAATTTAAATACTTAATACTGAAATGCATTTTTTCCCCACTGAGATGTAGTAGTAAAATGGACAGAGGCAGGTACTAAATGTGGCCAACATTGAGAATTCAGTAGACAATTAGGATCCAGCAAAGAAGTATATGGAAACAAACTACAAGGTTTTCCTGAAGCTGGGGTAGGTGGGAAAAGATTTCAAAAAGAAAGAATGATCCTACTTTCACAAAATACTCTTATCTAGTTAAATAAGGACAAAGTCTGAACTTGAGAGCACTTTTGGGGCTAAAGAAAAGAAAACTTTGTTTCTGGAGGGCCACGCAGTGGTGCTCAGGACTTGGCTCTGAGCTAAGGCATGGTGGCGGTGGCACAAGCAGTAGGGTGTTTGCCTTGCACACTCTAACCTAGGACGGACCTCAGTTAGATATACCCCAGTGTTCCATATGGTCCCCCAAGCCAGGAGCGATTTCTGAGCGCATAGCCAGGAGTAACCCCTGAGCATCACCAGGTGTGGCTCAAAAGAGCAATAAATAAATAAATAAATAAATAAATAAATAAATAAATAAATAAATAAATAAAATGAATCATTTCTAGGACCAGAGCGGTAGTGCAGCTATAGGGCATTATCCTTGCACATGGCTGACCCAGGACGGACTTCAGTTTGATCCCTAGCATTCCATATGGTCCCCCAAGCCAGGAGCAATTTCTCAGCACATAGCCAGGAGTAACCTCTGAATGTTAACTGGTGCCCCCCCCAAAACAACAACAATAAAAAAAATCATTTCTGGAAGGGGTTGGGGACCATATAGGATGGTGGATTGAATACAGGTAAGCTATATGCAAGACAAACACCCTGCTCGTTCTTTTATATCTCTCCAGCATAAGAAAAGTAAATTATTTTCCCTTTTGAAACTTAAAACACTGTGTGTTTCAAAGTTATTCATAATACAGTCATTTCAAGCATTCAATATTTCAACACCAATCCCACTATCAGTGTGACTGTCCCTATATGTTTCAAGTTACCACACACACACACACACACACACACACACACACACAGGCACAAAAGAATTTGCTTTATAGTGCTTGTCACAACATATTTCTAAGGTATTCCTGGAATCACTGACTAAGGATTTGCTGAGATGTTTGCTGCTAGTTGAGCCTTCTGTACCATTGTTTTCATGATTGGACTTTACAACTTTCTCATTTTATTTTCTGTTTGCCTACTGGACTGTCAGTACTAAAACTTGGAGATGCCATGTAGCCAGATATGCAGTTACATGCTCCCATAGCTTTGTCGCTGGGATAATTAAACACCATGGCATCTCTGTCTTACCAGGTTCAGTGTTGCAGGGGCTTCTCTCTGAAATGGGTAGTGGCGCTAGGCCATTTAAGTTTGAACAGAAGTGAGTTTGGGTGGCTGAAACACTGGGCCCTCCTGCAGGGTAAGGACTTGGCATGCCCATCCAGAGATGGCTCCAGTAATCTGGATTCAGAGACTGGGCCTAAAATATTTGGTGCAACTGGTTATTCAGCAAGAAAGAGAGACTTTTAAGGGTAATTTTAGAAAGTCATATCCCTGACCCCCCTTAAAAGAAAAGGAATTCCAGGCTATGTGATCTACCCATGGAGATTTGCTACGTAACCCAACTGCAGTGACATTGTTGTCCCAAACTCTCCACCACAAGTTTTATGTTACATTTGGCCCACCTTTTACTTCCGCCACCCCTCTAACCCACTGATTGGTAATTTCAGTCTTGTAAGCCAAGGCTAAGGATTTATCATCACTTAGTTCTATCTATTCCCTTGTTCTATTTCCTTATCCATACTACCAATGAATGATCATTTGATACTTGTCCTGTTCCCTCTCACTTATTTCACTTAACATGTCTGCTATTGCATAGTATATAAATACCAAACTTTCTTTATCCATTCATCTATAGTTGGACATTTGGAATGTTTCCAGATCTGGTTATTTTACTTAGCACTGCTATAAACCATATGTGTTCATATATCTTTTCAAGTTAGTGTTTCTGTATTTTGGGGATAGATGCCAAGAAGTAGAATCCCTGGATCATATGGAAGATCTATTCTTAATTTTCTAAGAAGTGGGAACAGATGATTTTATGGAAATGTTTCTACAGGCTTTACCCTTAAAATTGTCCAAACTTGAAGATCTCTGGAAATTTCCACAATGCCTATAATAATGTCATGGGAACAATTTCTAACTGCTTTTCTTTTACGGGTTCAATAGAAAAGTAGTGGACAGAGAATTGTGATTAAGTGTTTCATCTACAAAACACCCTTGTGAGAATGCTGACCATCAATCTTGTCCAGGGCAGAAAAACTAAGAACTACTGGATTCCTCTACAGATTCAACAACAGTTTCTAAGTCACCAGAACACTGATGCTAACTCCTAGGAAATGTATATTAAAAAAAAAAAAAAGCGGCACATTAGAAAGTGTAAATGACACACTTGTTCACACTTGTTCCATTACTCCATTGACTTGAAAAATGGTTGTAAGAACAAAAGTATATAGGGTAGGGTATTTGCCTTACATGCAAGGTTGGGGTCCCCCAAGCTTGATCCCCCATCCTATATGGTTCCCTAAGCCCACCAGGAGTGATTTCTGATAGCAGAGCTAGGAGCACCTTGAGCACTGCCAGGTGTGACTGAAAAGCAGAAAAACAAACAAAACAAGAAAAAAGAAATCAGTACAGTACATATAATCAGGAAAATTATCAAAGTAGGAGCCATAAAAGTAGATCATATTGAGCAGAGAAACTCAACATACATACTGGTGACTTTTTTTTTTTTCAATTCCTTGCACACTATTTTAGAGCACCAACACATATATCTAATTAGATGCTTTTAATTATACTATTGTGTTTCACTGCTTCACAGTAAGCAATAGTACAAATCTTTTGTCTATAGGTTTTAGTTTATAATTGTCAAATTTGCTTTTGCTGCAGCTGATATATATATGTAATTGGAATTACTGTTAAGTAGAATGTGTATGCTATAGGTAAATACAGAATAAGATAAGTATATACTTAGTTACAAATAAGATGAAAAAGCATACTGTAATTCAAGCAGGGATCAAGAAAAGATTGTGTGAGTAAGAAATTTCCTTATGAAAATATGGCAGTCAGGTACCATTGTCTTGGTACTAAAGAGTGAACCAGTACAACATTTTATTGTCTTATCTGTTTTAATAGATGTTGTAACCCAATGTTATGTTGCAGTAATTTTTGCTGATGCTAATGGTGTTTGAAACCTTTAAATTCATCCCTTGTCTTGGTTGAAGAATGGAAAGCATAATGGTTTAAATTAGGTTTTTTAATAGTTCCTTTATCTGAAGATTGTAAACCGCTGCATATATGTGAAATAGTTAATATGATACTGGAAATATTAGTCTAATTTTAAGTCCTTTAGCACTGAACATTTAACTGCTAAACTTGGGTGGAAATTGAGGTTTTCTGCTTCCTTGAAAGAGTAAACAAGAAACATTAATTTTTCTACTTAATAAATGAGACAGTTAATCTTTGGTAGTAAAAATATACATATACTTATTGTCACAATGTAGGTAAGGTGTTTGCCTTGCTTGCAGCTAACCCCTATTTGATCTCCAGCCCCAGGTTGTCAAGGGTACTCACTGGCACAGAGCTAGGCATAACTCCTGAGTACCACTAGGTGTGACTTCAAAACCAAATATTATATATATAATGCATATTCTATATATACGTGCTCAAAGTTGTCTTTTGTAATATTAATAAAATTATCAGAGAAGGGGCCGGGCGGTGGCGCTAAAGGTAAGGTGCCTGCCTTGCCTGCGCTAGCCTTGGACGGACCGTGGTTCGATTCCCCGGCATCCCATATGGTCCCCCAAGCCAGGAGCAACTTCTGAGCACATAGCCAGGAGTAACCCCTGAGCGTTACCGGGTGTGGCCCAAAAACCAAAAAAAAAAAAAAAATTATCAGAGAAGGGGTGAAATAGCAAAGTAGAAGTGGGATTATTTTTCTTGCTTCCAATTAACATAGACATACATAAGAAAGATGAGTCATTACATTGGGCAGAATAGACTAAGATCATTCTAATTATAAATTATTGTGTGTGACTAATGAGGTGCTTTACAGATCCAAAAACTCCTACTTGGCCTTCCCTCCACTGTAGACAAATATTATATGAAAAGTAGGTGGAATTTGACTGTGTTGTGTCCACATACTTGCATGGTTCAAAGGAATCACTTAACTTCTCAAACCCAACCATATCCAATCCAGAGAAAGCCATCTGGAAAAAGAGTTGAGAAAATCTGGAACTGTGATGACTTGAGTTGAATTGTAGCCATGTACACATGGGAGGATGCTACAATATTGAACAGGAGAAGTAAACACACCTGCACTGAAATCCACACAAGCTGCTGCACTGAGAATCTTCTATTTTCATCTAGGCAGAGGGATTATAGGATTCCATTAAGTACACTTTGAAATGAGGCCACTAAGAGAAAAGGATCAGCCCTGAGATCAGGTTTCTTTATTTAAATATACCACTTATTATAGTCAATGGCTCTGAAATTGTCTTTTCCTTTTACCAAGGGAGTGTGAAGTACATTTTCTCAGGACCATAACCATGAGGCCAAATCTTTATATCCCTTTAAAACAAATAAAATTCAAAAGCCTCATAATAACTATTAAAATTCAACGAGTGTGCTTCTGGCCTTTACTTGGGAAAGTTCGATTTTATATTCTGCTTCTGCACAGTAGAGCTATTTAAATTTTTTTTTGTTTTTTTTTTTTGTTTGTTTGTTTTTTGGGCCACACCCTGTAACGCTCAGGGGTTACTCCTGGCTATGTGCTCAGAAGTTGCTCCTGGCTTGGGGGACCATATGGGACACCGGGGGATCGAACCGCGGTCCATCCAAGGCTAGCGCAGGCAAGGCAGGCACCTTACCTTTAGCGCCACCGCCCGGCCCCCGAGCTATTTAAATATTTAAAGCAACGATTTGGTTAAATTGGGAAAGAAATGTTGAAAAGGAGGGAAAAAACAGCTAATAGCTTCTAACCTGGAAGTTTGCCATTCAGGGCAGATATATGTTTCATCTCTCATCATTGCTGGAGGTCTTCAAGGATGGGTTATTCCCATATACCTGATGATAGTACAGACCTGAAGAATTATCCTCCTTTCCCTCTACTCCTGAAGAAGGAAGCCAGGAGCCCCATTCTATGCCCTCTCTTACCCTCTCATACTCATTGTAGGATACCAACCCTCTCCTCCTTTATCGAATGAACTCTCTAGTTCAACTCTCTACTGCTGCCCTGGGAGTAAACAAATATTTGAGTTCTTTGTACCCAGAGTTTTAAAAGGCTGTCTTTGTCTAAGTTGATTTATGGGAGAAGAGTGACTAGAAGACAGTGAAAACCCTGTTCTGCAGAGGGTCCCTCATGAGAAGTGTCAGAAAGCGATCTGAGAGCAACCACAGGCAGTTCCTTGGGCAGCTCAAAGTACTACTTGCCAGGGCAGCTGGAGGACACAGCGAAGATCTAGACTTAGATCTTACCTCTATGTGTGATATTAAGTAACATTATGAAAGTTATTTTACCATTGAGACTGTCTTCAGAACAACTGAAATGATGATAATACCATGCCTTACAAATTATTGTTAGGCTTAATTATTTGTAAAAGTTGTATTAAATTTGTCACAACCTCTCACATATAGTAAACATTTAAGAAATGAACTCACCCTGTAGTATATTCTTGACCCTTGTCTCCTGACTTTCTACTTTCCTGCCCTCCGATGTCTTCCTCACCCTCCCCTGCCTTTGTGAGCTGCTGAGTTTAAGACTGATGTATGTGAACCTAAGACTCTCAGATTCACAAATCGCCACCCTAATCTGATAAACTTCAGAATGTGACTGAATTTGGAGATAATATGTTTAAAGAAAGAATTTATTTTTAAGAGTGATCATTGTAATTGATGACTTTATTTGAAAAAGAAATTTGTAAATAAGAACTTTATAGAGATAAAATATTAATATACAGGAGACTTTGGTAATCTACACACCCAGGAGAGAGATCTTAGAAGAAACCAATGCTTCAGACACCTTAATCTTGAACTTCTAGGCTCCAAAGCTGGAAGGAAATACCTTTCGATTAGGCCATTCAGTTTGTAGCGTCTTCGTGAATAGACTGATCCAGGGCATTTCCAAAGACTTGACATGGGGTAAAATACCACTCTTACAGCTTAACAAATGCAAGAGTAGGAGGACACCCTGCCCATTGTAGGTGAAGGGGTGAGTTTAGAAATCTCAGCTCTAAAAGCTTCCCTTATTGGGAAATAACACTTTTTTGTGATATTGTTAATACTGTGTTTCAGATGAGTAATACATTAGACATGCTTTAAATGGCTAATCGGGATAGAATTATTTGCACAATTTTTCTGACCATAACCTAATGAAATTTCTTGTTAATATTGTCGAATATTTTTTCTTGTTCATTTCTGAATTTGGCATTTCATTTGGCATTTTAAAGACCTTTTCTTCAGAAAAATAAATTTCTCCAGCCTTTTGTTATTTTTTATGGTGGTTTAATAAATTCACAGTCTTAATCCATTGTAGTTTTATGGATATAAATTCTGGATTACAGGTGAAAGGATGTATTCTATTACCCCAGAAGTCCTATTCTCCCTTATTTCTGTAGCTTTTATGATACATTATTGTGTACATTTCAGATTCAGATCAGAATGCAAAAATGCTTAGCATCCAAGACATATAGACAAGGCCCAGAAAGTTACTTGGCCAATATAAACATTAAACAGGTGGCAAGACTGGTATTCAAACCTTGGTGGATGTGCATGAAAAAGAAACAAATAAAAACAATTAAAAGGGGCTGGGGTGGTGGCACAGAGTGGTAAGGCTCTGCGGTTTTATCCCCCGGCGTCCCATATGGTCCCCCCAAGCCAGGAGCAATTTCTGAGCGCATAGCCAGGACTAACCGCTGAGCATCACCGGGTGTGGTCAAAAAATTATAACTATTTAGTGCTAAAAATACTAAGTAATGCCCCTTATGCTTCATTTTGCTCTCCCTGGTATCATTATCCAAAGTTTATAATGTTCCAAAAATATTAAAATGAGATATTTTCAGAGCAATGATACCTTTATACAAATTTTCTTTCAGTATGCTTATTACTAATCTATTACTTGTTATTAATCACTTACTGTGCTTAATTTATAAATTAAGTCTTAAACCTAGTATGTATATTGGGGGGAAAAATACCATATATATGCTTTGAAACTGCTCAGGCAGGTATCCACTACGGGTCCTGGAAAAAATGCCCTAAAGGTAAGCTTGGGAGGCTGCCATACTGAATTACGCTTGCAGGGATAAACTGGTTGCATTCCTCTGTGAGAACTGACATTTTAAATTGCAACTTGGAAGATATCAAAGAATGAATCAACTATAGAACCTGGGTAAGAGAGTTTTGGCTAGACAAACACAGTACAGGTTGGTGTGTTCCAGAAACATAAGGTCATCCTTTCTGCAATAAAGTGGGCAAGAAGATGAGTGACAGAAATTATCCTCGAGAGCTAGGTTGAAGCTAGATGATGCTATTGACACATTAGAAGAAAGATAGGCCCTTATTGTGCATTCAGGCAATGTTTCCAAAGCTATGGAAAGCTTTCTTAGTGCGTGAGATGGCATTATGAGTTTATATTTTAAAAGAGATCATGTTTTTCTTGTTGTGAGATGCGTATTTTAGGAATTGTGTGGGGATCCAGTGAGGAGCATAGATGGCCTAGCACAGTGTTATGGTTCAGACTACTAAGGATGGTAGGTTTGGCATTTTTTATGGAAATGAGTGAGTTACAATTGGAAACTATGTATTCATGGTATATATCCTGTGCAATGAAGTCTTATCTTTATTCTTCATTTTTGTGCTGAAACTGCTATTCTGTCCTTGACAAAAGCAGTGCCTAGAAATCCTCTAAGAAATTTATATGTGGTATGAGTTTTTTCCCTAGATATTTAGGAGTCAATAATTTGAGGATGGGGGAACTGACGTTAATTTTAGAGCCAGAGAAAGCTTCAAGAGAAATTGTAGATTTAGTTTAAATTTGCAATTTGTTAAATTTTATTTAAAGTGAACCACAAAGAAGCTGAATAACATGATTAAAGTCAGACCTATTGGAAGCATAAGATTAGAATCTAGTTAAATGCAAATATAGAGGCTGTAGGGAAGGAGTACCAGTGACGCATTTATTTTGCACATTGATGTACTGCTGGAGGCTCACACTTTGCATAATTAACAAAAATTGCAGCACAGGTATCAGTGTGTTAAATTGCAAGGAAAGGTAAGTAGAGCTCAGGGCCGAAGAGATAGCACAGCGGTAGGGCATTTGCCTTGCACACAACCAACCAGGATGGACCTGGGTTCGATTCCTGGCATCCCATATGTTCCCCCCTACCCTGCCAGGAGCAATTTCTGAGCAGAGCCACCAGTAACCCCTAAAAACTGCCAGGTGTGGCCCAAAAACCAAAATAAATTTTTAAAAAAATGGTAAGCAGAGCTTATTAAGGAAATACATTCAAAACAGTTTTTGGAGGACAATCTGATTGAATATATTTTCCTGAGTTCTGTCACTAAGATGACTTAGCAGCAACATCATCATATTCTGGGAATCATTTGGCTTATGTCTTTTTTTCCTGAAACTGTTGTCTCTAATACTGTAAAAATGAACTAGAACTTCTCGGAAAGTGGTTTAAATGACAAAGGGTCCTGCTTCAAGAGGTCATCACAAGTCAATTTTATTATAGAATTCATTGTCGATGTGACAGTATTTCAAAAGGAGGGTGTTAATAATTTGTTAAAGCAATTTGAGCGCCACGATTTAGCAATGGAGTGTTGGTGATCTTTACAGGAGTGATAAAAGTGAAATCCAGGGTTGAAGGATTGAGGTGAAGTGGATTGAGACAGTGTCAGGCAATCAGTGGGCAGAGTGCATTGGGACAGTTGTTAAGGCAAGTTTTCCTGTATGACAGCTAGATAGGTCAAAGGAAGGATTTTGTCAGGACTGGAGTTATTAAAACCTAAATTTTCAGGCACTACTATATCTGTATTTGAAATACTTCTGTCACTTAACTGAAAAATTTTATAACTGTTTCTCATAACTGTTTCCTTGTTTTCTTAGTTTTAACCTCTACAGTGACTTCCAAAAATCTAAGTATTTTTAGCACAAGGATAGAATCTCATTTGCCACTTTATCCTCAATATTTTAAGTATATTACAGTTAATTGATGCTTTTGAATAAATGAATCAAATATAAGCAAAAACAAAAACAACTTGGGTACAAACTTACCTTTTAAGATTCATTCATTAGAATCAAATCTGTGTTTTGGGTATCTTTTATTATCAGCTTATATATGGGGGACTATAGTATACCTGTATCAGACTGAATTTGAAAGTAGCCTTATTTTTAATAGATACATTTACTACAGGTGAGCTAGATTTAATCACCGGCAGCTCACTGGATTGCTACTAATAAAGTAGTACACTTTTTTATAGAAAACTCTTAGTATATAATTGCAAAATAAATCTTCACACAATGAAATCACCACACATGAAGAAGTAGGGTAGCCATGAAGGATTACTAAACAAAGCCAGTGAGGAGAGAGTCATGGAGTCAGCAGCTTCTCCTTCTTAGTCTTTCCCCATGCCAAACCCAGACTGTCCTTTCTTTATTAGCCCAATACAAGATTCACCAGTATAGGGAAGGTCAAGTGATCCAGATGATCAAAGGGATAGGTTTAAAGAAAAGAGGAAGATGGGGGAATGACTTTGTTCTAGTTAATTGCTGGGTGTCATCTTACATATAATAATCAGGATTTAGATGTATTCCAGCTCTGAATCCCTGCTTTTTGATGTAGAATCAACTCTTAATATTTTTAGAGCTCTTTTACCTCATATGGCTAATGAGTAAGCTTATATATTTGGATTATAAATTTGGATAGGATTAGTTTTGTTTTATATTTTTAAAGTTATATTTGAGGAACTTACGTTTTCTCTGATAAATATGTACATATGTACTGTCATTACTTGAATATATATTTAATTTATTAATTGATAGTAATGAACTGAACTTGAGTACTGGTAGAAAATGTCAGCACATTTCTTCTTCATATTATATTTAAATCATATATGTAGGTTGTTATTTCACTTTGGCTCAATTATTTCAGCCTGGTGTTTGGTGACATAGTGTAAATGTAAGATACTGTGGAGATACTTTAAATTGTGACTAAACATTTAAGTCAGTATAATTCAAGTAATGTAGGCTACCTTCCTAATAATAAGTGGACCTCATCCAATTAGTTGAAGAGCCAAGAGCAAAGACTAAGGCTTCCTAAAGAATGAAACTGGCCTCTATGCTGTCTCAGATTCAATACTGCAGCATGACCTCTTCCCCTAGCTTACCAGCCTGCTGTGCAGATGTCAGAGTTCCCAGCTGCCAGAGCTATGAGAACCAATTCTTTAAAAACCATTTTCTCTCCATTCATATATATATGCATATATATGCTATGTATATATTTGAGATATATATGAGTGGGAATGGGAAGAGAGTTTGTGTTTGAGGAAATGAAATATGTGTATTTATATATAAAAATGCATGTTAAAACTTTTCATGCACACATACATTAATACACGCAAACTAGGACGGACACACACACACACACACACACACACACACACACACACACACACACACACACACATTGGCTCTGCTTCTCTGGAATTCCCTAGTATAGACATGTTGGGAAACTTTTTCTACACAGTGCCAGATAGGAAATCTTGGATTGTGCAGGCCAAATTGTCTCTGCCTGATTGCTAGCACTGCTACTGTAGCACTTAAATAAACAACTAAAGAAGCGGGATGCCTGTGTTCCACTTATAGTACAGTGGGTGGTTGCTTGCATTGCAGATGGCTCTCCTGGGCTCGATCCTTGGCATCCCAGTTGATTCTCTGAATCCACCAGGAGTAATTCCTGAGTTCAGAGTCAGGAATAAGACCTGAGTAGCACTTGGTGTACTCAAAGGATGTTTTTTCAAGTCAGATTCGGCTTTAGAAGCACCCTTTCATACATTTGGGTTTATTACCTTAAATATTTTTTGTGGGGGAGCCACACCCGGTGACGCTTAGGGGTCATTCCTAGCTATGTGCTCAGAATTCACCCCTGGCTTGGGGGACCATATGGGATGACGGGGATTGAACTGCGGTCCATCCTAGGCTAGCATGCGCAAGCAGACACCTTACACCCTGCGCCACCGCTCAGACCTCTACCTTGAAAGTTTTATCAAATTTTCATTTTGCATTTTTTGTTTTTACACAATTTTAAAATTGGTTTAGAATAGATAATTTTAAGACAAAAATTATCACTCCCAGAAAGAGTTAAAAGAGGGATCACATGTTTGTAAGCAGGAGGCCCAGGTTAGACTCCTGGCATGGCATGGTCACCTGAGCACCAATAAAAGGTCTCCTGAGCCCTGACAGATGTGGTCCCAAGCTCTCCCATTTCTAAAGTTATCACTTTTATAGTTTCTAAACTGATAATTGACCTGTTACCAATATCCTACTGTTTCTTAGACCAGTAATTCTTTAACTACAGTCTAGAAACCAGAGCCATAGATATAGGAAGTTTGAAAGCTACTGAACTGCCACCTGGTAATTGTTGATTCATGAACCAGTATGAAGGACAAGTGCTGGTCTTTAGGTACTAAAACAAACAAACAAACAAATAAATGATTGAGTCGGGAATACTGAAATAGACAGAAATGTCCACCAGAAAACAGAAATGACAATCCAGACTACCAGTATTGCAGACATATTCCAAGCTGCTATTTTTAAAGACCTGAATTTGCACTTGGCAATTACTCTATATACTACAGGTGTGCATAAAGTGATGCAATTTCTAGCACAATCTCAATAGTCGGACTCCTTGTTACCAGCTCTCTCTCTCTCTCACTCTCTCTTTTGCAATTTATCAGGGAAAAATCTCAAGTTTGGGAGGTATATTGGAAAGTTCAAAATCTGTAACAAAATAATGTTATAATAGATCATACTACAGAAGAAATTTATCATAATCAAAGGACAATATTAGGCAAATAACTTTTTGAAATTAAAAAAAAGTGACCTATTGTTTGTACTTAGATGGTCAAACAGATGTACAAATTTAAAACTATATTACTATTATTTTTTCTTTTTCTTTTTTACCACCACTATCGAGTCATAATTCCTTATTTTGACACCATAAAGGGCATTATGATGCATACCACTAACAGTTCATAGGTCAGAGTTGTGATGTCACAATGGACATTAAGAATGCATGCTACCGCTATGAGATCATAATTCACCATTGTGACATCACAAAGGACACGATGATGCAAACCACTACGAGATCATTATTAATTACTGTGATGTCATAATTTACATTTTATGTCCACCTCTATGAGGTTATAATTCATGGTTGTGTTCTTTATAATGCACACTACTTACTATAAGGTCATCATTCAAGTTTATGACATCACTATGAACATGATGCACAACACTATGAGGTCATATTTCAGGATTGTAAAGTCACAATGTGTCGCCTCTATGAGGTCATATTTCATGATTATGGCATCACACTGGAGTTTTTGATGCACAGTTCTATGAGGTCATAAATCATGGTTTTGACATCACAGAATCCTTTATGATGAACCACCATTATGAGATCATATTTGATGGTTGTGAGTTCACAATGAACAATATGATATGCCAAAACTATGATATCATAATTTATTATTGTAATGTCACAATGAATGATGTTATGGTACAACTATTAAGTTATAATTCAAGTTTGTGATATCACAATGGACAATATGATGCACACCACTATGAGATCATAAGAGAACAAGTGTGTCTTCACAGTGGATATTATAATGCAAAGAACTATGAGGTCAAAAGTCATGGTTGTGACTCACAGTGGGCATCAGGAAGTGCCACAATTATAAGATCATAATTCATGATTTTGACATCACAGAATCCTTTATTCTGCACCAATGTTTGTGGTCATATTTCATCATTATGATGTCACAGTGTTCATTTTGTGCCACCACAGTAAATCCATAATTTATGATTGTGGCATTACAGTGGACATGATGTGCACCTCTATGAGGTCATAATTTATGGTGACATCACAGACTCCTTTACAATGTGCCACAGTGAGGTCATATTTCATGGTTGTGATGTCACATGGATATTATGATACACATGACTATCAAGTCATAATTCATGATTATGAAGTCGCAGAGTTATGATACTCCACTATTATGAAGTCATATCACAATTGACATTTTGATGCATGCTTCTATGAGGTCATAATTCATGGATGTGATAGCACAGAAACTTTTTAGGTGAGCCACAATTTTGTGGTTGTGACGTCACAATGGAAAATACGATGTATCACCACTATCACATCATAACTAATGACTATTACATCAGATTGAGCTATATGATGCACATCACAATAAAGGATATAATTCAAGTTTAGTGATGTCACAATAGATAATATGAGGTGGACCACTATGATGACAAATAATTTATCATTGTGACTTTACAGTGGGATATTATGATGCATACCACTGAGGTCATAAAGTCATGGTTGTGATTGACACAATTCAACTAAAAACATGCCACCACTCTGATGTCATGATTCACCATTGTAATATGACAAGGACATTATGATGCACACTGCTATGAGGACATAATTTGTGATTGTGGCATCACAATGAACATTATGATGGGCACCTCTATGAGGTCATAATTCATGGTTGTAACATCTCAGAATCCTTTATGATGTGCTACAATTTGAGGTCATACTTCAAGGTTGTGACATCACATTGTGATATTATGATTTACAACACCATGTGGTCATGAAAACTACTTTGCTATGATAACAGCACTGCTCTTATTCCCGAGAATAAATTACACTTAGCTTCATTCAGATAAACATAAGACTTAGGACTTTGGTAAAAATAATTAATTTTTATTTGTTAAATTAAACAGGTACTGAACCTGAAGTGGAACTTTTTTTATTTTTGAGGGGGTTGGGTTTTGGGTCACATCCGGTGATGCTCAGGGGTTACTCTTGGCTCTGTGCTCAGAAATTGCTCCTGGCAGGCATGGGGGACCATATGGGATGCCGAGGATTGAACCTGGGTCCGTCCCAGGTTAGCAGTGTGCAAGGCAAACACCCTACTGCTGTGCTATCACTCCAGGTCCTGGAACTCACTTTTTTTAAAAAAAAACTTTATTTATTTATTGGTTAGTGGTCTCAAACTCATGGCCCACGGGCCGCAAATGGCCCTCCATACAACATTTTGTGGCCCTGCCCTAGAGGAATCTTTTTTTTGTTTTGTTTTAGTTGTTTGGGTCACACACCCCCAATGTTCAAGGCTTACTACTGACTTTGCACTCAAGGACCACCCCAACTTTGCCTCCTGTGACCCCCAGGTAAATTGAGTTTGAGACCCCTGGCTTAGGGGTTACTCCTGGCTCTACACTCAGAAATTGCCCCTGGCAGGCTAGGGGACCATAGGGAATCGAACCAGGTTCCTCCCCGGTCGGCCACATGCAAGGCAAATGCCCTACCGCTGTGCTATCTATCTCTCCAGCCCCCTCTCTTTTATGAGAAGTTTTTGCATGGACCATATCAAGAATGAAATTCAGGGCCCAAGAGATAGTACAGTGAGTAAGGTGTTTATCTTGCATGCCACTGGCCTGAATGCAATCTTCTGCGTCCTGAATGATTAACCAAATCTTCCAAGAGTGATTTCTGAGTTCAGAGTAATGGTGCACTGTTGGTTGTGGCTCATAACGTTTAAAAAATAAATCAAATAATTTTTTCTAATTAAAGGAGATATACACTTCCATGATTATTGCAGCATTACTCACAGTTGCCAAGTTCTCAAAACAAACTTAGGGCCTGTCAACAGATGTGTGGTTAAAGAACTAGTTCTCAAATGCTCTTCAGCTATTAAAAAATTATGGAGTTGGAGAGATAGCATGGAGGTAAGGCGTTTGCCTTTTATGCAGAAGGTCATCGGTTCGAATCCCGGCGTCCCATATGGTCCCCCGTGCTTGCCAGGAGCAATTTCTGAGCATGGAGCCAGGAGTAACCCCTGAGCACTGCTGGGTGAGACCCCAAAACCAAATATATATATATGTGTGTGTGTGTGTGTGTGTGTGTGTGTGTGTATACATATATATATATATAATATTCTGCCATTTGTATACCATTCTTTTTTTTTTTTGAGTTTTGAGTTTTGAGCCACACCCAGTGACACTCAGGTTACTCCTGGCTATGCGCTCAGAAATCGCTCCTGGCTTGGGGGACCATATGGGATGCCAGGGATAGAACCCAGGTCCATTCTGGGTCAGCTTCATGTAAAGCAACCACCCTACCACTGTGCTATTGCTCTGGCCCCTGTACAACATTCTTGGACCTAGGTAGGGAATAGTATAGTTAGTGAAATAAGTTGGATCATGAAAGACATTATTTCATGAATTACATGTAAATTATTTCACTCTTATATGGGACATAAACTCAAAAATGAAACAAATTTATGAAAACAATGAAACAAAAATGTTATTTTGTTATTTAATATATAATAAATCATAAAATTTTGTTTGTGTTAAACTCAACAAATACACCAGCTTCATTTGTAATTTTTATAACAGATGTGGGATTGTGTCCAGAATATATAAAACCTTTCTAGTAAGTAAAAGAAAAGTAAACCAGAAAAATTTATTTGATAAAATCATGCAATTTGCTGCAATTTAGAGAATATCATGTTAAGTGAAGTAACTCAGAAGAAGGACAAATATCAGATAATCTTACTTACCTTTTGGGAATAAAGTAAAGGAATACAAGGTATTTAGGGGAAAGATACATATATTACTGTTAGCCCCAGATTATAGAAATGAAGACACAGAAGCAAAGAGATGAGGGGAGTAACAAAAAGATGAGAGTAACAAAAGCAGGATTCAGGGCCCTTGGTCAAACTGATAGTATAAAGATGTGCTGTATTGTGTCTATGTATCTAAACAAGAGAGCAAACACTGTGCACCAGAAATCCAATCTATTATATTCAGGCTAGAAAGATAGTGCAGCAGGTAGGGCACTTGACTTGTGTGCTCCTGACCTAGGTTTGATCCACAGCAACCCATATGGTCCCCCAACCACCACCAAGGGTAATTGCTGGGTGCAGAAGCAGGATTTAGCCCTGAGTGTTTGTCACTGGGTGTGTCCCCGAAGCAAAACAAAATTTAAAAAGTGCTTCTCCAAGAGGGAGTTTGGGAGGGAAACTAGGTATTGTTGGAGGGAAGGTGACAGGTGGGATTTAGAACAATGTATGCCAGATACTGAACTATGAATAACTTTGTAAACCACCATGCCTTAATAAAAAAAATTAATTCACTTAGGAGAGATTAGAGAAAAAAAATCATTGTATTTTCAAAACAATGCTGGGGCCCAGAGAGATGATAAAGGGATTAAGTTGCTTGCCTTGCATACAACTGACTCCAGCACCACAACCATCCCTGAGCACTGTCAGAAGTGACCCATCTGCACTGAGCACTGCCAGGTGTTTGGTGTGGCCTCAGAACTGCCTCACCCTCCTGCCAAAAGGTGAACTTTCAAACTAATGATCAGGAAACATAAAAGCATTTTGGAGCCAAGATTAAGAACAAAAATTGTTGATGGAATTAAAGATTTATTTATAGGAAATTTGGTAGTATAATCTTTTTGGGAGTGTGATTGTAAATATTTTAGATTTTCACAACTTACTCTATACATGTTACTGAAATTACCAAAAGCATATAGCATATAACCATGTTTAACTTGTTTAATTAAGAGAAATAGGCAATTTTTGGATTTAAAGTACCTTTAAAACATATTAAAATAGGGCTGGAGTGATAGTACAGCAAGCCAGGAGTGATTTCTGAGCACAGAACAAGGAGTAAGTAACCCCTGAATGTTACAGGGTGTGGCCCCAAAACAACAACAACAAAAATAAACAGCTTAAAACGAAAAACTTTTATTGGATATTTATCTAGCTAAATAGCAGTGATCCAAGTAAAAAATTATTATCATGGTCCAGAGCGATAGTGCATTGGTAGGGCGTTTGCCTTGTATGCGGCTGACCCAGGACGGACCTCAATTTGATCCCCAGCGTTCCATATGGTCCCACAAGCCAGGAATGATTTCTGAGCACATAGCCAGGAGTAATTGCTAAACATCACCAGATGTGGCCCAAAAACCCAAATATATAAATTATCAATCCATGCTAACTGTACTTTTTATTATTTATTTTATTTTGAAATATGTGTGAATGATAGCATTAGTTTACATTTTTATATATTTTAGGAATATGATTTCATATCTCTTCAAAATGTATTTTCCCATATCAAAGTCACAGTATCCCTCCACCACAGTCCATTCTGTTCAACCATCTCCCAACTCGGGCCAGTTCTGTGCTGGTATTCTAGGGTTTGTTTGCATTTTACTTTCTTTGCTGCCTTGCTTTGTTTCTTTTAAATGCTATATATTAGTGAGGTTATCCAATATCTTTTTCTATCTTCTGATTCTTCCTCTTCCACTTAACACTGCTTTCTCCAGTATTAACTACATTGCAATAAAAGGTAAGATTACACCTTTATATATATATGTTTTATATATATATATGTTTTATATATATATATATGTTTTATATATATATATATATATATATATTTGAATAGTATTCTATTGTGAATCCAAAACATATCTTCACTCATATGTTATTGGGCACTGGGTTATTTGCAGCAAATACAATATTTACTTTTGTAAATAATGCTACCATAAATATAGGTATTATATAATTTTTTTCAAATTAGTTTTATTCTTCAAATAGATATGTAGGAATGGAATTGCTGGATCACAAAGTAGTTGTATTTTAAATTTACTGGGAAATGATCTACCATTTTGCCAGAGGAACTAAATCTTTTTATGTTTTTCGCTAACTGAAGGAGTTTATTTCTCTACATGCCTACCAGCACTTGTTCTTTTCAGCTGGGTTTTGATGTAAGCTATACTCATAAATGGGAGGTGATATCTCTTTACTAATTTGATTCACATTGATAATAATGAAATTAATTTTCCATGTACCTTTTAACCATCTGCATGTTTTGTTTGGTGAAATGTTAAAAGTGCTTTTAAATTCTTCATTTTTTTCAATGCTAAAAGCTTAAATAATAGGTTAGCAAATACATTTACTTTAAACACCAGCACCTCTGAAATTAAAGGTCATTTTGCACAAATGAAATAAAAATTCTTGTTTGTTTTCCTAGATGAGCTTCGTCTATCTTCAGAGGAAATTTTGAACAAGGCATCAGTTATATCTAATTTTAGAGCACATTTGAAAGTACTTTTTAAAAAGCAGTGGCCAAGTCACTCTAAAAGATAAGTTTTCTCAGGGTCTTTCTTCAGCCCTCACTTAGATTCACTTTGGATGCTGTGATAAAGTGAACTCTGACTCCCTAGGATCTAATTTAAAATCATACTTGTGAACTAGCTATTTGTAAATCAAAGATCATGTGTATCTGCCTGCCCTGGTCACAAAAAGGTTAGAGGAATTGAAAGTCTAGGAAATATTTAAAGAAGCCACATCAGTTTGATGAGATATCTAAAAATCAAATATTATTTGCCCTAAAAAAGAACATTTTAGAGGGACACAATACTTTGGATATGTGGAACTCAAAAGCGTTTAGGTTTTGTTTATTGCTGCATGTTGAAAGCTTAAGTATGTGGGTAGAAGTCACAGGAAGCAAACTTCTTTTTATATAAAATTTTTATTTAAGCACCATGATTACAAGCATGATTATAGTTGGGTTTCAGTCATAAACAGAACACCCCCCCTTCACCAGTCCAACATTCCCATCACCAATGCCCCCACCTCTCCTCCCCAACCCTTGCCTGTATTCGAGACAGGCATTCTACTTCTCTCATTCATTAACATTGTCATGATAGTTGTTAGTGTAGTTATTCCCTAACTGCACCACTACTCTTTGTGGTGAGCTTCATATTGTGAGCTGGTCCTTCCAGCCCTCATCTCTATTGTCTCTGAGGATTATTATAATAATGTCCTTAATTTTTTTTAAAACCCATAGATGTGTGAGACTATTCTGTGTTTATCTCTCTCCCTCTGACTTATTTCACTCAACAGAAAGCAAACTTTAACACAAATCTTACCATTCTTAAAGCATTCCAATAGCAGATGGACTCCTTTACAATTCTGGGCTCTTGCCAGCAATAAAAGAGCCTAAATTGATGCCTATAATTTTCTTGGGAAGGAGGTTGGTTAGATCGGTTAATCTTAGAGACATTACCCTCTGATTTCATGAATTCTTAAGACTATGAAATTACATTCTAGAGTTTAGGAAATTATCCTTCTTTCAAAATAAATGGCATGCTTATTTACATACATAACTCAAGTCAAATTTTGCTCCAGTAGTCATAAGACCAAACCTTTCTTCCATAAGTCATGGGTACAAAGAGAGAAAGTCTAAATGAGAAAGGAAACAAGAGAACAGTATGAGGCAAGGAAACTTTGCCTGAATCTCTGATATAGTTTCTTATCCCAACTTCTATACTTATGTGGTCCCAGAACTTATCTGTCTGCTTCCTTGAGTTGCTTACAACTTCTCAGGGATGGCAGTTTCTCAGGCACATTGACTGGGACCCTCATTGTACCAGGGAGCAATTATCTTTGGGCACAAGAATCTGTACCTATAAAAATTTGACAAAGATAAGTGTGTGCTGAGGACACAACTCTGATTTCTGGAGACCTAGTTAGATATTGCCTAACTTACAAAGAGCAGTCACTGTCTCTGAAAATCTAGTGACCTGTAGAACATTGTTTTTCTCTGAACTCTGCAGTTGGAAGGAAAGCAGAGAAACCTGTGGCTAGCAGAGTGAGATCTGATAGTCTTTGTTTTTTTCCTGCATGGGTTCCAGCTAATGTGCCGAGACAAGGTTGAATCTTCCTGTCTGTCTGTTCAGAACTCGCCTCTTTTCTAAAGAAATTTGAAAACATTTTAAGGAATTTTGGTCTGAAGATGAACCAAATTATGAAACCTACAAGGGAACCTTATATAGATAGACTCTGTTGGTTCAGTTTGCTATAAGCTTCCTACACACTGTTACCTATTTCTTTTTTCTTTTTTTCTAGTGTCCATGGAAAATATAGGAGAACAAGGTAATATATTATTGTTTCAAATATAATGTCTTTTTAAACATGGATTGATAAAATTATGATTCATTTGCTTTGTTGCAAGGAATGAATTAATATTCTTCCAGAATGTGGAGATAGACAGGGTTAATGAAACCTAATGTTTTTAGTCCCCATACTAAATTTTCTTGGCAGCTTGGCAAAGAATTCTGCACTGAATGGGAGTAATTGTTACAAAGGTTCTTGTGGCTTTGAGATACAGGAGTACCAATAATTTTCTGGCTAAGCTCACGGTATTACTCCATACCTGAGTCACCCAGAATAATTCATTAAAAATGTCACTGACTTTAATTGTTGCACACTGATTTAAGTATCTTATTGGGTTACTTAATTTTTTGTGTGTGTGTGGTTTTTGGGTCACAACCAGCAGTGCTCAGGGGTTATTCCTGGCTCCAGGCTCAGAAATTGCTCCTGGCAGGCACGGGGGACCATATGGGACGCCAGGATTCGAACTGATGACCTCCTGCATGAAAGGCAAACTACCTTACCTCCATGCTATCTCTCAGCCCCAGGGTTACTTAATTTTTAACGATTTTATAAATATCACTACTGTCATTCTTTTAAAAATTGAAATTCTCTGTTAAAATTAAAAAGACCAAAACATGCTATATTACGTTTTTATATTTCATTCAACATCCTACAATGTTAAATTATAAATGTGATGTTCAGAATTGATCTTCAACGTTGTAGATAGCATTTATATCTTATATTTGTTACTTTAAAATACCACAAAAAGTATGTTTATACACATTTCCTGAATAATGTATTCAGAATGCTTCCCTTGCCTATTGTCTAAGGTCATAAATAAGGATACTTGAGCTTCTATAGGAGGAAATCTCTCTTTACCAGCTGGCTTCTGTTTAAATACATTGTCATTAAAACAATTAGGGTCACAAATTTGATCCTAGTAAGGCAGAGAAGCAAACAGCTCATCAAACAAAAATTGCTTTTGTTATTCTCTCAGTAATACAGAATTCTTTAAAGCCTGAAAGTTTTCATTTTATCACTTAGAGTTTCAAGTATTACTGCCTTCTTTTGAAATTTTAAGAAAATTCCTTGTTAATCATTTTAAAATTAGTTGGGTCTGTACACATTGGGAGAGTTTTAATTATGGGCATAGATCTAATTAGCATTATTAGAAACATTTTCAAACTCTTGTCTTTAGGTATAAAAGATACCTGCTAAAGTGTGTTTATTCCAGCATAATATAAGAAAACTATTTACAATAATAAGACTTCAAAATAAAATGTATTTACTATAAATGATATTTTTTTAATTTTAGAAGCAGATATTTTATGATTTTAATATTTGATTATTATTTGTGTTTTCTCATTTTAGTTGTGTGCCTGATTGCCTATCATCTACTTTTTGCAATGTTTGTCTGGTCATATTGGAAAACTATTTTTACATTACCAATGAATCCTTCAAAAGAAGTAAGTTAAAATGTTAATAAAGTTGTTTTCACAAAGGATATCAACAATTCTCTTTGAAGAGTAAATTTTTTAATTAACATTTCAAATGTGTTGACTGAATGATATTTATATTAATGTATCTGTATTTGCTTGAACTTTCACTGAGTAAATATTGTTTTTTGTACTAGTTGAGTATTTCTAATATTATGTGTTTCATTTCTTTCTTTTTTTTTTTTTTTTTTTTTTGGTTTTTGGGCCACACCTGGCGTTGCTCAGGGGTTACTCCTGGCTGTCTGCTCAGAAATAGCTCCTGGCAGGCACAGGGGACCACATGGGACACCAGGATTCGAACCAACCACCTTTGATCCTGGATCGGTTGCTTGCAAGGCAAACACCGCTGTGCTATCTCTCCGGGCCCTATGTGTTTCATTTCTAGTGTAGAGTTTGATACCAGATTAGAGACATGACTTGAGACTTGGTTATAATTATCATACTAAAGGTATATTAGTTAACTGTCAGCTACCAGTAACTACAAAAAGAAAATAACTAAATAATCTCTTTATTTCAAGCCTGAGTCTAGTTCGTAGCTGCCATCTTGTTGCTTTGCCAGTGTAGCTTCGATTCCCAGCATCCTTCCAGGCCTAAGCAGGATGCTTCAGTTCTAGTCATTAGGTGTACATTTCAGCCAACAATTCAGAGATGGTGGTAAAAAGGAAAAGAAATAAATGTCCTTCTCTTTAGGGACGTTTTGTGGAAGTTTCTGGGGATGTCATTTGCACTTATATTTAGAGGATAGTAATATATACACATCTAATTGCAAAATAGACCGAGAGTGAAGTTTTTTTATTCTTCATGGCTATGTTAAACATATAAGAATCAGGGAAAAATTAGGATGAGGAGTAGTCTCAGCTGATGATGGTTTTTCATAAAGTAGTATGATCAAATTGACATTTTAAAGTGATCATCCGGCAATTTTATTTTTGGTTCCACCGTACTGGTTCAAGCTTGTTGGAACAAAGGACTAGGCATAACTTTCTTATTTTTGTATTCTTTGTATTTAGTTAAGTAAATATTTGTTAAATAGAGATGATATACAAATGATGATATAAGAGATGAATAAGAATGCTAGTTTTTTTGTTTCGTTTTTTAATTTTTATAAGTGAACCAAGTAAATTATGAGTCTTTCACAGTAATATTTAAGGTACATAGTGACAATGAATCAGGGCCATTCCCACCACTAGTGTTGTCCTCCCTCCACCCCTTTTCCCAGCATGTGTCCCATATCTTCCTCATTTGCCCCATGGACTGCTAGTGTAACTGCTCCCCTCTGTGTATAGCTTGTATAGCTTGTTGTAGTTTGTTGTCGTTGACTTTGGGTTTGGTGTTTGAGTCTGATCATTTTTTATTTCTACTGATCATCTGACTATTTGGTCCTGGTACCATCCATTTATTTTTCCCTCAATTTATGAGGCAGAACAAGATGAGACTGCTATTTTTTGTTAGACCAACTTATTCTTTTTCATTTTTTTTTGTTTTGTTTTTGAACCACACTTGGTGACACTCGAGGGTTACTCCTGGCTATGTGCTCAAAAATCACTCCTGGCTTGGGGGACCATATGGGAAACTGGGGAATCGAACCATGGTTTGTCCTATATTAGTGCATGTAAGGCAAACAGCCTACCACTTGCGCCACCATTCTGGCCCCCAAATCACTTTTTCAAAAAGAAAAAAATCAGAAGTTAAGGCGTTTGCCTTGCATGCCATCCACCCTGGCTTGATCCCAGATACCACATATATGGTCCCCTTAGTATCAAGTGAAGTGATCCCTGAGTAGAGAATCAGAAATAAGCCTTGAACACCTCTGGATATGATCTGCACCCCTCTCAAAGTGAAGTGAGGCATTATCTAGGTATCAATATAATTTGTTTCATGTAGTTAAATGTTTGAAATGCAAATGTTGGCAAAAAGCCAATTAGTATGTTAGATAACCTAGAAAGAGATTTTAGAGAAGCCACAGATATTTACCTAGAATTAATGGTAAACAGCATAGAATTTATTAGTTGTGGCTATTTTTCTTCTCTTATTATTATTATTATTATTATTATTATTATTATTATTATTATTATTATTATCCTTTTCCTACTCCTTTTCTCCCTCCAAATTTATTTGCTTCTTACTGAAGCAAAAAAAGGTCAACTTCTTTGATATATGATCTGATCCCCTCTGTGGTTCCTATGATCATCCCAAATACCTTTACTTCTGACATCTTGTTTGAATTGCACTTATGAAGTTCTCTGTAAAAAATGGCTCCTTGATAGTTCTACTGATTCTTCCACATAAGAAACTGAAGTTACCTCTTCTTTTTCCTCTCCTGTCTCATTTCATTGTGCTCATAGGACAGCATGTTGACTCCTCCTCCTTCCTCACCATCCCCAACACCAGACCCTACAGATATGTTCAGTTCCTAATTTTTCATTTTTTAGTTCCACCTTCTTTCTTTCTCTCCTTTGTTTCCTTCCTTCTTTCTTTCTTTTTTGCACTATGATATTAAAAATATTGGAGTTATTTTTAGCTCACATTTAGTTTACCAATTCTGTAAACCACATTGGGAAGTCAATGTATGTCGACACATGTAAGTTTGTGTAATCTTCTACTACCTTCCTGGGGCAAACCACTGTCAGGTCTTCCTTTTGTATTTTCACTTTACTCCTAAAAGGCTTCCTTTCTTCTCTCCCAGTTCTGTTTGAATTTTCAACATGGTGATCTTTTCAAAGTACAAGTCAGATGATATCATTCTTCTGCACAGAACTTTCCTGTTTTCTCTTAGAGCTCTCTTAGAGTAAAAGAAACTAATTTCTTGGTAGTATAAAGGCTGCCCCTAGCCTCACCTCACACTACCTTTTCACCCCCCTTTAGTCTTGATCAGAGTGACTGTTTCACTGTTCCATTAGCTTGGTAAGGCTGTGTATTTTTTAGGGACCTAGAAAATAACTTTCTGGTGCTCTTTCCACAGCTCATTTCATGACCAGGTCCTTCACTTTTTTTCTTATCTTCATATCTGTCCCAGTAGCACTTTTGCTGTGAGGTCTTCACAATCACTCTATAAAACAGCAAAAGCATAGCCCTAGCATTTTCTACCAACCTTACCTAATTGCATTTTCTCTGTAATGTGTCATCCTATAACACATTCTAAGTTCTTTTTCTTTAATACATCCTAGTAGATAAGCTCTGAATTGACATTAACTTTATCTTCATGTTTTACTTCTCTATTGCCAATGTCTAGAGCAGTGTCTGGCTTACAAAAGTACTTAAACATATTTCTTAACTTAAGAGGGAAGAAACTATGTGAACAATATAGATTTTTATTAATAGCTGTGATAGGAAGTTGAGTGAGCTCTAATTTCTTTCTTAAATTATATGTGAAAAAAAATGAGGTACGTAGGTTACCTAAGGGATGTGAGAACAGAAAATAACTGAAAAAGTGATTGGAAAGAGTAAAGAAATATTGAAATTATGAGGCCACAGTGATAGGTAGAGCAGTAGGACACTTGCCTTGCACACAGCTGACCCAGATTTGATCCCTGGCATCCCATATGGGCCACCAAACACTGCCAGGAGTAATTCCTATGTGCAGAGCCAGGAGTTACCAATGAACATTGCTAGTTGTGATGAAAGAAAGAAAGAAAGAAAGAAAGAAAGAAAGAAAGAAAAAAGAAAGAAAAGAAAGAAAGAAAGAAGAAAGAAAGAAAGAAGAAAAGAGAGAGAGAAGGAAGAGAGAGAGAAAGAAAGAAAGAAAGAAAGAAAGAAAGAAAGAAAGAAAGAAAGAAAGAAAGAAAGAAAGAAAGAGAAGAGAAAGAAAAGAAAGAAAGAAAGAAAGAAAGAAAGAGAAGAAAGAGAAAGAAAGAAAGAAAGAAAGAAAGGAGGGAGGGAGGGAGGGAGGGAGGGAAAGAAAGAGAGAGAGAGAGAGAAAGAAAGAAAGAAGAAAGAAAGAAAGAAAGAAAGAAAGAAAGAAAGAAAGAAAGAAAGAAAGAAAGAAAGAAAGAAAAGAGGGAGGGAAGGAGGGAGGGAGGGAGGAAGGAAGGAAAGAAATTATAGAAAAAAACAACAGTAGAAATGTTACACTATTGAAGGACATTCAGGATTGATGGCAGTGTATTTACAGCTTTATTATTGTAATTTTTTGTTTGTCTTTTTTTTGGGGGGCTCACCCAGCTATACTCAGGGGTTACGCCTGACTCTGCACTCAGAAGTTACTTCTGGCAGGCTCGGGACCATATGGGATACTAACTATTGAACCCAGTTCGGCTGTGTGCAAGGGAAACACCCTTTCTACTGTGCCCCACAGAATTTTTTTAATATTTTTCTAGTTGTAATAAGAGTATACGTATTCATATTTTTACATATGCATTGTTATTCATAATCATTTATAATAATAGCATTATTATTAAAACATCAAAACATCAAAAGGTTTTATTCAGTTGCAATCTATCTTTGGTTTTTATGCTGCTTTCATCTTTTCATATTATAAATGTTTTTAACATACTTTAAATAGAACTTTGTCCACTTAAAAATTTTTAATACAAATTCTTAGAAATATAATTGCTAAATCAAGAAAACTTAATACCTGTTCAAATCATGTCCTGAGAGAATTAGGACAAATTACAATTTTGTCAATATTATTATAAGTATGATAGTACATGTGGTTATAAAAATTGATTCAAAATTTACGCCCGCCCAGTTATTCCCGACTGTGAGTGTTGCCTGTGTGTGTTTTTCTACTGTCCTGTCTCTGAAACCTCTTGAGAGTGGACCGAAAAGGTCCCAGAAAAATAGCATTCCCAGAGGCTCCAGAAGAGCCTCAGCCACACACTCTTTCTAACCAGTGAACCCCACAACAACATGCAGGAAAAATCACACTACAAGTAGGAAATGGGGAAATCTCGCAGGCAATCAACATGCACAGAGAATGAAGACGATAGCTCAGATGACCTAAAAAACTTCAACCATCTAATTAACCTCTCAGACGAGGAGTTTAGAATAGCAATATGGAAGATGTTTGTAGAACTCAAAGAAAGCATAGATCAATCTGAACAAAACACAAAGACAGAAATCAGAAAACTCCGAACTGAAATAACAGATCTGAAAAACATGGTAGCTGAACTGAAAAACTCAGTAGATGGCCTCGCCAGCAGGGTAAAAGCAGCTGAGGACAGAATCGGCGTGCTGGAAGATGAGATGCAGAAAAACTCAACACAACAGAGGAAATTGGAAAAGAGCCTTAAGACAAATGATCAGGAAATGGAAAAAGTACTCAAGGAATGTGAACAGATGAAAATAGAAGACTTTGATAAACTCAACAGAAACAACATAAGAATCATTGGAGTCCCAGAAACCCAGGTAGGAGATCTCCAGAAAGAATCAACTGTATCAAAAGAGATACTCCCAAAGTTAAAGACTTCATGCAATCAAATCCTGCATGCCCGAAGAGTACCAGCTAAAACAGACCCAAAGAAAAACACCTCAAGACATATTCTTGTTACAATGACAAATCCCATAGATAGAGATAGAATACTGAAAGCAGCAAGATCAAAAAGGGAAATTACATTCAAAGGAGCATCCCTAAGTCTTACAGCAGACATATCACAAGAAACTCTCAAGGCCAGAAGGCAGTGTTGGGCTATTATGACAAGACTGAATGAAATGGATGCCTCATCAGGAATACTGCACCCTGCCCAACTCACGTTTAGGTTTGAAGGAAGAATACATAGCTTTATGGATAAACAACAGCTCAGAAACTTCACAGATGAAAAACAAGCCTTAAAGGAAAAACTGAAAGGTCTACTTTAAGACAAGAGAAACCAACAAGTACAGCAAACTTATCTACAAAGATGACATTAAATCCTATGACAATCATCTTCCTCAATGTCAATGGACTAAATTCACCAATTAAAAGACACAGAGTGGCAAAGTGGGTCAAAAAGATGAATCCAACCTTCTGCTGCCTACAAGAAACACACCTGAATAGTCAGAACAAACATAGACTCAAAATCAAAGGCTGGAGGAAAATTATCCAATCAAACAACACACTTAAAAAAGCTGGGGTGGCCATATTGATATCTGATGACACCAACTTTATACTCAGAAAAGTTGTAAGGAACAAAGATGTACACTATGTACTAATCAAGGGATATGTGCAACAGGAAGAAATCAGACTATTAAACATATATGCACCCATATATGCAAATTATCTAATACAATTACTGACAAATCTGAAAGAAGACATCAATAATAACACAATAATTGTGGGAGACCTCAGCACGGCCATGTCAACACTTGATAGGTCAACCAGACTGAAACCCAACAAAAACATACTAGCCCTGAAAAGACTTATGTAAGAAAGAGGACTAGTAGATATATATAGGACACTCCACCTCAAAAAACCTGGATACACATTCTTCTCCAATGTAAATGGGTCATTCTCTAGGATAGACCACATGCTGACATATAAAACATACCTTCATAAAATCAAGAGGATAGAAATCTTGCAGGCTACCTTTGCTGACCACAAGGCTCTGAAATTAGATGTGAACTGCAAAGCCACACAGAAGAAAAACTTTAACAACTGGAAAGTAAACACCCTGCTACTGACCAACCAGTGGGTCTGAGATGAAATCAAAAAGGAAATCAAAACTTTCCTGGAAACAAATGATAATGAAGATACAAACTGCCAGAATCCATGGGACACAGCAAAAGCAGTCCTGAGAGGAAAATTTATAGCTTTGCAAGCACACATCAGGAAGGAAGAAGGGGCATACCTGATTAACTTAATGACACAGCTCAAAAAATTAGAAAATGACCAACAAAAGGAACCAAAAATAGGGAGACAGAAGGAAATAACAAAACTGAAAGCAGAACTCAATGAAGTGGAAAACCAAAAAACAATCTGAAAGATCAAAAAAAGCAGAAGTTGGTTCTTTGAAAAAATAAACAAAATTGATAGACCATTGGCAAAACTCACAAAGACAGAGAAAGAGAGAGAGAGAGAGAGAGAGAGAGAGAGAAACCTGATAACCCGTATTAGAAATGAAAAGGGGGAGATCACAACAGATACTGCAGAGATCCAAAGGGTAATCAGAGACTACTTTGAGAAACTTTATGCTATTAAACATAAGAACCTAGAAGAAATGGATAAATTCTTGGACACTTATAACGTTCCACAATTAAGGAGGATATAGCATATCTAAACACCCCCATCACTACTGAGGAAATTGAAACCGTAATCAAACATCTGCCCAAAAATAAAAGCCCAGGCTCAGATGGATTTACTAATGAATTTTTTCAAACCTTTCAAGAGGAGCTACTACCAATCCTAGCCAGGCTCTTCCATGAAATTAAAAAAAACGGAAACACTCCCAAACAGCTTTTATGAAGCCAACATCACCTTGATACCAAAACCAGACAGAGATGCAGCCAAAAAAGAAAATTACAGACCAATATCCCTGATGAATGCAAATGCAAAGATTTACAACAAAATCCTGGAAATAGGATCCAATGCATCATCAAGAAGATCATACACAGGGTCGGAGAGATAGCATGGAGGTAACGCGTTTGACTTTCATGCAGGAGGTCATTGGTTCGAATCCCGACGTCCCATATGGTCCCCCGTGCCTGTCAGGAGCAATTTCTGAGCCTGGAACCAGGAATAACCCCTGAGCACTGCCGGGTGTGATCCAAAAAACCACACACACACAAAAAAGAAGATCATACACTAAGACCAAGTAGGTTTCATCCCATGAATGCAAGGATGGTCTAACATCCATAAATCTATCAACATTATACACAACATCAATGACAAGAAAAATAAAATCACATGATCATATCAATAGATGCAGAGAAAGCATTTGATAAGGTCCAACACCCATTCTTAATCAAAACTCTGTGCAAGATTGGAATGGAAGGAACCATTCTCAATCTAGTTGAAGCCATCTACCACAAGCCAATGGCAAATATCCTCAATGGAGAAAAACTAAAAGCCTTTCCTCTAAATTCGGGTACAAGACAAGGCTGTCCGCTCTCACCACTCCTCTTCAACATAGTACTGGAAGTTCTTGCTATAGCAATCAGGCAAGAAAAAGATATCAAGCGAATCCAGATAGGCAAAGCGAAGAATTCAAGCACTCACTGTTTGCAGACAGACATGACACGCTACTTAGAAACCTAAAGACTACCAAAAAGCTTCTTCTAGCAAACCATTGATTCATATAGGCAAGTGGGCAGGCTATAAAAGCAACCTACAGAAATCAATGGCCTTTTAATAAACCAATAATAATAGGGAGAGATGGACTCAAGACAGGCAATCCATTCACTTTAGTGCCACAACAAACTCAAATATCTTGGAGTCAACTTGAACTCAAAGGACATGAAGGACCTATACAAAGAAAAAACTATAAAGCCCTGCTCCAAGAAATAAGAGAGCACACACGGCAAAAGGAAACACATTACAGTGCTCATGAATTCGCAGGATTAACATTCATCAAAAATGGCAATACTCTCCAAAACCATTGTACAGATTTAATGCGATCCCTCTAAAGATATCCATGACATTCTTCAAAGAAATGGATCAAAACACGTATGAAGTTCATCTGGAACAATAAACACCCTCAAATAGCTAAAGCACTCCTAGAAAAAATGAAAATGGGAGGCATTACTTTCCCCAACTTTAAATTGTACTACAAAGGCAATAGTTATCAAAAACAAGCATGGTTTTGGAATAAAGACAGACCCTCAGATAAGTGGAATAGGCATGAGTTCTCAGACAATGTTCCCCAGACATACAATCACCTAATTTTTGATAAGGGAGCAAGAAATCCTAAGTGGAACAGGGAAAACCTCTTCAACAAGTGGTGCTGGCAGAACTAGTTAGCTACTTGCAAAAAAGTGAACATAGACCCCCAGTTAACATCATGTACGAAGGTAAAATCCAAATGGATTAAAGACCTTGATATCAGACCTGATACCATAAGGTATATAGAACAACACATAGGTAAAACACTCCATGACACTGAGACTAAAGGCATCTTCAAGGAGGAAACTCGCACTTTCCAAACAAGTGGAAGCAGAGATCAACAGATGGGAATACATTAAGCTGAGAAGCTTCTGCACCTCAAAAGAAATAGTGCCCAGGATACAAGAGCCACCCACTGTGTGGAGAAACTATTCACCCAATACCCATCAGACAAAGGGCTAATATCCAAAATGTACAGGACAGTGACAGAACTTTACAAAAAAAAAAATCCCATCAAAAAAATGGAAAGAATAAATAAACAGATACTTTGATAAAAAAGAAACACAATTGGCAAAAGGCACTGAGAAAATGCTCCTCATCACTGATCATCAGGGAGTTGCAAATCTAAACAACTATAAGATACTATTTCACACCACAGAGATTGGCACATATCACAAAGAATGAGAACAATCGGTGCTGGCGTGGATGTGGAGAGAAAGGAACTCTTACCCACTGCTGGTGGGAATGCTGTTTAGTCCAACCTCTATGGAAAGCGATATGGAGATTCCTCCAAAAACTGGAAATTGAGCTCCCATGCGATCCAGCTATGCCACTCCTAGGGATATACCCTAGGAACACAAGAATACAATACAAAAACCCCTTCCTCACATCTATATTTATTGCAGCACTATTCACAGTGGCCAGGCACTGGAAACAACCAACATGCCCTTCACCAGATGAATGGCTAAAGAAACTGTGGTACATATACACAATGGAATATTATGCAGCCGTCAGGAGAGATGAAGTCATGACATTTTCCTATACATGGATGTACATGGAGTCTATCATGCTGAGTGAAATAAGTCAGATGGAGATAGAGAGACGCAGAATAGTCTCACTTATCTATGGGTTTTAAGAAAAATAAAAGTCATCTTTGCAACAATCCTCAGAGACAATGAGAGGAGGGCTGGAACTTCCAGCTCACTTCATGAAGCTCACCACAAAGAGTGGTGAGTGCAGTTATAGAAATAACTGCACTGAGAACTACCATAATCATGTGAATGAATGAGGGAACTGGAAAGCCTGTCTAGAGTACAGGTGGGGTGGGGTGGGACGGAGGGGATTTGGGACATTGGTGGTGTGAATGTTGCACTGGTGAAGGGGGATGTTCTTTACATGACTGAAACCTAATCACAATCATATTTGTAATCAAGATGTTTAAATAAATAAAAAATACTAAAAAATAAAAATTGATTCAATAGAAAAACAGTTTTATATTTTACTCACTGAGGAAGTTTATGTTATCTTTGTTTATTTCTGTCATAGATGTTAAAAAATAGAAGAGAAAGAGTTCTTTAAGTTTTCCAATTTTTTTTAGGTATTTTGGGGTTTTTTTTATGAATATATTCTTTTAAAATTTATACTTTCATCTAATTCGTACCTGAAAACTTTTTTTTTTTTTTTTTTTTTTTGGTTTTTGGGCCACACTCGGTGATGCTCAGGGGTTACTCCTGGCTATAAGCTCAAAACTCGCTCCTGATTTGGGAGACCATGTGGACAACTGGGGATCGAACTGCGGTCCCTCCTGGTGGGTCAGCTGTATGCAAGGCAAACACCATACTGCTGTGCCACCACCTTACGGCTCCCTCATACTTGAAAACTTTTATTTGAACCCAGATCTTGTTTTCTTACCATTATCGAGGAAAAGGAAGATGGAATTCATGGAGAACTGTATGCATGTATGATGGACAACTGAAAAATTAAAACAAAACTTTTTAAAGTCAAGCTGTTAATATAGGATTATAGAAAAGAGTATATTTTCAGTAGCTTCTGTGTTGTATTTATTATATTATCATTTCACATGATGTCACTTACAGGGGTTAGAGAGATAGTACAACATGCAGGGCTCTTGTCTTGCATGTAGCCTAACTGGATTCAGCTAATAACATCCCTTATGATCCCCTGAGTACCATCAGGAGTGAACCCTGAGCACTGCCACATGTGTCCCCCACGACCACCACAAAAAAGAAAAGAAAAAGAAGTGGCATATATTTTAACTTTATATCAATTATATATACCTAAATAACAGTATATATTGTTTAGCTCTCTGTTTTAAATTTTGCTATAAAATGGAATACTCTGTCTGTTCTATAGGTGACTTTTTATTATTCAATAGTATGTGGAAATTCTTTGTTGTGCACAGCTAACAGTAAATGCCATATAATATCCTACTATTTAAATAGACCATATTCCAATTTATCGATCATTATCCTTTTGATGAGGTTGGTTTAATTTTTTAGAAAAGTAATGCTGTGAATGTTTGTCTGAATGTTTTCTAGACATGTTTATTAATAATAGTAAAAATAAAATTTTTATACATTTAATATGTTAATAGGCATTTTTTAAGACTTTTAATTTGCATTGAGACCTCCTCAGTGGTGTTGGGACCCATCAAGACTATACACAGCAGGGATAGTGAGGCCATATTGTGCTAGAATTCAGACTGGAGGCCCTGAGTCTGCCGGCCGGCCATTGTCTCATGATCAGACTGGCCAGAATACTGTTATCTCTTTCTATCTATATTCATATGTATACTATGCCATTTATATTTTATAAATATTACTTTGCAAACATAATAGGTCAGGATGCTATCATTTCCTGGAAAATACTGATTAAAATTTAAATGTATTCCACAGTTCCATCTTTCTTATGCAGAGAAAGAATTGTTGGAGCGAGAGCCAAGAGGAGAAGCTCATCAGGAAATTCTTAGGCGAGCAGCCAAAGATCTTCCCATCTATACCAGGACAATGTCTGGAGGTAATATTAATAGCTGAGTACTTTAGCATCATTACTTGGTGATGGCTGATGGGAAGGTTAGACTATACTTGAAACTGTTCATTGAGAGAATTATGTCTTACCTTGGATTGTACTAAATCTTTATCTGTGAAGTTCCATAGGACAGAATAGAAATATGTATAATGGAAATCTAAACAAAGTTAGAACTGACTTTAATTTCATTATGCCTACTTAGTAGTGACTTGATAAAGATGTTAGAACTGTTGAAATTTTGATAATTCTTTCTATTTTTAATTCTTACATAATTCCTACATAATTTAAGAAAGCAATATATATTGATTTAATACTAATAACTTTATATACATTTAAATAGTATTTATATATCATATTTAAATATTAGTATACTTTCTTTATCAACCTTAAATTTTATGGTAACATTTTTTACAAATGCAGTTAATTGAATAAAATCTCTTTTAATTGAATTAGATTTTTTTTAGTTAGCTTAACAGCTAACTTTGATCTTGGAGCATAAACAGTGAGGGTATAATGAGATTTCTTTTATATTTTTGGGGGGAGCCATACTCAGCAGTGATCAGTGGTCACTCCTGGCTTTGTGCTCAGAAATCAATCTTGGCAGGCTTGGGGGATTATATGGGACACCGGGAATTGAACCTGGGGTCGGCCGTGTGCAAGGCAAATGCCCTACTCAGTATGCTATCACTCCAGCCCCAAGATTTATTTTTCTATTCTTCTTAGATCCAGTTTCCCGTCTCTAATGATAAAAATGTCAAAAATTATTTAAGAAATAACTATAGGTCACAATTCAATAAATCTCAATTCAAGCAAAACTTTAAAAATTGAATTTCCACTTGAGTGTTTAAAATTTTAGAAGGATAATCATATGGTTCATCATCATTTTCACCCATTATTATTATATAGTATTATGCAACATGGTTATAAAAATATAAATATTTATGGTTTTGGTATATAAAGTACTGTCCTTCACCATCAGGCAAAGTTTTCAAGATCTTCCACCCTGTCCCTCATACTATTTCTAGTCCACCTATTCCTTCCTCCCATTATGCTCCTTCTAGTTGGCATTCTCAGTGTTATAATCCAAAGCCAAGGATTTGTCATCATTTAGTATGGCCTGGGGTAGGTACCAAAAAAATGAAATCACTAGGTCATTTGAAACTATTCTTACTGTAACTACAGACAATTGAGAATGCTTTTAAAGTTTTCTCTCCAAATTCTCTATTCCTGGGAAGGCTCAAGAACTTAAGCTTTAGGCATTTCGTTCCATTTTTATATTTACAGAGTTAATTATCTCATTTTTACAAAATTTATGCTTTTAAGAATTTAAATTTGGGTAGAGGAAAATAACACTTAATTACATATTCAGTTTGATGTTAAAGCTAAAGCTAAGTGGAGCTTTTTGTTCCTAGCAATCCGATATTGTGACAGATGCCAACTCATAAAACCAGACCGCTGCCACCACTGTTCCGTCTGTGATAAGTAAGAAGTCTATTTTGTGAAATGCTTCTTTTCTCACTGCTTATTTCTCTTTTTCCTTATTCATGCTACTTAGACCTTTCTTTAGGAAATATCAGTGGCATAATCAATTATAGAATACAAGTATGGCTTAATGCATAATCAATTGACCCTTTTCCCTTACCTAAAACTCAGATGATACATGGTTTTTGGCAGCCTTGATATGGCTTAAAATGCTTTCTCCATGACTCTTCTCCATATTTACAAAGATAATTCATGTAATTTTATGGAGTCAAACTCATACACAAATCATTCTTGTGCACAAAGATAATACTTAGATATTGACTTAGATATTATTAAGAAAAAAGTTTATCTAGGCTTTTTATAAATCTCTGATATTTTGTACTCTCATTAGCATAAGAAAGAGCATATTGTTTGTTTATTTTTTAAGCCACATCTGGCAGTGCTCTTGGGTTACTCCTGGCTCTGCACTCAGGAATCACTTTTGGCCGTGCTTTGGGGACTATATGGGATGCCAGAGTTTGAACCTCAGCAGCTACATGCAAGGCAAGCTCTCTACCCACTGCACCATTACTCTGTTCCCAGAACATTTAACATTTGGATCAGAGAAATAGTATAGCAGGTAAGGTGATTTCGCCTTACACATGGCAAACACATGGGTTCAATTCCTGCCCCAGCATCAGGAGTGATTCCCAAGCACATAGTCAAGAACTAGCAAATCTAGGTGTCGCCCACCTGCCGTCACTCAAAAAAGAGAGTTATACATTAATATATTACATTGTTTTTAGCAAATAATTTGATTTGTATTTTGAATTATGTATTTTTTTTAATTTAAAGGTCTGCTATTACATCATGACTGGAATGTACTGTATTGTATTTATTTTAGTTAAGGGCTTTTGCTATTATTAGGTAATAGCAATAGCTTGCAGATAAGTAAATTATATTGCAATATTTTCTTGCCACAATTCTTAAAGTAATTTTTGTATTTAATTTATAATTTAGTATGATTAAGATTTTAATGGAGGTTAAGTTTTGTATGTCCTATTTATGCTTTTAGATGTATTTTGAAGATGGATCATCATTGCCCATGGTGAGTATAGCTCTATACAAATTTCTATCCCTTATGAATTTTAATAAATTGGTACATTTAGTTATTTATTTAAGTCTTTTATCAAATAAAATAGTGCATTAACTGACCCTGAAGAGTTATTTTGGTTTGGTTTGATCTTGGTATCATACCAGGCTGTGTTCAGGGTTACTTCTGGCTCTGAATTCAGTACTCACTACTGGTAAGCTCAGAGGACCAAATGGATTATAATAGATTAGTTTCTAATATTTGTTTATTTTTTCAAAAGAGATTTTCTTTATTTAGGTAGAATTTATCAAATTATTTTAAAACTTTTTTTTTTTTTTTGGTTTTTGGGCCACACCCAGCGGTGCTCAGGGGTTACTCCTGGCTGTCTGCTCAGAAATAGCTCCTGGTAGGCACGGGGGACCATATGGGACACCGGGATTTGAACCAACCACCTTTGGTCCTGGATCGGCTGCTTGCAAGGCAAACACCGCTGTGCTATCTCTCCGGGCCCATATTTTAAAACTTTTAAAATAAGTAAATAACATGCAATTGATTTCTCATATAGGCAAAAATATCTCACATAGAACAAATAGTTTCTTTGCATGCATCTTCATAAACACAATTCTAAAATACTTCCCAAAAATTTCATCAAAATGTTTGCATAAACTATACAAATTGTCTCACTAGGCTATTTTAATAAAGGGTTTAAAGCTTTATTTTTTTTTTTTTTTTTTTTTTTTTTTTTTTTTTTTAGTTTTTGGGCCACATCCGGCGGTGCTCAGGGGTTACTCCTGGCTGTCTGCTCAGAAATAGCTCCTGGCAGGCACGGGGGACCATATGGGACACCGGGATTCGAACCAACCACCTTTGGTCCTGGATCGGCTGCTTGCAAGGCAAACGCCGCTGTGCTATCTCTCCGGGCCCTAAAGCTTTATTTTTTTGGAAGCTTCATTTGTTTTTGTCCATATCTGGCTACATTCAGGAGTAAGACTACACCCAGGTCTTACTCCTAAGACCGCACTCAGGTATGACAACTAGCAAGGCTGAGATTACCATAGGAGGTGCCAGGGATCAACTCTGGGTTGACTACATACAAGGTAGTTTCCTACCCATTCCAGCCTGAGGATTTATACTTTTAACAATTTATCTTGGATAAAATTTGACATTGGGGCAAAATCACAAATACAATAATATACATATGCTTAAGTAAGGATTTTTAATAGATTTCACTAATATTTTCTAATATTTATAAACCATGAAATTAGATGATTTACAGATTATCTGAAAGATCTAATTATGCAGTGAAGGGTAGTTTTTCTATCTTTACCTGTCACTTTTTTTAAAAATCTCAGTGCACAATACCACAGACATGCCCAGATTTTGGACATGTCATTTTCCTATAATCCTTGCCTCAATTTATTGACTGTATTTTATATGTTCATTCATTTATTTTATTATTTTTTCAGTTCAAACGCAGAAAGCAGTGGCTTTGAAAGCAGAGCCAAGAGCTATTTATACCAAATGAGTGTTTTATACCAAATGACAGAATTTGGATATTGACCTAGTGGTTTGTTTCTCCTACTGTATAAAATCATTCAGATTTGAAGTACATTCTCTATTTTCTCAAACTGAGTCTGTGAATCTATAATCATTTAAAAAAAAAAAGTGACGATAGTAAAGTCTTATTAACTAATAAATGCTAAGCTATATTTTCTTTTTTTTTTTTTGTTTTTCGGCCACACCCGTTTGATGCTCAGGGGTTATTCCTGGCTAAGCGTTCAGAAATTGCCTCTGGCTTGGGGGGACCATATGGGACGCCGGGGGATCGAACCGCGGTCTTTCCTTGGCTAGCGCTTGCAAGGCAGACACCTTACCTCTAGCGCCACCTCACCGGTCCCTAAGCTATATTTTCTATGGTATAAGATATACATCACACTGCTAAAAACTGTTTTTGGGAGGCCACACCCAGAAGTTTACTCAGGGATGACTCCTGGCTCTGAGCTCAGAAATCACTCCTGTCAAGCTCGGGGGAGCATATAAGATGCCGAGGAACAAATCTTGTCAGTCACATGCAAGGCGTCTGTCCTACCCGCTGTGCTATCGATCCAGCCCTAGACTGTTAAAAACTCTAATTGCTTTTCCTGACTCTGTCAAGACAAATTAAATAAAAAAGTTTAGTTTATTTAAATTGAATGTTATACAATCTTAGTTTGAAACCGTTTTACTTTCTACCAAAAATAAGCTAGTTATAATTAAATTTGGAAGAGGTTTCTTTGTTGTCTGGAGAGGAACAGTCTTTATAGAGAGGTTTTTTTTTTTCACTTGTGTAAAGACACACACACACACACACACACACAAAATCATTGTCTCTACCTTCATTGTCTGAGATCACAATAATCAGCTTTTTTCTTCCTATTCTCTCCTCTTGAAAACAACTCAGGACAATGAAGGATAAAAAAAATATTCTGTATCATGTTGAAACAAAAGATAATTGGATTAGACTTATTTAGAACTGATTACAATATTATTACTTGCCATTTTCCCTTCATATATTATGAAAGACAATCTCAACAGTTGATTTGCATTCACATTCTACAACTACAGAAAGAATTTTTGGCTTTGGTATAAATTTTTTTCCTATGTAAAAGTTCCTTAGATTTTAGGACTACTAAACCCAGTGCCTTATATTTGCCATATATTATTTTAGAATTAGAAAAGTAAATCTTTTTTTCTTTATTCATTATTCAAATAAATGTTTGTTTATAAACATTTAGTTTATATTTTTAATTTTTTATTATCTGCTACATTGGTTTACCATTAACTTAACTTATAAAAATATAGAATTTCAGAGGTATAACTTATATGTGCTTAGGATTCACTATTCCCAGCACCAAAATTCCATTTCTTCTCAGCACAAAAACTACCTTTTCCCTCCTGCAAGCAGTATCATTTTCACCATGTCTAAAAACTTAATTTTTTTTAACATCTATTCATTTATTTTGGTTTTGGAACCACACCCAGCGGTACTCAGGGGTTACTCCTAGCTCTGTGCTCAGAAATAGCTCCTGGCAGGCTCGGGGGCCCATGTGGAATACTGGGAATAGAAGCTGGGTCCGTCCAGGGTTGTCCACATACAAGGCAAACACCCTACTGCTGTGCTATTGCTCTGGGCCCACTTAATAATTTTTAAAATTTCCCCTAGAGAACTGATTTTTGTCTTTTATTTACTTACTTTTTTGTGCTTTGGTGGTACACCAGGTAATACAGGGCCTTTTTCAGGCTCTGCATTCAGGGATTTCTCCTGGTGGTGCACAGGGAGCTCCAGGGATTGAATCTGAATCAACTACATGCAGGGCAAGTGCCCTACTCGCTGTACTATTGATCTGACCCCTACTTATTGATTCTTTTATACAACAGTACCAACATTATACTTAGGATACTGCTGCTTGCCATTAGAGTGCCAAGTTTCTTCTGTCATTTCTCCAAGTCCCTTCTCCACTCTCCCACCTTTTGATATCTCTAAATCATAATTCTGTTGACTATACTTTAGGGTTTTTTCTCATTGGGGCTTTTTTTTTTTTTTTTTTTTTTTTGGTTTTTGGTTTTTGGGTCACACCCGGTGTTGCTCAGGGGTTACTCCTGGCTGTCTGCTCAGAAACAGCTCCCGGCAGGCACGGGGGACCATTTGGGACACCGGGATTCAAACCAACCACCTTTGGTTCTGGATCGGCTGCTTGCAAGGCAAACGCCGCTGTGCTATCTCTCCAGGCCCCCCATTGGGGATTTAAAATCTCTTGTATTGTTTCTTTATGTTCCACATATGAGTGAGATAATCTGGTATTGTATTTTTTATTTATTTTTTATTTTTTTTAATTTTTTATTTTTAATTATGAGAACAAGGATGCAAAGAAAGAGGACAAGATAAAGTTATAGTGGAAGGACAATCACCCATAACATAATTCTCAGAAGTCCCCTTGCTGATATCTTAACTTTGAAATTTCAGCCAAAGAACATTAAGATAAATAAGACAGACTCCATGTACAATTACTTTGTCCCTCAAGTCCCCAGATTGTAACACATTATAATATTTCTTAACAGCACACAAGGCAATCTAAAGCCATAAAACTTACGTAACTCCTTAAACATTACAGGCATAGTATTTTTTTACATTTCCATATACAGGCATAACAGCTTAAGTTAACCTCAAATTTTAAGTGGGTTCTTTTTGAGGATTAAAGTCAAAATAGCACAGTAAAAATGGTGTTAGAGTGGCAATTGTTTGCATAGGCCCACCAAAATATGAGGGACATGGAAAGAAATAACCTTGGCCTAAATACAAAGAGACCCAATCCCTGAAATTTCCTGGCACAAGACCAACTCTAGGCTCCATATGCACCAATAACACCATGTGGCATTGCTCCTTTTTTGCATAGGCACATTAAAATGGGAAAATACTATACATACAAATAAGATCCTATCTAATAGAGATTGGAACACACAAATCTTGTAGTGCAAAGGGACCTTACACCCTGAACATTGACATAACGACCTTGCACAGACCTCAGAAGAAAGGGCATTTTCCATTCACCTCTGAACCAGGGAAGCCATCCACGAAACATCCAGGCTGGTCTATAACATCACCTGGAAGCAATCCTCTACCACAGAAGACACTACACTGCTCAGACATCGACCTGCTCAAAAGAGACTTCCCTTAACACTGAGAAGACTTAACAACAACAACGACCTGCTTACAGGACAGGGCTCCCTGCATTGCCCTTTGATTGTGAGGTGAAAGGAGAGGACGCTCCACATCCTGACTTCAATGTAGGATATGCAGATTCCAGGATCTTTAATACAGAAACATGATACCAACAACAGAGACTGTGTGAAAAATAAAAGTGTGTTGGCACTACAAACAATGTCTTGGATTGGATGATCTAGCTTGCCTGGAACCTAGAGCTGGTCTTGTGTATTTTTTATTTTTTATTACTTTCTTTTTTTCTTTATTTAAACATCTTGATTACAAATATGATTGTGATTAGGTTGCAGTCATGTAAAGAATACCCCCCTTCACCAGTGCAACATTCACACCACCAATGTCCCAAATCTTCCTCCATCCCACCCCACCCCCACCTGTACTCTAGACAGGCTTTCCAGTTCCCTCATTCATTCACATGATTATGGTAGTTCTCAGTGCAGTTATTTCTATAACTGCACTCACCACACTTTGTGGTGAGCTTCATGAAGTGAGCTGGAAGTTCCAGCCCTCCTCTCATTGTCTCTAAGGATTGTTGAAAAAATGACTTTTATTTTTCTTAAAACCCATAGACGAGTGAGACTATTTTGCATCTCTCTCTCTCTCCCTCTGACTTATTTCACTCAGCATGATAGACTCCATGTACATCCATGTATAGGAAAATGTCATGACTTCATCTCTCCTGACGGCTGCATAATATTCCATTGTGTATATGTACCACAGTTTCTTTAGCCATTCATCTGGTGAAGGGCATCTTGGTTGTTTCCAGAGCATGGCTATTGTGAATAGTGCTGCAATAAATATAGGTGTGACGAAGGGGTTTTTGTATTGTATTCTTGTGTTCCTAGGGTATATCCCTAGGAGTGGAATAGCTGGGTCGAATGGAAGCTCAATTTTCAGTTTTTGGAGGAATCTCCATATCGCTTTCCATAGAGGTTGGAACTAGACGGCATTCCCACCAGCAGTGGATAAGAGTTCCTTTCTCTCCATATCCCCACCAGCACTGATTGTTCTCATTTTTTGTGATATATGCCAATCTCTGTGGTGTGAGATGGTATCTCATAGTTGTTTTGATCTGCATCTTCCTGATGTTCAGTGATGAGGACCATTTTTTCATGTGCCTTTTGGCCATTTGTATTTCTTTTTTTTTTTTATCAAAGTGACTGTTCATTTCTTCTCCCCATTTTTTGATGGGACTAGATGGGTTTTTTTTCTTGTAAAGTTCTGTCAGTGCCCTGTATATTTTGGATATTAGCCCCTTATCTGATGGGTATTGGGTGAATAGTTTCTCCCACACAGTGGGTAGCTCTGTATCCTGGGCACTATTTCTTTTGAGGTGCAGAAGCTTCTCAGCTTAATGTATTCCCATTTGTTTATCTCTGCTTCCACTTGTTTGGAAAGTGCAGTTTCCTCCTTGAAGATGCCTTTAGTCTCAATGTCATGGAGTGTTTTGCCTATGTGTTGTTCTATATACCTTATGGTATCAGGTTTAATATCAAGGTCTTTAATCCATTTGGATTTTACCTTCGTACATGATGTTAACTGGGGGTCTATGTTCGCTTTTTTTGCAAGTGGCTAACCAGTTCTGCCAGCACCACTTGTTGAAGAGGTTTTCCCTACTCCACTTAGGATTTCTTGCTCCTTTGTCAAAGATTAGGTGGTTGTATGTCTGGGGAACATTGTCTGAGAACTCAAGCCTATTCCACAGATCTGAGGGTCTGTCTTTATTCTAATACCATGCTTGTTTTGATAACTATTGATTTGTAGTACAGTTTAAAGTTGGGGAAAGTAATGCCTCCCATTTTCCTTTTCCCTAGGAGTGCTTTAGCTATTTGAGGGTGTTTATTGTTCCAGATGAACTTCATAAGTGTTTGATCCACTTCTTTGAAGAATGTCATGGGCATCTTTAGAGGGATTGCATTAAATCTGTACAATGCTTTGGAGAGTATTGCCATTTTTTTTTGTTTTTTTTTTTTTGGGGGGGTGCACACCTGGTGACACTCAGGGGTTACTCCTGGCTATGCACTCAGAAGTCACTCCTGGCTTGGGGGACCATATGGGATGCCGGGGGATCGAATCCCAGTCCGTCCTAGGCTAGCGCTGGCAAGGCAGACACCTTACCTCTAGCACCACCACGCCGGCACCGTGTTATTTTTGACTCACTTCACTTAGCATGTCTCCCTTCAGTTCCTTCCAAGTTACAGCAAATTGAAAGCTTTTAAATTTTCTCAAAGATGAATGGAAATGCATGTGTGTGTATATAATTGTATATATGTATTATAAATGTGTATAAACTATAGTTGTATACAATTGTGTATAATATTACAGTTCCTTTATACATTCATGTGCTGAATACTTGTGTTGTTTTTGAATCTAGGCTATGAATATTAGAACAATACATGAGTGTGCTTATGTCCTTTCAGATTAAAATTTTGTGTTCTTAGGTTAGATGCTAATGAATGAAATACAGGTGACTTGGAACTCCAGTCTTTTTTTTTTTTTTTGGTTGGGGGGGTCACACCCCGCAGTGCTCAGGGTTTACTCATGATTCTACACTCAGAAATCACTGCTGGGTCGAGGGACCATATGGGATGCCGGGATTTGAACCACTGTCCTTCTGCATGCAAAGCAAAGGCCTTACCTCCATGCTATCTCTCCAGCCCTGGAATTCCAGTCTTAATTTTTTTTGGTTGCACTATGTAACCTTCCCACCAGCAGTGAATGAGAGTTCCTTTTGATCATATCTCTACTAGCACTTATTCTTTTGAAAATTTTTAGTAAACCATTCTAGCTGGAATGGGGTGATATATCATTGTTGGTTTATATTTGCATTTTCCCAATAGTTAGTGATGGTGAGCATTTTCATCTATTGGCACTTTTTATGTTGTCTTTGAGAAAAACAACTACTCATATCATCTTCCCATTTTTTGATTTTGTGTGTGTTGGAAGCTGTAAATAAGGTCAGTGAGGGTACGGGCGCGGTGGTGCTAGAGGTAAGGTGTCTGCCTTGCCAGCGCTAGCCTAGGACGGACCGCAGTTCGATCCCCCGGTGTCCCATATGGTCCCCCAAGCCAGGAGTGACTTCTGAGCGCATAGCCAGAAGTAATCCCTGAGCGTCACCGGGTGTGGCCCAAAAATAAATAATAATAATAATAATAATAATAATAATAATAATAATAATAATAATAAGGTCAGTGAGTCCTATGCAAAATTCAGTGCTACTCCTCTTTACATGACATACAACTGAGCTCCCCAAAGTTTTGTGGGGAAAGAAACCCTTCTTTTGATTGAAATCCTAACCTAAATGCTAACCATTTCACAGAAAAAATAAAGAAATTCAAAATTGTAAAAAAAAAAAAATTATTGTTCAGAGGTGGAGCAATAGCACAGCAGTAGGGTGCTTGCCATGCACACAACCAACACAGGAGGGACTGCAGTTTGATTTCCGGCTTCCCATATGGTCCTCTGAGCCTGCCAGGAGCGGTTTCTGAGCACAGAGCCAGGAGTAACCCCTGAGCACTGCCGAGTATGAGCCCCCCAAAAATTATTGTTTAACTTTGAAAGTCTTACATCTCTTGGCTATTATTCCTTCTGTGTATGATATGCCAATAAAATTTCTAATGGAGGAAATAAAACTCTTTGTTGTTTGAGTATACACACACACACACACACACACACACACACACACTCAGGATAGAAAATGTAAAAACTCATTAACTTTTTTTATGTTTTGTTTACAGGGTGAACAATTGTGTTGGATATTCAAATTATAAATTTTTTCTCCTTTTCTTGGCTTATTCTCTGTTGTATTGCCTTTTTATTGCTGCTACAGACTTACAGTATTTCATCAAATTTTGGACAGTAAGTAAATTGCTTTTGTTATTTCATTTTGGTGTATAAAAATATACGATAGTTTTCAGTAGTGAAAAATTTCTGACATCCATTTCATAAACATAATTGTATGATATACTTTGTTTCATTCTTTTTCTGTACTGTATTGTGAATTTAACTACATGTTAGCATGTATTTATAACCCATAATTAATACTTACAGAATATTCACAAAATATTAATATTCACAGAGAATTCACAAGGTCTATGAAAAGACCTTGAAAATGACCAAAACTTTGAGTCACCAAATGTGCACATTCCCAGTTCAGATTAAACAAGGCAATTCTCTGCCTTTTGTTTCAAATCTCTATAAACAAACATGCTTTACAGTCTATTTGATGCCACATTATAAAACTTTTTGTGCTTTTCTTAGTGATTTTGCTCTTTAAAATGTTCTTCAAGCATAGTGCTGAGGTGCTGTGTAAAATGTGAAAGCAAAAGAAGAAATTGTAAGGGAAATTACATGAGTTATTAAAGCTTCAAACAGCATGTAATGTAGTGTTGTTTATTAGTATTTATTATTAGTGAGTTTGAAATTAACATTTTATCAAATTAATTGTCTTCAAACTCAAATGCAAAGAAACAATATAATGTACTGATTATGTGACTAAAATTCTGTGACCAGAGACTATCAAAAACCTTACTCTAGGATAAATAGTTCAGTATCAGTGTTCATGGCACCTTTTTAGTCCATACTTTTTGTAAATAATGAAAATTGACAATATGAGAATTTCTTTAGGCAACAGAGAGAATATATTGGGTGAGACATTTGCCTTGTGAGCAACCAGCATTGGTTCAATTCCCAGAAATCTATATGCTCTACTTAGTTCTGCTAGGAGTGATCCCTGAATGAACAGCCAGGAGTAAGCCCTGAGCATCACCAGGTATAGCTCCAAAACCATGAAAATTTATTTTTCTTTAATATTTATAGAAGTGTCTTCCCTTTTTGTTAAATGATAATTTTATAAACTATTATGTCAGTAATGTCCTTATTTTTTACTTAGGTATTATATGATTAAATTTTAGATAATTCTTCTAGGTAAAATGTATTTAAATTTAAGCAAAATGAATTAAAACAGTACTTAAAAATCCAAAAATACTCCTAGAGAAGCATAAACAATTAGAAAAAAAAACTAAACCAGAAAAGTTACCTCCTGCCTAAATTCTTTTTTTTTTTTTTTTTTTTGGTTTTTGGTTTTGGGGCCACATCCAGTGATGCTCAGGGGTCAGGGGTTACTCCTGGCTATATGCTCAGAAATCGCTCCTGGCTTGGGGACACACCAGGGGATCTAACTGTGGTCCATCCTAGGTCAGCCACATGAAAGGCAAATGCCCTACCACTGCACCACCACTCCAGCCCCAGATTTTTTTGTTTTTATTAAATCATTCTTCATTGGTCAGGCATCACAGCTCAAAGGGCTACAGCACATGCAATTGTCTTAAGTATATGGTATACAAATACTGTCAGCTTTAGCCCAGGTGATTCTGAGCATCACAGGTCAAAACTTTCACACATGCTGGGGCCCGGAGAGATAGCACAGCGGCGTTTGCCTTGCAAGCAGCCGATCCAGAACCAAAGGTGGTTGGTTCGAATCCCGGTGTCCCATATGGTCCCCCGTGCCTGCCAGGAGCTATTTCTGAGCAGACAGCCAGGAGTAACCCCTGAGCACTGCTGGGTGTGGCCCAAAAACCAAAAAAAATAAAAGAGAGAGAATAATCAGTGCTGGCTGGGATGTGGGGAGAAAGGAACTCTCATTCACTGCTGGTAGGAATGCTGTCTAGCCCAGCCTTTATGGAAAACAATACAGAGATTCCTCAAAAAACTGGAAATTCTGCTCCCATTTGTTCTAGCCGTACCACTCCTAATAAAATAATAGTTCATTGACTCTTCAGGTCTTGACTTATTTGAAAGACATATTTTCCAAGTCTATTTGCACAAAAACAATCATTCTTTATTGCCTTGGAATTATTGATCTTAGCAGATCAGAATTTTCCTTTATTATACACAAAGTGTGTTTTTATTTTCCTGAGGTGAAGGTCTTATATTTTATTATATATGCAAATGAATCCTTTACTCCTTCCCTACCAAATTTCATGACTACTACAATAAAGAAATAAAACCTGCCTTGATCATGTGCTTAATTTTACAAGTTTTTTTTCTATCATCTGGACAGCAGGTAATTTGATTGATAACAAAAATTAGTCTTCAGGGTCCAGAGAGATAGCATGGAGGTAAGGCAGGAGGTCATTGGTTCGAATCCCATCGTCCCATATGGTCCCCCGTCCTTGCCAGGAGCAATTTCTGAGCCTGGAGTCAGAAATAACCCCTGAGCACTGCCGGATGTAACCACAAAATATATTAGTCTTCAAAAATCTATTGTTTTCTTTGTTTTTATAGCATTAGTGTTTGTTATTTCTTTTCTTGTGCTTATATCTGGATTCTTTGTTGTTAGTTTTCCATATATTTAAAGTGTGCCTAATGTGCCTTTAGGTTGTTGATTTTATCTTTTTCATCTTTCCTTATGTAGACCTGTATTGCTATGAGTTTCCCCTTAATTACTGCTTTTGCTGTGTCCATAGATTTTGGTAATATGTTTCTTCATTATCATTAGTATCAAGGAATCTATTTCTTCCTTGATTTCTTCTTTGATCCAGTTATTATTGACCAGAATGTCTCCTGGTTTTAAAGCTTCTCCATATTCTCTCTCTCTCTCTCTCTCTCTCTCTCTCTCTCTCTCTCTCTCTCTCTCTCTCTCTCTCTCTCTCTCTCTCTCTCTCTCTCTCTCTCTCTCTCTTTTGTTTTTGTTTTTGGTTCACACCTGGTAGTGCTCAGGGGTTACTCCTGACTCTATGCTCAGAAATCACCCCTGGCAGGCACAGGGAACCATATGGGATACCAGGATTCGAACCACCATCATTCTGCACGAAAGGCAAATGCCCTACCTCCATGCTATCTCTCCAGCCCCTCCATATCCTCTTTTTACAATAGGTCTACATTTCTGTGTCATTGTGGTCTGATAGGGTGTTTGGTATGATTCTTAAATTTGTGAATTTTCGTAAGTTAGACTTAGGTCCTAAAATGTGATCTATCCTAGAAAGAACTATTGTGCCATTATATTGTGTAGTGTTGCTGTTACAAATGAGTATTTGGTTTATGTAAGTGGCCTTTGAGTAGTTTATTTAGAGTTATATTTTGTGAGCAAGAATGTTGCAAGTTCTTTTTTTCTGAGAATGTTTTTATCCCTCCCTCTTATAAAAATTAGAGGTTTGCTGGGTAGTGTACTCTAGGTTGAAATTTTCTTTCATTCAGTAATTTGAAGATATCATTCTACTCTTTTCTTGCTTGGATCATTTCATATGGGAATCTGGTTTGACTCATATTCTTTTCTATATACTTAAAGTTTTCTTTTCTCTAATGCTTTAAAAAGTCTTTCTCTCTCTTTATATTTTTGCCATTTGGACTATTATATATCTTGGTGTTGCTCTGTTAGGTTCTGCTTTGTTTGACACTCTTTGCTTCTTGGATTTGTACAGCAGCCTCTTTCTAAAGAATGGAAAGTTCTCTGCTATTATTTCCCTCACTAGTTGTTTTCCCCCTTTCCCTTTTTCCTCCCCTTCTGGTATTCCTATTATTTGGAGAGTATTTACTTGTCTTTGTTCATTAGGTATCTTAAATTTTTGTTCCATCATTTTGTTTCTCCCTTCTTTTTTGACTTCTTTATCACTGCTGGCTTGTAATTTGTTTTCAAGTTTGTCTATACAGTCCTCCACCTGTGTAATTCTATTATGGCTTGCTAGTGTATACTTTAGTTCCTTCAATTCCATTTGTATGGATTCTCTCATCTTCTGAAAGAGTTCTTTGAGTTGGTTGAATTGGTCATCTATTGATTGCTTAATTTCACTGGCTAGCACCTCCTTGATTTTTGTTGCTAAAGCACCAAGTATTTATTTTAGGTCCTTATTGATGAGGCTCAACTGTTTAGATGAACTCAGATTTTCTCTATATGCCCACTTCAGTTGTCTGCTGTAGTTTCTTCATTGTTTTTTGTGTTTTGTGGGGTGTATATTATGGAGTTTCAGGTTCCCTGTTACTTAAGAGACTATTCTATTTAATTGATTATACAATACAATTATACAATTTGAATTACACAATTCAAAACTTGAATTGATTATATGATGTATAATTGGTTACAAATACATGTTTTAGCAGCTATTTTTCAAAACAATCTAGATATCTGAGTACAAAAGAAAAAAATTGCCAAGTAATTAGTTGGTTTGGTCAACTGAGTTTTGAGGCTGTATATTGCCTAATAGAAGTGTTATGGCCTAGTTGTGGAAATATTATGAAAATGTTACATATAAACGGGAAATATTATATATAAATGTTTTCATATGGACATGTTAGTGTCATCATGGTTTGGGCACAGGAGGGCACACCTGGATTGGGAGAACAGACTCACCAATTTCTCGATGGGTGCCAGGCTGATGCTAGTGCTTGGGGGATTAGTGTGTGGCCCATGTTAAGTATTAAATTAAGACATTTGTTATAATTCCTTTGATATTCCTGGCATGCACACATAATATAATTTTTCTATGATTTGATTGTGCAAAATCAAATAGCCTAAATTTTAATACATTTTACATTTATCTTTATATTTTATAAAACAATTTAGTTTGATCTGTTGATCTATCTTTTTTCTTTTTTAACACAAAGTCATGAATCTTCATGTGTAACTTTTTTAAGTAGAATGAAAAAAACCTTACTTATTTAAGTACTACTGTAAAAAACTTAAAATTAAAAAACAAAAGTAGGAGAATATTTAACACTTTGACAAAACATTTTATTTTCTTCCTTTCTTTATAGAATGGCCTACCTGATACTCAAGCCAAGTTCCACATTATGTTTTTATTCTTTGCTGCAGCTATGTTTTCTGTTAGCTTGTCTTCTCTGTTTGGCTATCATTGTTGGCTAGTTAGCAAAAATAAATCAACATTAGGTGAGTATTTGCAATTATTAAAGTTAACATAAGATTAAATACTTAGATATATATTCAATCAAAAATTAATCTATAATTAAAAGCCAGGCTGTTCAGATGTGACAAAAATTTCTCTGACTTCCCACTTTTTTTGTGAGTGGTGTGACTTTTGTGAGATGTGACCTAAATGCATACAAATTCAATCATGCCTTATTTTCATTGAATGTTTATCATATACATACAGTGGTGAGCAAGGGTAAAATAGTCTACAAAAAGGCCACAAAAAATTTATAACCAAACCCAAAAGTAATTATAAAATGCCAGTTGCTCCAAAGGAAACAAGTTAGATGCTGATGAAGGAAGCAAGGGCTGGAGATAAAGGAACCTGTTAGGCAAGGGGGTCATGGAAAAAACTCACCGTGAAAAAAACTCTCTGAGAGATCCAGATTCTCTAGGGCAGAGGAAATTATATGTTCAAAAGCCTTATAGAAATTGGTTGCAGAGGGGCCAGTGAGGTGGTGCTAGAGGTAAGGTGTCTGCCTTGCAAGCGCTAGCCAAGGATCAGGACCGCGATTTGATCCCCCGGTGTCCCATATGGTCCCCCCAAGCCAGGGGCAATTTCTGAGCGTTTAGCCAAGAGTAACCCCTGAGCATCAAACGGGTGTGGCCTGAAAAACAAAAACAAAAAAAAATAGAAATTGGTTGCAGAAAAAGGAACAGTTAGAGGGGGATGTATATTTATAAATGCTTAGTTTAGAATAAATACCTTAATATGTTGTTTTTATTGTTTATTATTATTATTATTATTATTATTATTATTATTGAGTTTGGGGACCACACTAACAGTTTTCTGCGCTTAGTCCTGAATGTATACTCAGGGATAATTCCAGGCAGTGATTGTGGGCTATAGGCATTGCAAGTGATCTAACCAGCATTAGCCTGGTTAGATCAAGACAAACACCTTAGCCTCCCTCCCTCCCTCCCCCCCTCTCTCCCTCCTCTCTCTCTTTCTTTCTTTCTTTCTTTCTTTCTTTCTTTCTTTCTTTCTTTCTTTCTTTCTTTCTTTCTTTCTTTCTTTCTTTCTTTCTTTCTTTCTTTTTCTATCCTGGTTTTATGCTCAGGGCCTTTTCCCTCCCTCCCTCCCTCCCTCCCTCCCTCCCTCCCTCCCTCCCTCCCTCCCTCCCTCCTTCCTTCCTTCCTTCCTTCCTTCCTTCCTTCCTTCCTTCCTTCCTTCCTTCCTTCCTTCCTTCCTTCCTTCCTTCCTTCCTTCCTTCCTTCCCTCTTTTCGTTTTTGAGCCATACCCGAAGGCACTCAGGGGTTACTCCTGGCTCTGTGCTCAGAAATTGCTCCTAGCAGGCATGGGATACTGAGATTCGAACCACCATTGGTCCTAGCTATCCCCTGTGTTTGAAGAGCTGAGCCCTGCCCTGGAAGCTGTGCTGGCTCAGGGTCACCCCGGGGTAGTCGTTGCAAAAAAAAAGAAAAAAAAAAAAAGACAAACACCTTAATCCCTGTACTATCTCTCTGATCCCTCCACAATATTATTATTTTAATTGTTAACTTTATTTTGTATGAACCTAGAATAAGATGTTCGAAGTAAGTACAAAGGCTGCAAATGGCTGAAATAGTAGAGTATTGAGATTATAAAAATAGAAAATGTTCAAACATAGATCAATATCATGATGTGATTCAGTAGCCGAGCATTAGCCTTGCATGAAGGAGATCTGGGCTTAATTCCTAGCACCACACATACACAAAATAAAAGCAAAATAAAAATACAGATTAATAAAGTTAATAATTGGTTTTTTCAAAAAGTAACAAATTTTAAAATCTTTAATTTTAAGGAAAACAGATATGACTCAAATCACGAACACCAGAAATAAATACTATTAGCAATTTTATAGAAGTAATAAAGATTAGGGCCAGAGCAGTAGCACAGTGGGTAGGGCACTTGTCTTGCATGCAGCTGACTTGGGTTTGATCCTCAGTATCCCATATGGTCTCCTGAGCCCACCAGTAGTGATCCCTGAGTGCAGAGCCAGGAGTAACCCCTGAACATGCTGGGTTGGCTCCTCCCCAAAAATAAATTATAAAAATTAGATGAGAATACCCAAAAAGACTAATTGCACATAAAAATGTCTAATTAGGGGCTGGAGCAATAGCACAGCAATAGGTCCTTTTTTGCCTTTCGTGTGACCAACCCCAGACCTACCTGAATTCTGACCCAGCATCCCATATGGTCATCCAAGCCAGCAGAAGCAATTTCTGAGTGCAGAGCCAAGAGTAATCCCTGAGTGCCACCAGGTGTGGCCCCCCCAAAACAAACAAACAAACAAAAAGTCTAAATCTATGTGAAAAGTACAGATTCCAAGAAATGCACAAACTTCTAACCTGAATGCAAAAGCCTATAAAGGAATAGATAGATATGCATAACAAAAAAAAAAAAGAACTGAAATTATCAGGGAGCAAGGGGCATGGTTGCATTTATATGGTACATGCTTTGCACATGTGAGATCCTAGATTTAATTCTAGTACCACCTGTTTCCCTTTTTTTAACACTGGTGGGTATGGCCCTTAAAAAAAAAAACAAAGCCGTAGCTCAAAGTCTTCAGAATTTCGCAAACAGAAGACTAGTTATTGGTTTTCAGAGCTTTCTCATTTAATATCACTTCCAGAATAGAGGATAATAACTGGCTTGATCTTTACTCCTGTGTTTGCTCTGCTACTCTTTTGTAGAAGCATTTAGAAGCCCAGTGTTTCGGCATGGAACAGATAAAAATGGATTCAGCTTGGGTTTTAGCAAAAACATGAGGCAAGTTTTTGGTGATGAGAAGAAGTACTGGTTGCTACCCATTTTTTCAAGGTATTTTGTGAAACTTTTTTAGGTGTAAACTGATTTTAAAAATCCAACAAAACAACTCTATCATCGCCTAGAAATTCTGTTTTGAGTGTATTTATTATTTTTTACCATTATATCAATATAGAACTAAGTTAACTTGTCATCTCTTTAAATATAGAACATTGAAGCAAATGTCTAATGTCTGTGTATAACTAATTCTGCTTGAATATATTAGCATTTTAGCTGTTTCATTCCATTGTTTCCCTTCTTAAAGTGGTTCATTGTAAATTCTCCTTCTATTATAGTCTAGGCGATGGCTGTTCCTTTCCGACTTGCCTTGTTAATCAGGATCCTGAACAGCCACCTACTCCAGCAGGATTGAATTCAGCAGCTAAAAAGTAATTCCATTTTTTTTCTAATCTATTTGTAAGTGTTAGTTATTGATCTGGGGGATTGAGAAAAAGTTTGTTCATTTTTATACAGTTTGACTAAAATGTGTTATTTTTCAGATGTAGCAAATAAAGTCTCAGTTAGCTTTCTCTGTGCTTGAGTAATCAGACAAGACTAGGATTTCTACAGCTTACTTTTTTCTAATTGTCACATAGATCAGAAGAACTCCAGGTCAGACTTGGAAATCAAGTGGAACCCCAAACACATTCTCTACAGCTCCATTAGAAATGCCCACTGTATTCTTGGGACTCTTCAAAGAGCATTGAATAATGCATTATCTGAGCCATTTCCGTCAAGAGAAAGAGGAAGTGGCCTAGGAAATTTAATTTCTGGAGGCTTTACTCTGCTTTAAGTCTGTTTGGCTTTAAGTCAAATTTTTTAAAATGAAGAGATGGCAATAGGAAGGACTGAAAATTAATTCTGGCTTTGCTACTAACAGACAAGATAGCATAAACTACTTAAACTTGTTACATGTTCTTAAATGAAAACCTATAGCAAAAAGAGCATCATATCATTCTTAAATGATGGAAATTTTACTAATTATCTGATATCATGTACACAGGATATATATATATATATATACACACATATATATCCATCCATATTTCTTATGGGCATTGCACTTCCTCCAGTGAAACTTGGAGTGACCCCAAAGATTGAGATGATCCTGGCAGTCATTCAAAAATAATTTTAAGCTATCACAAAGATTAAACGTATTGGCATTCATTCCTGGAGTGAAATGTGTCCAGGAGTTAATGAGAAGGCTATTTCGATGTGTTTTGTGGGGACATTCAAAAATATTAGAATATTACTAGATCATGCTTTACAAGTTTTGACTTGAAAATTCTGCAATACTAAAAGTTTTTCTTGGAGCCAAAAAGATAGTAAATAGGGAGGGTGCTTGCCTTGTACACTGCTGTTTTGGGTTTGATCCCTGCCATCCCATACCATCCCATCCCGAGAGCTCAGCAGGAGTGATTCCTGAGTGCAGTACCAGGAGTATCCCCTGAGGACCACCAGATGTGGCTCAAAAACCAAATAAATAAATAAATAAATAAATAAATAAATAAATAAATAAATAAGTGTAAGTTACTGCATATTCTTATACTTCAATGCAATAAAATCTTATTTTAAAAAATTTCTTAAGAGGAGCCAGACCAATATCACAGTGGGTAGGGCACATGGTAGGCACATGGCCAACTTGAGCTTGACCCCTGACATCCCATATGGTCCCCCGAGCCTGCCAGGAGAAATATCTGAGCATAGAGGAGAGCCAGGACTAACCCTTGAATGCTGCCAGGTGTGGCCCCAGAATACACTAAACAACAACAAATTTACCTAGAATATATTTTCAAAATTTAAGTTTTTACTCTTGTTCAATGGCTTTTGCAGTTTAAGAATATTGGAATTTTAGAGGTAGCAAATATACGGTGGGCTTTGGAAGAAATCTCAAATAAGTCATCTTCAAAAAGTCAAGTTACTTCTTTAGGCTTCTCTTCCATTTTCTTTAAATGTTGATATTAGAATTTTATAACTAAAGACTTCTACATAATTTTATAATTTTTCTTAATTAACCCAATGTAAAATCTCTATGGATAATATTGGCCTCTGTTCATACTCTTTAATTATATATCTGTCTACTGTCCCACTTATATTCTAAAAGCCAACTCCCCCTGAACGGATGTAGAGCAGAACTAGAACTCATGATTCAGACATCAGTATGCTCACTCCAACCCTTATCCCAATTGTCTTCTGCTCTTCTATAGATAAAAATTAGTGAAACCACTTTCCCAAGTAGTGAAGTCATAAACTTTGGATCATCTTAGATTTCTCTTTTATTTGATTAATTTGAATGTATTCCATTTAAAGTTTCTGCCAATGATTCCCTCGGATTTTATGTCAAATCTGAATAGAATACTGAATTGCTGTTTTTCTGAAGCAACCCATATTTTGCACAGGGATTATTTCCTAAGTGATTTTTCTGCTTTCCTTGTTTTACCACCCTTATTTTTTTATTTTGGGGGGGGTTTGGGTCATACCCAGCAGCACTTGGAAGTTACTCCTGGCTCTGCCCCTGGCCAGTCTCTCATTTACCACCTTTATTTTGATCTATTTTTCATTAAGAAATCAAAGTGATTCTTCTTGGGGTCAGAGCAATAGCACAGCAGTAGAGCATTTGCCTTGCATGCAGCCAACCCAGCATGGACTTACATTTCCTTCTTGGTATCCTATATGGTCCCCCAAGCCTGCCAGGAGCGATTTCTGAGTGCAGAGCCCTGAGCACCACTGAGTGTGACTCAGAAACAAACAATAAAAGAGATTTTTTTAAACAATAGTCATACTGTACTTTTCTGCCCAAAGCCTTTTATTGGTTTTCTCTCTTACTCAGAATAGAAACTATTGTGTCCTTACTTTATACCATGTGGTCTACACCCCAGACTGGTCTTTTTTTACAGTTTTCCCCATTACTCAAATTCCTTAGACATACAAATTTGGCTGGCCCTCTAATATACCTACCAACTGTATGTCAGTTCCTTTTTCTTTGAATGGGATTTCTTTCATTCACTGTCTGCCTAATCATAATTTCACAGTGGAGGCTATTTTTGAAATATCTCTGTTGTATGACAGTAACTTGCTGCTGTTTTTTTTTTTAATTTCTGGGCCACACCCTGTGGCACTCAGGGGTTACTCCTGGCTCTGCGCTCAGAAATTACTCTTGGCAGGCTCAGGAAAACACATGGGATACTGAGAATCAAACCCAGGATGGCAATGTCAAGACAAATGCCCTACCCACTGTTCTATCACTCTGGTGCATCATAACTATTTTTATTGCCACCTAAATTTTTATATATTTTGTTTTCCTTTCTTTTTCTTCCTCAAAAACTATGACATGTCCATAAAATCAAAAGTTATATTCATTGGTAATATAGATACTCAAATGTATTTACATTTGAAGGATTGATTCCTTGCCATTTGTTAGCATTCTCTAAATTAGGACCTAAGTAGCATATTGTATGTAGTGTATTTTTGAAGAATAATAGAGTAGAAGAAACTTTTTTTTCATGAACAAAAGACTTTTGTCTTCTTTTTTTTAAATAAACCTAGTTACATTGCGTATAAAGACTTTGTGTTGTAATTGTTTTCTTTGTTTCTTGGGCTGCATCCAGTAGCCTTTGGAGTTACTGTTAGCTCAGTGTTCAGGGGTAACTTCCAATGGTACGTGGGGACCATGAGATGCTGGGAATTGAACCCAGGTCTCTTGCATACAAGCACGCACTCCAGACCTTTAAATGTCTCTCCAATCCCCAGAGGGTGCCTTAATATATGTACTAACGGAAGGCCAGAGAGATAGTATAGCAGTGTGGTGTTTGCCTTGCCTCGGCTAGGCTAGGCTTGATCCCCAGCACCTCCACAGATCCCCCCAGCCAGATTCTGGGTGTGGTCCAAAACAAAACAAGACAAAAATAAACAAATTTATTAATTACTTAATTTAATATTTGCTTCTAAAAACTTAAAAGAGAATATTTATAAAAGATGTAAAAAATATTCTAGTTTTTGAATTTGGGACAAAAGTAATTATTAAGGTACAAAAATTTATTTTTACTGGAGATTAAGCCCAGGCCTGTCACATTTAAGATAAGCCCTTTACCTGGTGAACTCTCAACCCATTTTTTTTGTCTTTCGAACATTATTCTAATTACTACTTAAGGATTTTTTTTTAAATATACTAGTAGTTTCTTTGCCAATAATGTTCTCTAATAATATCTTAAATGTTACTTTAATTTATGTATTTTATATCATTCTCTATAATAATATATGGCATGCCTTCTTAAACTTTAAACTATAAATTATTGTATATCGGTGGAGGGTCAGGGAGTGTTTACCAAGCTGTACTCAAGAGGTTTGGGGCCACTCCCAGCAATACAGGGCTGATGGTTCAGTTAGTGTTTGGGCCAGAAATAATCACCCAAGAATGTTCAAGGGGGCCTGCAAGTCAGGGGCTGAACCTGGCTATTGTGTGCTATTGACCCAACCCCTAAAATTAATTTGGAAACTAATTATTTTCCAGATTAAACATTAAATTTGTAAGATCTAATAATATATATTGATTTGGACATTTCTTCATGATAGTGCTCAAATTTGTTTATTGGATTCTTTGTAAGTAGCAGTTAGGCCACCTTACAGAAACTTAAGAACAGTTTTCCTTACCCCTTTCAGACAATTTTCTTAATTTTTTTTCTCAATAACCACACACCCTACTACCAGAAGTTTAAATTGGCACTTATATGATTTTTTTTGTTTGCTTGGTTTTGGGCCTCCCTGAGCAATGCTCAGGAGTAACTCCTAGATCTGTACTCAGGGATTATTTTTGGAGGTCCTTGGGGGGACCATCTGGGATGCTGGAAATCAAACCCAGGCTGACTGTGTAAAAGCAAACACTATCTGCTGTACCCTTCAGTCCCTAAATTTTTTTTTTTTTGGTTTTTGGGCCACACCCGGCAGTGCTCAGGGGTTACTCCTGGCTGTCTGCTCAGAAATAACTCCTGGCAGGCACGGGGGACCATATGGGACACCGGGATTCGAACCAACCACCTTTGGTCCTGGATCGGCTGCTTGCAAGGCAAACGCCGCTGTGCTATATTTTCGGGCCAAGTCCCTAAATTTTTTTTTAAAAAAATTTAGATTAGGGGCCGGCGAGGTGGCGCTAGAGGTAAGGTGTCTGCCTTGCGAGCGCTAGCCAAGGATCAGGACCAAGGTTCGATCCCCCAGCGCCCCATATGGTCCCCCCAAGCCAGGGGCAATTTATGAGCACATAGCCAAAAGTAACCCCTGAGCATCAAACGGGTGTGGCCCAAAAAACCAAAAAAACAACAAACAAAAAATTAGATTAGTTTCACAAATTTAAAACAATGTCTAGATTGCTATTAGTAATTAAACTTTAAAAAATAGAATTGATGGCCCGGAGAGATAGCACAGCGGCATTTGTCTTGCAAGCAGCCGATCCAGGACCAAAGGTGGTTGGTTCGAATCCCGGTGTTCCATATGGTCCCCCATGCCTGCCAGGAGCTATTTCTGAGCAGACAGCCAGGAGTAACCCCTGAGCACTGCCGGGTGTGGCCCAAAAACCAAAAAAAAAAAAAAAAAAAAAAATAGAATTGATGCGTGTTACAGCTCTTTTAGAATTTGTCCAGCAGGCCTTCTGATCTTCACCATAAGGCCCCTCAAGAAAAAAAATAGAATTGATGGGGCCAGAGTTATAGCACATTGGACAGGTATTTGCCTTGCACTGGCCAACCCAGTTTTGATCCCAGGCATCCCATATGGTCCCCTGAGCCTGCCAGGAGTGATTTATGTGCGCAGAGCCATGAGTAAGCAACTCCTGAGCGCTGCTGCCAAGTGTGGCCCAGAAAATAAATACATAAGTAAAATTGGTGAAATATACTGTTCTAATGAAATGTCCTAATTTGCGGATGACTGCATATTTTTGGTTACTATTCCCAGCAATGTTTTTCTTCCCCTCTCTCCCACCTCACTCTCTCCCCAAAAAGAAAAAGAATTTTAAAGATTTAAAATAATCAAACTAAGGAGAATGCTTAAAATTCTTTTCTCATTGTGAGTCATTGTGATTTCAGGCTTTATTCTCATTTTCCCCCAAATATTCTTGGGTAATTATTATAATTTTCTTACTTTACATATAATTTAGTTACTTATTCCAAAAACACTTCATACTGCCAAAAGATAGCATGGTAATTATGTTGGTGATTATTGTTATTCAGTCCCGAAAACCATCAATTTCCTGCAAAGCCACTGAGAGATTCCCAGAGTCACCTTCTTACGGATTCTCAATCTTGGATGGAGAGCGGTACAAACCTCAAGAAAGGCACAGCTGGTAAGGGGATGCTCTTTGGAGGGCAATTTTCGATATATTTTGTTTCCACGTTGAAGTGGTGAAAGTAAGTTGAAAGTGGTGAAAATGTTCCCACGATATTACTTATAGGCTTTTTCTTACTTTGAAATTAGACTCTTATTGTAATTTTAGATTTTTTATAGGACTTGTTTGTGAAGTACAATATTTTTCTATTAGATGTAGCGGACCATAAGACACACATAGTTTTTAGACGAGGAAAACAAGAGACGCCAGGAAACAGCAACTGGGAACAACCAGCCTGTGAGATCAAAGTGTATTTACAATACACTGGTCCACAGATGATTAAACACATTTACCTAACTAAAAAAACAAACATTTTTAAAATACTTTTTCCTCAATATAAAAAAAAGTAGGGGCCGGCGAGGTGGCGCTAGAGGTAAGGTGTCTGCCTTGCAAGCTCTAGCCAAGGAAGGACCTCAGTTCGATCCCCCCCGGCGTCCCATATGGTCCCCCCAAGCCAGGGGCAATTTCTGAGCGCTTAGCCAGGAGTAACCCCTGAGTGTCAAACGGGTGTGGCTGGAAAAAAAAAAAGTCACAGCAGCAATCAAATCTGTATATGTGATGGTAAAAGTGCATTAATCTGATTGCTCGTACTATGTGATATGTCTGTGCAAAAGGGGGCATAACACTGCGGATGTCAAGTGGTTAGAACCAGTATCTGCTCTCCTCCCTTGCACTCAGACTTCAGCTCCAGGCATCATTCACTCTATAAGATGCACAGACTGGGGCCAGTAGGGCATTGCTAGCCTTACATGTGGCTGATCCAGGATAGACCTGGGTTCTATTCCCAGCGTCCTCTATGGTCCCCCAAAACAGGAGCTATTTCTGAGTGCAGAGCCAGGAGTAACCCCTGAGCACCACTGGGTGTGCCCCCCCCAAAAAACAGAAAAAGACACATAGACATTTTCCATCTTTTTTTTGGGGGGGAGGGGAGTGTGTCTTATGGTACAAAAACTATGGTACATTACTGTCTGCTAGCTATAGAAAATCAATTTTGAAAGATATATTTATATTTTTTATTTAAAAAAACTAATATTTATATAAAGAAAAATGTTAGAAATAACATAAAAATAAATTTATTCAAAAGAGGGGAAAATATGAAATCAATATGAAATTTAACTCAAAAGTTAAAAATGTAGGGAAATAAGGGGCCAGAATGATAGCACAGAGATAAGGCGTTTGCCTTGTATGTGGCCAACACAGGACGGATTCAGTTTCGAATCTCAGCATTCCCCCAAGCCTGCCAGGAGTGACTTCTGAGTGCAGAGCCAGGAGTAAACTCTGAGCAATGCTGGGTGTGGCCAAAAAAACAAAAACAAAAAAAGAAAAAGAAATATAGGGAAATAAACCAAAATTGAGCAGTAGTGTTGTGCTAAAATTTCTCTTCAGTTTCAAAATGCCAAAGTAAAGTTACTACATAAATTTAGTTACTTGTTATTTATTCACATTCGTATACCTCTTGTTACTGATGATTTTAATCTTTGGATTATTTCAGTTAATATAATTTATTGGCAATGATCAAACAAGACTCTGAGATATGAATAAACTGATTTCAAATCACAGTCTGGGCTTTAACTAGTGTGTGGTATTGTTACTGAACATGTTTTAGAGGTAGTTTCCTTATTTTATAAATACTATTTAAATATCAGGACTAGAGGTAGGTAATGAGAATTGAAATTTTTTTTCAGAGGGCTGGAGTGATAGCACAGCAGTAGGGCGTTTGCTTTGCAAGCGGCCAACCCTAGACAGACTCCCATTCAATTCCTGGCATCCCATATGGTCTCCCAAGACTGCCAGGAGGAACCTCTGAGCACCTCCAGATATAACTCAAAGGCCAGAAAAAATAATTTTTTTTTTCAGTTCAACCAGAAGACCTCCAAGTTAACTGATTTAGTTCATCAAACTTTTCTCCTTGGGGCCAGAGAGATAGCACAACACAATGGTAGGGCATTTGCCTTGTATGCAGCCAATGCAGAAGATGGTGGGTGGTTCAATTCCTGACATCCCATATGGCCCTCCAAGCCTGCCAGGGGCTATTTCTGAGTGCAGAGCCAGGAGTAACTCTTGAGCGCCGCTGGGTGTGGACCCCCCCCAAAAATAAATAAAACAAAAACGAAAACTCTCTCCTTTTTTTTTTATTCAGAATATCTTGGAGAAATGTCTGACTTTGGTGCACTAAGTTTACCATATTGTTACAAATATCCTTGGGATTTTAATTATATGGATAAACCAATAGTCCTGAATAAACATTCTTTTGTTTTGATTTTGTTTTTCGTGCCACACCCAGGAATGCTCAGGGGTTACTCCTGGCTTTGCAATCAGAAATCACTCCTGGCTTGGGGGACAATCAGGGATGCCGGGGATCAAACCTAGGTCTGTCTGGAGTTGGCCGCATGCAAGGCAAATGCCCTACCTGCTGTATTATTGCTCTGCTCCCCCTAAGTAAATAGTCTGATGTCATTAGTATATGATGTCCTATTCTCCTAAAATATATGCTTCCTTTTTAAAAAAAAATCTCATTCTTAAAGAATATGACAAGGAAGAGATGTATGAAAAGGATGAGATCAGAAAGGTTTCACTAACCTTTGAACCCTAGATATATAAATCATATGAAATATGATTTAAGTGCCAGTTTCAATACTTTTTTCATAGTTTTACTTCCACTTCCTGAAGTATATAGTATTATCAAAGTACTTTATTGTTGCATTGGTTGCAGCCAACATGGTAGCATCTATCTAACCTTCTTAGGATCATCTTATAAACACCCATATTATGTAAGAGCCCCTTTTGTAAATATACGAGGGGAGGCATCATGAATTAACATACACGCCTCTGCCTGTTTGTTTAGATTTAACAAAATGCTAATTTATATTCATATACTGTTTTGAAGGCATGAGCAATCCTGCATTAATCTTGGAGAATGAGACTTAGCTCTTCAAATAAAATTCCTACTTTAACAAAGTAAGTTTACCTTTTTTTATATAATTATCTTTATTTAAACACTGTGATTACAAATATGATTATAGTTGTATGATTACACTCATGTAAAGAACATCCCCCTTCACCAGTGCAACATTCCCACCAACAATTTCCCAGATCTCCCTCCTCCCCACCCCCCCACACCTGTACTCGAGACAGGCTTTTTACTTCCCTTATTCATTCACATTGTTATGATAGTTTTCAGTGTAGTCATCTCTCCAACTGCACTCATCACTCTACTTGATGAGCTTCATGTCAAGTAAGTTTACCTTTACTATCATTTTCTGTTTCAACAATTTCTACTTCTCTTGTGCAAATAACTTCCAAAAGCATTTTTATTATTTTTTATTTTAATTTTTTGTATTATTTGTATTATTTTCCATGATTCAAATTAGAAATGCTGTAATTGACCCTTGAAATTGCATTAATCGGGGCTGGTGAGGTGGTGCTAGAGGTAAGGTGTCTGCCTTGCAAGCTCTAGCCAAGGAAGGACCTCGGTTCGATCCCCCAGCTCCCATATGGTCCCCCCAAGCCAGGGGCAATTTCTGAGTGCTTAGCCAGGAGTAACCCCTGAGCATCAAAAGAGTGTGGCCCCAAAAAACAAAAAAAAAAAAAGAGAGAGAGAGAGAGAGAGAGATTGCATGAATCATGTTGAGCAGCTCTGGACATGGACCTAATTTTAGTATTTGTTATTTAGGTTAACTTGGTAAGTAATAGAAATAAATTGATGAATAAAATTCATATGTATCGGGGCCAGAGAGATAGCAGGGAAGTAGGGCATTTGCCTTGCATGCAGGACTGTGGCTCGAATTTGGCATTCCATATGGTTCCCCGAGCCTGCCAGAAGTGATTTCTGAGTGTAGAGCCAGGAGTTAACCCCTGAGCACTGCCGGGTGTGACTCCCCCTAAAAAATTCATATGTATATAACATTAAGTGGTAAGGATTAATATTAAAATATTGACCTTTATATGAGTTATCATTTATAAAATCATGAAAAATTAATTTTTCTTTTCTATCCTGCAATATACACAGTAGCCAGTTGTTAACCATTGTTCGTAAAATCACACTGGGTTTCAGTACAGAATAATTAGATTTTTCTTGAAGGTCATTTCTTGTAATGTGCAGAGGGATGCTACAGAATGAAACTCAAGGGGCCGGCGCGGTGGCACCAGACGTAAGGTGCCTGCCTTGCCTGCGCTAACCTAGGACGGACCTAGGTTCTATCCCCCGGTGTCCCATATGGTCCCCCAAGCCAGGAGCGACTTCTGAGTGCATAGCCAGGAGTAACCCCTGAGCATTACTGGGTGTGGCTCCCAAACACCCCCCCCCAAAAAAAAAGAAACTCAAGACTTCCTACCTGCATAGCATGTGCTTCAACCCACTGAACTGTCTTTCTGGCCCATAAACTATAATTTTTTAAACATGTAGCTCCAAATAATCAGTTTATTTAAAACAATTTACTTATGGGGCCAGAGAGATAGCATAGAGGTAAGGTGTTTGCCTTTCATGCAGAAGGTCATCAGTTCGAATCCGGCTTCCCATATGGTCCCCCGAGCCTGCCAGGAACAATTTCTGAGCATGGAGCCAGGAGTTTCCCCTGAGCACTGCCGGATGTGACCCAAAAACCACACACAAAAAAAAGCTTTATAAAAACTTGTTATTAGTATATTATATATGCAAAACTACTTGTCAGAGCAGCCTAGAAAGATAGCACAGTGGTGGGGCATTTGCCTTGCATGCAGAAGAAATCCAGGCACCCCATATGCATAGTCCCCCGAGCCTGCCTGGGTGATTTCTGAGCATAGAGCCAGGAGTAGCCCCTGAGCACTGCCAGGTATGACCCAAAAACCAAATATATATATATATATATATATATATATATATATATATATATATATATATATATATATACACATATATATATACACACATATATATACACATATATATGTATATATACATATATATACTTTGTCAGAATAATGAAATAACACAATGTGCACTGATAAAAGAATCATTTTCTAATATTTCTTATTCTGCTATAACCAGCAATATTTGTATGATATTTCTTTTAAAAGTTGACTGGGGGCTGGAGCAATAGTACAGCACTAGAGCAATTTGCCTTGTATGTGGTTGACCTAGTTTTGATTCAGTCTTGCTATTTATTTATTCATTGCACATTTATAATTGAACAATATTATTCAATATTAATGTTTCATTCATTTCACTTTTTCATATTCTCATTTCTTTTGAAATACAGTATAATGTTCTATTTCCTTTTTATAGAACATTTTTGTTTTGTATCATTGCACATAATTAAGTTTACCTTTAGTGTGCTAATGTATAAATTTAGCTTGCCAAACATTAACTATAATATAAGTGAAAAATACTGTGTTCTGGGGCTGGAGCAATAGCACAGTGGTAGGGCATTTGCCTTGCACACGGCTGACCCAGGACAGACCTTAATTCGATCCCTTGGCGTCCCATATGGTCCCCCAGCCCAGGAGCGATTTCTGAGCTCATAACCAGGAGTCACTTTAGGATCACCAGGTGTGGCCCAAAAGCCCAAAAAGAAAAAGAAATAAAAGAAAAATACTGTGTTCTATGCATTTAAATTTTAAATTTACCTCAGTCTCTCATCCAATTCTATTGCTATCACTCCTATAGAATTCTGACCTTAAATGAATGCAAAAAATAAAAACAAAACCTGCCAAATTGGGACCCTAAACTAATAGCATAAATATCATGTGGGAGCTGAATAGAAATTCTATTCTCAAAATTAAGTAATAATATTTACTCTTAAACAAAATTTTGAACTTACTTGGCAAAAGAAAATCAGAGTCTGTATTTTCTTTATTTTAACAAGATTCTCTGGACTTTTATAAACACATTATAGAGAAGCATTGACATAGCATCTATACACAAGAGCTTTATTGGGCTTCTAGCCTAGGAAACACAATTTTGTATTTTTATCTTTTCACGTTTATTTGTTATTGATAAAACATTTGTTTGCACAATTGTTTTTACAAATACAATTCACACTTAAAATTTTTTTTTCACTTATCACCAAAGTACAAATTTCTTCCACCATAGTCCACTGGAAATATTCCCAAGTAAAACATAGATGTAATTGCAACAGTCACTGAATTATTTAGTGGTATTATTTTGAAATTTGTAGTTAACACAAGTTTTGCATTCTGCTTCATTTCAAGGTATTCATGCTTTGGAAGATGGAAGAGGCTTCTCAGGGGAATGCCCGGTGTCTCGCTGTTCCTTTTTCCTTTGGCTGGATGAATATGCAGAACATAATAAGTTCTATTCAAACCACTTAAAATACATTAACACTTTTTTATCTAACATTCTGATAATTTCATTTAACATGAATTCTTGTAAAATATTGTATTGTCATTTAAAAATCAGAGTGATTCCATGAAAAAAAACTTTGCTTGTAATATATCCATAGGTCACTTTTCACCAAATACTTGGGTAACCCCAATTTATCAGACACAAAATCCATGATTATTATTCAGTTTGAAAAACTGAGACTGTTAAGGTATATCTTTTAATATTTAAAAATACAAGTTACATAATGATAAGCTTTGTAAACTTCATTACTACCTATGAAAAGATGGAGAGGTAGCAAATGTAATCATTTTACTTTTGCTTTTAGTAAGAGTCCAGCCTCAGAAGTGAGCTGAGGGGCCGGGCGGTGGCGCAAGAGGTAAGGTGCCTGCCTTGCCTGCGCTAGCCTTGGACGGACCACAGTTCGATCCCCCGGCGTCCCATATGGTCCCCCAAGCCAGGAGCAACTTCTGAGCACATAGCCAGGAGTAACCCCTGAGCATTACCGGGTGTGGCCCAAAAACCAAAAAAAAAAAAAAAAAAGAATTACAAAGTTGTGGGGCCGGGCGGTGGCGCTAAAGGTAAGGTGCGCCTGCCTTGCTTGCGCTAGCCTTGGACAGACCGCGGTTCGATCCCCCGGTGTCCCATATGGTCCCCCAAGCCAGGAGCAACTTCTGAGCACATAGCCAGGAGTAACCCCTGAGCGTTACCGGGTGTGGCCCAAAAACCAAAAAAAAAAAAAAAAAAAAAAAAAAAAAAAAAAGAAGTGAGCTGAATTAACTCTGACTTCACTGTGAAGTCTAAGTGGCCTGCAGTTGAAGGTCACTTTTCAGTTTATGCCAGCCTTTAATCCAATTCTGATTTTTGTTCCCTATTGGCAAAGAAGTAACCACTAAAGCTTGATCTCATAAATAAGCAACTGGTTAGAAATTTGTCAGAACTGCTATATTTTTCATTATCTTCTAATTATCTTAAATTAGGGCAAAATATGTATTACAAATGTAAAGACTGATTTGTGATTTTCTTTGCTAGTTCGCCTTTAAAAAAAATATCTAGGAAGGGGCCCGGAGCCATAGTACAGCAGGTTGGGCATTTGTCTTGCACATGGCCATCCTGGGTTTGATCCCCAGAATCCCATATGGTCCCCCGAGCCTGCCAGGAGTAATTTCTAAGTGCAGAGCCAAGAGTAAATCCTGAGCACCTCTGGGTGTGATCCAAAAACCAAAACCAAAAACAACAGCAGCATTCTAGGGAATTCTCCCATTAAAAATAGAATCAGTGAAGAATTTCTGATAAGCCATTATAATAATCATACAAATAATTATTTGTGTCCTCTCTCATTTAAAGTATGACAAACTGTATAGGTCCTCAAATATTTCTTAAGAGAAAATTATTAAACCTTTCAGACAAAAACCATGTACTTTTGGAAATTTAGTTCAATGTGAACTAAAAGGCATGCTATTTGGAAATTGAGCTTCAGAGAACGAAAGTGGTGTGTTTGTTGATGCCAAAATGTTTGGCCTCAGTAAATATAAGAAGCTCTTGTGCCTTGTATGCACTAATTTTAAAAAGTTCATTTTATTCTCTTAAAATCTCAATGGAGTTTAAGTTTCATAAATGTTAGTGTTTAGAATGAACTATATACGCATTGTAAAAAGATTTTTAGAAATTAAAGCAGATTACTGTTTAGAACTATACAGCTAAGAAACCGGTATTCATTCACAGAGAAAAATGATATTAAATGTTTCAGTATCTGAGTTAGACAAAACAACACAAAGTAGACTGGAGGATAATTGAGAAAACATGCTTACACATCCTTGCTAATATATAGATTAAATGAGTTCGCAGGAAAAAATCAGTATCAGCTGATCATTTGAGTGCAATGCTTTGAACAGTAGGATGAAAGTCTTTTTCATATTTTTTAAAGCTAAAGATTTTGATCTGACAATCTGTTTCAAGAAATCTCAGATGATACATTTTAATCTTCACTTAAAATATTTTCTGGTCATTTTTCACTACCTGAAGTGCCAGGCCAAAACCTACTGCTAGAAGTCTTAAAAGACAACAGCATCAGGTGATATATTAGGAATTATACACAGCCCAATTTTTTTTTCCAAAGCTCAACATTATAGCTGTTTTTACAGAAAGGATTCTATTATGTGTCCCTTAAATTAGATTTTTATTTTTTACCTTGCTAGAGTGCTATTAATTTTTTTGGTTTAATGATGTCTTAATGAAATGCAAAGTGAGTACACATTAGTCAGTTTAAAAAAAAAAAAACATTGAGGAAAAAATAGGCCAGAATTAAAGTGGGTAGAGAGCATCACTAAGTTTGGCCCAAAGTCAAAAACAAAGCAAAAACCATTGCAAAAACTAAAGTTTATCTATTAAGATGTCATTTCTCCATTATTCTTATTTTCATAGAAGAATAGTTTTTTATTATTTAGTTTTGGGGATTATGGTTTTTAGAAAATGACATCTCATTAAATAGACTAACTGTGAAAACATCAGTTTTTTTTATTCAATTTTTTATTCAAAAATTTTGAATAAATTTTTTAAAGATTCTACCACAGGTATTACTATTTAGGAAATATTTTGTTTAAAAATTTTTACAAATGCTTAATCTATATTAGTTAATTTCCATTGATGCAGTAAAGATGAGTTTTTCAAAGCTGAAGTAAAATTTCTTCTAAATATACTTTTTTTTTTTTTTTTTCTAAATATACTTTCAAGGAAGTACTTGTAAAATAAAAATCCACGAATTATGAGATCGCCCCAGGCACCATATTTCTAAACCCTGGCAGAGGATCTGAAGAAGCGGGGTAGCGGTGAAGAAATAAGCCAAGCCAGTCATGAGAGAGCAAGCCATGGAGCCAGTCAGGGCCTGGTGGTATCTCTGAGCCAAAATCCAGAACTGCTCTTTATTAAGCCAATTCCAATCTCCAGGAGGAAGGTTGAGTAATTAGATGGACTTTTACAAATCAAGAGAGTTGGAAGATGGGGGAAACACCGTTGTTTGAGCCTAACAGCTGGGTGTCATCCTATAGTGCTTCTCTACCAATTATGTGTTAGACTATAATAAAATTTGGTTAGTCATCTTTTTTAGCTGCCTATGCAATTGCCTTTGCACTGACAATCTAACTTGTTTTAAAGATATACTTTTCTGTTAGTAGTATAGAGAGCTGAATTCATGCCTACAGCCTAGTCATAAAGTAGGGAAGTGGTGAATGAGGTGGTAAGGTAAAAGTGAAGATCCTGAGTTCAATTAGATAAAGGCTGAGTATTCTGTATGTAATGGAAATAGGACACGTTTGACAAAAATGGCTTTCCCTAGGGAAATTAAGTAGTATTCATTAGCCACATACATACAAAATTAATCATGTAATGATGTGATTCATCTTCAAGAAAGCAAGCTGTGAAAAATAATATATTCCAATATATTATAAACTAGCCAATTTTCTGTGTGTTGAAACACATGTAAACCTGCAGACTGATTCTGGTTATACTTTAAGAAATTCCATGATCAGATATTTACCTTTAAAAATGGTGAAGTGGGGGCCGGAGAGATAGCATGGAGGTAAGGCGTTTACCTTTCATGCAGGAGGTCATCGGTTCGAATCCCGGCATCCCATATGGTCCCCTGTGCCTGCCAGGAGCAATTTCTGAGCCTGGAGCCAGGAATAACCCCTGAGCACTGCCGGGGGTGACCCAAAAACCACAAAAAAAAAAAAAAAAAAAAATGGTGAAGTGCTGTTATGAATTATTTCAAATCTTCTCACTGTAAACTGTGATGAAGATTACCTCCAGATAGCCACCCAACCCACCATCAGCCAGTAAATTCTGACCTACTGGGACCGTCGAGGTGGCACTAGAGGTAAGGTATCTGCCTTGCAAACGCTAGCCAAGGAAGGACCACGGTTTGATCCCCCGGCGTCCCATATGCCCCCCCCCAAGCCAGGGGCAATTTCTGAGCGCTTAGCCAGGAGTAACCCCTGAGCATCAAATGGGTGTGGCCCGAAAAACCAAAAAAAAAAAATTGACCTACTAGATATGTACTGAACTTTGCACACTCTCAGCCCTCTGAGCTCACTTTATCCAGCCCTCATTTCAACAATGAAATTTCATAATGGCCTCTCTAGGGAAGATACTTCTATAGAAAATTGAAGCAAGTTTAAATCCAGATGTCTCGGTAGGGGCAAGCTCATTTTCAGTCTATTTGGACATATTTCCTATTTTAGTATGAAAACAGACAATACTTTTATTAACCTGAAGTACTTGTTACAGTTACCAAAGTTTTTTTGTTTTGTTTTGGGGGGGGGGGCACACCTAGCAGTGCTCAGAAGTTACTCCTGGCAGATTCGGGGGACATAGGTATGCCAGGGATTGAACCTGGGTTGGTTACATGCAGGGCAAATGTCCTCCCAGCTGTGCTATTGCTCCTGCCCCAGAAAATTTTAGTATAAAAATCCTGATTCGGATTTTTAACAATTCTGGCAACTTGTCACTTCATTCAAATCATTTACTATATGCCAACAGTAGAGAAGTCTTTAAACTTAAGATTTTGTGGGGCAGGTAAGGGTGCTTACCTTGCACATCAAGGACAAATCTGGGTTAAATTTCTGACACCGCATATGGCCGCTTGAGGCCCTTCAGGAGTGATTCGAGTTCAGAACCAGGAGTAACGCCTGAGCACTAATGTGTAACACTTTAGCTCTTGGTTCTCAGACCATTAGATTTATTTGAAGTTTATTTCTGAAGAAACTTTGTTACTAAAAACAGCATCAATCATTTATGTCCCAAACCATACACTTCTCTCTTCTCCTTGCTATGATTACTTCATAGTATTATCCTGATTTTTATCACGTGGACATCCTTGATGGAATGATTCCAAGTAGGGACTCAAAGGAGTTCCCACAGACCAAAACCAATGAATTATCAAATGCTGAGTACTGTTTGGTGTAGCAGGAAGTTCTGGCAATATTTTGAATATACTGTACTTGAACAGAATGTAGACAATTAGAAATTTATTTACTTGCTCTGATACCAATAAAAAGTTCGAATATGACTGCCTGGGGACAGGGGAGTTGTCAATAGACCACTTGGAATGATTTGCTGCTATCTCACTGCAGGGAAGTGATAACAAAAATGAAACTGATAGCAGTGCTCAGAGATAAATCTTTGATGTTTTTGTCATAGCAAATAGTCACTATTTCTGTGTTAGTTTAGGGCTGTTATTACCTTTTAAGTTGGCTTCTTCCTAAGTACCAATTAAACCAAAGGAGGCCTTTTCGATGTGATTTTTAAGTTATGATGCCTAAGAGTTCCTCACTGCTCAGAAAGTTCTCATGATTTAATAGAAACAACGTATAACTTACATTGCATCTCTTAGGGAAGGCTTAACAATGTTAAGACTTGCTCATTACTGTTCTGAATTAATACTTAATAGTTGTTTGAATAAAGGTGCTTAATAAAATTTGAGAAAATCGAAAATTGTCGTAATGCTGAATTAAATAACTGATATCACATAAAGCTGCACGTGTTCTTTCATTATGACCTTCTGGCTGAAAATATACTTTAGTGTATTAGTAAAAGCATCATTTGTGGGGGCGGAGTGGTGGTGGTGCTAGTGCTAGCATTAAGGCTCCTGCGCTAGCCTAGGACAGATCCCCAGGTGTTCCCCAGGTGTCCCATGTGATCCCCAAGCCAGGAGTGATTTCTGAGCGCATAGCCAGGAGTAACCCCTGAGCATCACCGGGTGTGGCCCAACCCCCCCCCAAAAAAGAGGCATCATTTGTATGTACGTTGAAAATTGTTAAAAATAATTACAAGGGGCCGGGCGGTGGCGCTAAAGGTAAGGTGCCTGCCTTGCCTGCGCTAGCCTTGGACAGACCACGGTTTGATCCCCCGGTGTCCCATATGGTCCCCCAAGCCAGGAGCAACTTCTGAGCACATAGCCAGGAGTAACCCCTGAGTGTTACCGGGCGTGGCCCAAAAACCAAAATAATTAATAATAATAATAATAATAATTACAGAGGAACTTTAGAGTTAAAAGCAAACAATAAATTTTAAAGCTCTTTTAAAGATGTTTAGGGAAGTAGACACTATGGATGAACTTCAAATGGTTACAAAGAATCAACTGAAGCAGAGTATACATATGTATACCTCAAGCACTTGAATTTCACTCTTCCTATTTTGTCTTTAAGCAGGCAATAGTAAACAATGTTAATTGTTTTTAAAAAAGAAACTGTTTAGTCTAGGCGAAATAGGTTCCAGAAGACTACAATGCATTTTCACAAATCCTTAAACTTGACCTACTAAACACTTTTCTGTATATTTTCACCGCCATTGGTTAACACATCTTGATTTCCATGACTGATTGTATCCTGATTTCGCAACCTAAAATGAGTGTTCTCACCTGAGTTTCACAGACTATATATAAAAGAAATTCTTCTATCACCACAAACTAAGTAACAGCTGGGTAGTACTAATCACAAGAGACTCATTAAGAACCAAAGAAAAGTACTTAATATGATGTGTACATCACAACTATGTTGTACAGTCCAAGAACCCGTTTTAATTTAATTACTGCTTTCCTATGAATTGAGATTATTGTGCCGAAAGTGTCTGGTTATGTTACAATAGACAGTATATATTTTTTAATTAGTGTCGTTGCACAAGAAACACTTTATATGAATATAAATTTTTGAGAACATAATCTGCATCCCAGTGTGCCTTAAAACCACACCATCATCGTGCATGTTTCTTGTCTTAACAATGGATATCAAATGGTCACCAAATATTACTGAGATGAACGTGGCAATCCAAATGCTGCTATAGTCAAATCCAGAGCACTTCTGTAGCACGCCAAGTAGAAAAGTAAAATGAGAGTCTCACAGGCAGTTTCTGGAGCTATATTCAGCTTTCCCAATAGAGTATAAAAGTAGTCACAGACAGTAATTAAATGAGTGTGGCTGCATTCCAATAAAACTTTATTCATGGACACTGAAATTTGAATTTCATAGAATTGTCACACCAGGAAATATTATTTGTATCCCCCTTATCCCAATTATTTTAAAACTATAAGTACCAACCTCATCTCACCATAAAAACAGGAAGCAAGCAGGTTTTGGCCTAAAGACCAGTTTCTGACCTTTGCTGTAAAAGATTTAACAGAACATTCAAATTGGCTCAGGAACACTAAAAAGTAATCAGCTTAGTATGTTTATACCCAAAAGCTGGATTCAGTAAAGGAAATAATGCTCCTTGTACAGACAATATAAAATATTTCTACTTTTTAAACTCAAAAACCAAAATCAATACAAGTTATAAAATTTAGTAATTGAAGGTTAGTTAATTCAGATTGTTAAAAGGCAATTTTCATAATTCCTTTTAAGGATAGAAAGGTTAAAATCAAATCAATTATGTGTTAGTTTTAAAGACATCACAGTAATTCTATCAAATACATTTACTTTGTCTTTCAGAATAAATGCATTCCTGAAAAGTAGAAGTACAAATCCTTAGAATCTAGTTGAGGTATTAGAAAATAAGCCAACACTGCTGAAATACAGAGGCTCTGATTGATTTATGGTGTTCTATGTTCAACTGCCCAAATTAAAACCAAGTAAAACAATAACAATACACCAAATAAATATTTCTTTAAAAAAATACCAATCATCAACATATATATGAAAACTTTTCTGAAGCCTTTATTTACAAAAGCTTTAAAAACAAATAATACCCTCTGTTTTGCAAATAATGTTCAAAAAGGACCACCCAGTTACAGCATTGTACTATCATGAATAGAGAATGTACAAGAAACAAAACCAATGTGGCTAACATTTGGAGATTTGCTAATGTACTGATTGAAGTGTAGATAACACATCATAACTTGCAGTCCATCATTTCAGGGTAAAGGTAATGATTGCCAGAAAGTCCTCATACACATGCTCTGGTCTGGTCACATATCCTGCATGGCTAAATATTTCACAGTCTCTTTTGTCAATATATATAAAATAGATTGCAAAGATATACACAAAAAAATAAACAAGCATTACACTCCTCAGGTCATCTTATATAGCTATATAGTTTTTGTATTTTGTTGTTTTGCACCAAATCTCTCCATTACTTTAATCTGCTACTATGAAAGCACAACTTTTTGTCTTCTAATTTGGTACAAAATATACCTAAATACTTATTATCTTTGGACTTTAATGGAATTGATTTGTGTAATCAACAAATCAAGAGCATCATAAGTATGGCTATAAAATTAAAGAAGAATTTAAAAATAAAGGTTAACAGTGATGGAACAAAAAATAAATCAAAGGAAGTGTGCTATTATGACTGCAGCTTCAACATCTGGGATACCAGTTTCCTGGCAGTTATTCAACATCCAATCACAAGGGATTTTCCTGAAGGGTGTAAAGCTGGTTTGAAAAATGGTTCAGTCACAGAGCAGCCTGCACATGCCATTTTGAAACTGACAGACACTAGATGTATTTGAAAGCTTAAAACACTACATACAGAAAACAGCAGTTACTAAGTTCCTCAGTAGTTTGTCTTTTGTAATCTTGGTGAATTAACCGTCTGCACATGCATGTGCTATTTCATGGGTCAAAAACAAGTAAATACTGTGTTTAGTTGGCAGATGGTCATTTTTCCAGCTAAGAAGGCCCAAGTTTTCTAATAAAACAGAGGATGTGTGTTAGGAATCACTCTCTAAAGTGCAAAATTGATGGTCCACAATCTCCAATATCTAAACTCCTGTAGAATGGAAGGGAGACATGAAATAGGGGAATAAGTTACAATCAGTGCTAGTTAATTTAGGAAAGGGGAGAAAACAAACCAAGCTCAGGTAGATAGTTTATCAAAATATTCAGTATGACGTATTTTCCCATTCAAACACCTGCTAACAAGTATATTAAGGCCAAATTTAACCTGAATACTTTTCTATTTATTAAGATCTGAGATAGGAATAGTCATACCGAGCGCTAGAAAATAAAATGGACTATGAGAAAAAAGTATTGTCTATGTTCAAAGGATCAACCAGAGATAAAAACCTATATACAAGCATGTGTATAGCTGAAATAAGATAAAAATAAAGGACTATTTCATGTCATGACTGCTTGCTGGCTTCCTCTTCATATGCATTCCCTGTGCCATTCTGTACATAGGATGAACCAGAGCCAAGGCCATACAAATGACCACAATATTTGGCATCATCAATATGATCTTCAAAGAACATCTAAAAAGGAATTTGGGGGGGGGGGGAGAAAAGAAAATTTTAAACAAAAGATACTACTAGTAATTTATATTTCAGCTATACAAGTACTACATTAACAACTCTTTTATGGTGCTCCTCTAAGTCCACATATTTAAATTCAATGAAGGTATTTCTCAGAATAGAGGCTAAAAGAAATCAAAGAAACACACTACCAAAATGTATACAAGTCTTTCCCATTAACATAACACTTTTTATGAAAACTTGTTAGCATAGGAAATGGCAGACATTTTTATTCCATTAACTTAACATTAAATACTAAGAACAAATGGAAACAGCTGATGATCAGTGGATGAAGGGGAGAACCTGAGTGAACCCTTAAGTACCTGTGCAAGCTAAACTGGCTAAAGTATCAAAACCCTACACATGTTCTAGACTGTTAAAATCTGATTATTCAACTATGTTACTATCTTCAGAAAAAACAAAGAAAAATAATGAATGAGCAGGAGAGAATCCACTATTAAACAAAGCATGTAGTCATGTTTCAAAATGTAGAGCAGGGCTGAAGTGATAGTATAGCAGGCATGGTATTTGCCTTGTAAATGCCGATCCATGTTCAAACCATGGCAGCCCATAGCTCTATTCTCTAAGCCAGGGGTCTCAAACTCAATTTACCTGGGGGCCGCAGGAGGCAAAGTCAGGGTGATCCTTGAATGTAAGCCTTAAACATTGGGGGGTGTGACCCAAACAACTAAAACAAAACAAAAAAGATTCCTCTAGGGCAGGGCCACAAAATGTTGTACAGAGGGCCACAAATGGCCCGCGGGCTGCGAGTTTGAGACCCCTGCCTAAGCCATCCCCAGAAGAGATCCCTAAGTGCAGAATTATGAATAATCCCTAAGCACCATTGGTTATGGTTCAAAAATCAAACTACTACTATTGTTTACAAAATGTAAAGCAGGGGGCCAAAGTGATGGCACAGAGGTAGGGCACTGTTGGCTTTGCACGAAGTGACCTAGGTAGGACAGGCCTGGGTTCTATCCCTGGCATTCTATAAGGTCCCCTGAGAGAGAGCCAGAGAGCCAGGAGTAACCACAAAGCACTGCTGAGTGTGGCCCCAAAACAAACAAAAGAAAAAAGACAGTCCAAAAAATTTTATAATTCTAAAGAAATACAAAATAATTATTTCTAAATCTATGCAACAGAACCAAATTCCATAATATATTATTCTACAGACTAGTAATATATTTCTATAAATTATGAAATTCCCCCAAAAGATGGAGCCGGAGAAATAGCATGGAGGTAGGGCATTTGCCTTGCTTGCAAAAGGACAGTGCTTCAAATCCCGGCATCCCATATGGTCCCCCGAACCTGCCAGGAGCGATTTCTGAGTGTAGAGCCAGGAATACCCCTGAGTGATGCCGGGTGTGACCCCCCCCTCCAAAAAAAAATACCCCAAGAGTCATCAATTCTTTTTTTTTTTTTTTTTTTTTTAGTTTTTGGGCCACACCCGGCTGTGCTCAGGGGTCACTCCTGGCTGTCTGCTCAGAAATAGCTCCTGGCAGGCACGGTGGACCATATGGGACACCGGGATTCGAACCAACCACCTTTGGTCCTGGATCAGCTGCTTGCAAGGCAAACGCTGCTGTGCTATCTCTCCGGGCCCCAAGCGTCATCAATTCTTGGGGCAGGGTGATAGCACAGCAGTAGGGTGTTTGCCTTACAAATGCCTACTCAGGACAGATCTAGGTTCAATTCCTCACATCCCGTATGGTCCCTCCTGCCTGCCAGGATCGATTTCTGAGTGCAGAGCCGGGAGTAAACCCAAGTGCCACCGAGTGTGGCCCGACCTCTCCCCCGCAAAAAAAAACAAAAAAAAACAAAAAAAAAAACAACTTATAGGAGCTGGAGTGATAGCACAGTGGTAGGGCATTTGCCTTGCACACTGCTAGCCACAAAGGACCCAAGGTTGGATCCCTAGCATCCCATATGGTGCCCTGAGCCTGCAAAAAGTGAGGAGCAACTTCTGAGCACAGAGTGAGGAGTAACCCCTGAGTGCCACCTGGTGTGGGCCAAAAACCAAAAAAAAAAAAAAAAAAAAAAAAAAAAGTCATCAATTCTTTAATTGTAAAGGAGATATACTCAAAAGAATTTCAAAGTGTGAGGCTGGAGCAATAGCACAGTAGAAGGGCGTTTGCCTTGCACAAGGCCGATCTAGGACAGACCTTGATTCAATCCCTTGGCATCCCCTATGATCCTCCAAGCCAAGAGTGATTTCTGAGTACAAAGCCAGGAGTAACCCAAGCATACACAGTGTGGCCCAAAAACCAAAAAAAAAAAAAAAAAAAAAAAAAAAGAACTTCACAGTAAAGATTTTGCAGAAAGTAAAATTTTTATAAGCAAAGTCTATTCTACTCATTCTATTCCTTTTTAAATTTATCTATATATTTTTTTAATTTATAGTGAAGCATATCTGGAGCATCAGTTAATTACATAACCTAAAAATGTGTCTTGCAGCCACTAAATTTCACTTATCAGTTACTAATTTCTTTACTGATTTCCCTACACTGTGCCTTAAAGGGGAAATGCCAGGCACAATATGACTTGACTACTATTTCAGATATTAGTCCTCCAGACTTCAGTCTCTATAAATCTCAATAGACAAGAAAAAAATTCCTATAGGTCAAATCCTTACAGCTCATCTGTATAATAGGACAGACATGGATGCTTCTTCAGGCAGACTGCCTACCTGCACTGTATGATCCCAAATGATGCTAGAAACATCCAAATGGTCCTTGGAGAAAGTAAGTTTCTCAGTCCTATATAGCCCTCTAAGTACTAAAAAAGGAATGAACAAAAATAGTATTTTTAGGGCCCGGAGAGATAGCACAGCAGTGTTTGCCTTGCAAGCAGCCAATCCAGGACCAAAGGTGGTTGGTTCGAATCCCGGTGTCCCATATGGTCCCCTGTGCCTGCCAGGAGCTATTTCTAAGCAGACAGCCAGGAGTAACCCCTGAGCACCGCCGGGTGTGCCCCCCCCCCAAAATAGTATTTTTATCAGGAGTTTAATGCCAGGGAAAACTTCGTACATGAATCTCTTGACTTGGTAGAAGTAGGACTGATTGGGAGTAAAGGAAGAAAACTTGAGGTTTCCAACTTAGCAATGTTGGAATGGTAGAATTCTCTTGCATCAGTTTTATCACTTAATAATGTGATTGGCCTTATCACTTCTAAGGTAATGCCATAAATTTTAGTCTCTAAAGAACCTATTTTTAAAATCTCTTTCTGAATTAAATTCCAATGACTTATTTTTAAGTATTCACCCAAAAGTGACAAGTGTCTTCTATAGTACCTCTAATTATACCTTCACTTAAAATACTTATTGTCCCAAACATTTTCCATAAGATTTTTCATGTTCTCAACCTAACCATCAACTAAAAAAAAGCCACTCATGTCTTCATACTTCTCTCATTTTGAAAAAGGCCATTCCTGTGAGCAATGAGTCAGATCCTGCTTGATGTTGTGGTCCTATTCGTTCCAGCTCTAACTGTTCGGCAACCTCCTGTAAACCACCCTAGGAGAAATGTAAAAACTGCCTGTCACAAGGAAAACATTGCAACACCAATAGTTACGTCTAACCTGAAGTTAAAAATTACATAGTTTAGGCAGTGACCCAAATGCAAATGACCTTTAAATAAAAATGGCTGGACAGAATATGAACATCTACTTCTACATTTGTGAATGCCAGAACTTAAGTTTCAGCTAAATTTTCACAGAAAATTAGATCCTAATTGGAAAAATATACATTCATCACAAGTTTTAAGCAACTAACAAGCAAGTAATTTTCTTAAAGATATGAAGAAAATCATACACAAGACCGGAAATACATAGGGTAGCAATTATCAAACACATTCAAAGTGTGTCTATTACAAAAGCTAACTATACTCCATAAAGTTTTCTACCAATCTGTAACACCAAATCTATAAGAATTCATTACTGGGTCCGGGCGGTGGCGCTAGAGGTAAGGTGCCTGCCTTGCCTGTGCTAGCCTTGGACGGACCGCGGTTCGATCCCCCGGTGTCCCATATGGTCCCCCAAGCCAGGAGCGACTTCTGAGCGCATATCTAGGAGTAACCCGTGAGCGTCACCGGGTGTGGCCCAAAAACAAAAAAAAAAGAATTCATTACTAACTTATGAGTCTGCATCATCATCATCACTCTCAAAATAAAGGAGCCAATTTCCTTATTAAAAAACTACTTTTGGTGCTCGCTTCGGCAGCACATATACTAAAATTGGAATGATACAGAGATTAGCATGGCCCCTGCGCAAGGATGACACGCAAATTCGTGAAGCGTTCCATATTTTTTTCCTTTCTCACCACATGCCTGCTAACACAAATTGTTCCATATCTTTTTAATATGTGCCATTCTCATTGGTGTAAGATGATATTTCATTGTTGTCTTGATTTGGATTTCCCTAAAGATAAGTGATAATAAACATTTTTCATGTTAAAAAAAACTACTTTTGGGGGCCGGCGAGGTGGCGCTAGAGGTAAGGTGTCTGCCTTGCAAGCGCTAGCCAAGGAAGGACCACGGTTGGATCCCCCCAGTGTCCCATATGGTCCCCCCCAAGCCAGGGGCAATTTCTGAGCGCTTAGCCAGGAATAACCCCTGAGCATCAAACGGGTGTGGCCCGAAAAACAAAAAACAAAAAAACAAAAAAAAAAAACCTACTTTTGGGGGCTGGCATGGTGGCGCTAGAGGTAAGGTGTCTGCCTTGCCAGTGCTATTCTAGGATGAACTGCGGTTTGATCCTCCAGCGTCCCATATGGTCCCCCAAGCCAGGAGCAACTTCTGAGTGCATAGCCAGGAGTAACCCCTGAGTGTTACCGGGTGTGCCCCTCCCACCACAAAAAAAAAAAAAAAAAAAACCAAAAAAATTAAAAAAAAAAAACAAAAACAAAAAAACTACTTTTGATGGGGTCATATGGATAGTAGGGATAGTAAGGAGTGAAATTAGCAGTTGATCACAATCCTCAGCACCACAAGGAGTCAAACATAAGCACTGCTCAAACAATACTTTAAAAAAAATGGTCCCGGAGAGATAGCACAGCAGCATTTGCCTTGCAAGCAGCCGATCCAGGACCAAAGGTGGTTGGTTCGAATCCCGGTGTCCCATATGGTTCCCCCATGCCTGCCAGGAGCTATTTCTGAGCAGACAGCCAGGAATAACCCCTGAGCAACGCCGGGTGTGGCCCAAAAACCAAAAAAAAAAAAAAAAAATTAATGTTTGAAGCAACAAATTATTATGTACAAATTAATCAGTGAATAAAAGCTACTGCCTAAACAGTACTTATATATTTAGTACTAATAGCTCAAATTTTTGAGATTACTCAGGTGAAGCTGAAGGGGACACAAAGTTTGCTGAGTATATCTGTATTGTTGATACCACCTCCAATTTTATTATGCACCAAGTATGTGCTGCTGAGAGACTTACTTAGCACTCATGTTTCTTTTTTTTTTTTTGGTTTTTGGTTTTTGGTTTTTAGGTCATACCTGGCGATGCTCAGGGGTCACTCCTGGCTGTCTGCTCAGAAATAGCTCCTGGCAGGCATGGGGGACCATATGGGACACCGGGATTTGAACCAACCATCTTAGGTCCTGGATCGGCTGCTTACAAAGCAAATGCCGCCGTGCTATTTCTCCGGGCCCAGCACTCAGGTTTCTCTGTTGGCTTATGATTTTGCAATCTGGTAACCAATGACAAAACCCTATATCTTGGTTGAATTTTGTTGAAAATTTCTTCTACCAGCATCCACTGGAGCTTAAGAAAACAATTTCCTTTCCACTATTTATATAAAAGAAAAAAATCAAGTGATCCAAACTATACTATATACCTAAGATAAATCATTTAAATCAGCATCCAATTCTAGAATCTTACGTTAGTTACTTATCTGAGTAGTGGGTTAATCCTAAAAGTCACTTGAGGTCTTACTTTTAGATTTTTGCAGCTCTTCATGAGGTACTTCACATCATAAATGACTGGAAAAAACAATCGTAGAATCTCAAAGAAGTCAAGTTCTTCTTCAGGCAAGTTAGAGTTGGTCAGGATTTTGATTAAATAGCCAAAGTCATAACCACTACGAAGTGTTAAAAGAATATGAGAGATATGTAAATACCATAAAATGCAAATGTTTTCTGATACAATAATTAACTTAAGCAAAAAAAAAAAAAAAAAAAAAAAAAGAATCCCTAGCCCCCAAGTCCCTAGTGCATGAGAACAGAGAAAAACATATTTTATTACTTCAGGGTTATACCCAGCTCTGCTCAGGGTTTACTAAGTCTACTCATGTGGATCACTCCTAGTTAACTTTGGGGAACCATATAGGATGCTAGGGATCAAACCCGAATTGCGAAATGCAAAGTAAGCTCCCTATCCACTGTACTATGACTGTAGAGCTCTGAAATAACAACTTCTACATGATATTAAGAACTAGTCATTATATCATCCAAAAATACAAATCTGGTTTTATTGGGGTGTTCTTGGGGAAAGGGGGCTTTGGAACCACATCCAGTGATATTCAGGGGTTAGTCCTTGCTCTGTACTCAGGAATCATTCCTGGTGGTGCTCATCGAATCATACGGGTTGGATACTGGGAGTCGAACTGAAGTCATGTTCCAGGCAAATGGCCTACTCATTGTACTATCACTCTGGCCCCTACTATACAGATCTTTATTAAGTTGATAGTCACTAAACTGTTTTTTGAATAAAGAATCCCTGTGCCAAACTACTCATATATATAAAATAGTTCTATATAAAAATAGAAGTATTTGGGGCCGGGAAGGTGGCACTAGAGGTAAGGTGTCTGCCTTGCAAGCGCTAGCATAGGACGGACCGCGGTTCGATCCCCCGGTGTCCCATATGGTCCCCCCAAGCCAGGTACGATTTCTGAGCGCATAGCCAGGAGTAACCCCTGAGCGTCAAACGGGTGTGGCCCAAAAACCAAAAAAAAAAAAAAAAAGAAAATAGAAGTATTTACAAAAATGGAGAGTCACATGTAAACTTAAAGAAAACTGTCAAAAGGAGCAAGAATATAGCAAAAGTAATACAGTTCTCCCTCATCTTTTACATAAAAAGGCCACCCAGTTCAAAATTTAAAGAGCAATTCTCTTAGAAATTTTCACTTGTCTTAAACATTGATGCCAGTGCATATCACCTGTGGCTCACACATGAATATTTTCCTGTCTCATAATAGCAATAAGGCACATGAAGGAAATGAAGGTAGGGGCTGGAGAAACATTACAGAGGTCAGTTAGTTGTTTGCAAATGGCACACCTGGTTTTGATATCTGGCATTTCAGATGGTCCTCCAACACCCACAAGGAGTGGTCTCTGAGGACACAGCCAAAAGTAATACTGAGCACTGCTGGGTATGACTCCAAACACCAATGGAAAAAAAGTAATCAGACCCTATTCAGTAAAATGAATTACTCAGAGGCCCTGATTTATGTCTCTAAGCAACAAACAGAATGTACCCCTGATTGCACTAGGACTACAATCGTACTCCTGAACTATTCCAATGTCTCTGGGGTGGGCTGAGGGAAGGACAGAACTGCCCACTTGAGAAACATTGTTGAAATGAAATGCAAACACACACTCTCAAGTAGACATGTGTTATTGCTCATTAGTTGACTCTTTCCTCAGCTCTCTGCACTAAACTCCAGTGCTACAATTACATACTGTCTTTTGCCTGTCAATGTCTCCAAAAGTCTCTCACAAAATACCCTCCTCTCCAATTCCCAAATTTTTATTTTTTTATTTTTATTTTTTTGGTTTTTGGTCACACCCGGTAACACTCAGGGGTTACTCCTGGCTATGTGCTCAGAAATTACTCCTGGCTCGGGGTACCAGATGGGACGCCAGGGATCAAACTGAGGTCGATCCTGGATCAGCCACATGCAAGGCAAACGTCCTACCACTCCGCTATCGCTCTGGCCCTCACAGATATTTCTTACATTCTTATTAAAGTGTATATATTGCTTTGAGGACCAGAGAGATAAGAGTACAGGGGCTGAGACAACCGCCCCACACACACACTCCCCATGCAGCCAACCCAGGTTCAAATACCACTAACACACATGGAAACCCAGAGAAGCATTCCTAAGCAGAACCCTGAGCACTACCGGGTATATCCCAACCCCTCCCAAACAAAAACCATATATATTGTTTATGCATGCTAGCAAAACATCAAGAATCTGGCTCAAAGCATACTTTGCAGGCCCATTCCTAGTACATGATCTTCTAAGTACCCTGGGAGGGACTTACACATTGAATCCAGAGTAGCCCCTGAGAGAGGCTTGGCATGGCCTAAACACACAAAATACCTAAAGACCTTTAAAATATCTTTCCTTTATTGCACAAGATACTGAATGGCTTGGGTTTTTTGTTTTGTTTTGCAAGAGTGGAACTGGATAAATACTAACTGGCTTGGGGTTTTGTCTGTTTTTGGGTCACACTTGGTGGCGCACAGGAGTTATTCCTGGCTCTGCGCTCAGAAGTCGCTTCTGGCAGGCTAGGAGACCATATGGGATGCCGGGATTCGAACCAGGGTCTGTCCTGTTTTGGCCATGTGCAAGGCAAAAGCTGTACTGCTGTGCTATCAATCTGGCCCCTAAATGGCTAGATATTATGTATCATTCTGGGAAGTATAAAAATAAAAATTTTACAGTTCAAAAATTTAATTCTAATTTTAAAAAACAAAATTTTACCAATAGAGATCACTACAGAATATCAAAAATATAGGGACTGGAGAGATAGCACAGTGGTAGGGCATTTGCCATGCAAGTGGCCAAACCAGGACTGGCATCAGCAGCATCCCGTATGGTCCCCCGTGCCTCCCAGGAGTGATTTCTGAGTGCAGAGCCAGGAATAACCCGAGTGCCACTGGATGTGACCAAGAAACCAAAAAAAAAAAAAAAAAAAAAAAGAATACCAAAATATAAAGAATGAACAAAAGAACCATTAAATCAGTCGTAGCTGGCAAATTTACTACCTACCTAATATAACAGTATAGTACAAATCTATCTAATATAAATTAGGATTTGCAAATTTCATAGTTTTTACTAGAAATATGTCAAAACATAAAGAAGTGGCTGAAGACAAAGTCTTGCTCATAAAGCACTTGCTCTGTACCAGGCAGGTCCAAGTTCAATCCCTAGTATCCCATATGGTCCCCTTAGCAATGCCACAAGTGATTCCTGAGTGCAGAGACAGAAGTTACCCCTAAGCACTGACAAATGTGGCCCCAAAGTACAACAAACTCAGCCCCCAACCCACAGTCTCCAGAGTCCTTCAGAAGTGATCCCTTAGGGCTAGGGGTGTGGCCCCAAAGTAAAACAAAACAAAAAAAGTCTTAACTAGTATCTCCAAATTTAATAAGTTCTGCTCATTACTAAATCAACATTTGCCATCTCAACTAGAATCACTCTAGTGATTTTTCAGAGTTGAAAAATCTAAAGCAAGAAGAAACTTAGACATAAAAAACATTTAACTCATTTAGGAGCTGGTCACATGGCTCAAGTGGAAGAACACAAGAATGGCATGTGTTCTAGTTTTCCCCTTGCACAATGCAAAAAGTAGCACCTACACAGTAAGTCTCATGCATTTAAACAGAAGTCTCAGCTGCTACAGTACACCATCTATCCTTCAAATTTGTAACACAGCCCTTACTTAATTAACCTGTAAGCAAGCCAACAAGAGTCTTTTGAGAGCTAGAAGAGATGCGATATTGCTAAAACAGCACCCCACGTTGAGTGGGAAGCAGCAGTGTGTCATTTTCAATTCCATCCTTTTACCTATGAAATGATAACCATTTGACCCCTTCACAGAGGACCACTCCAGATGTCATAAGAAGTTCTGCAAAGTATTGTGTTTCAATTCCTTCCTCTTCATGTTTTTTAAACTGGATACCAGATGTTGTGAGTAGTTCTATGGAGTCCTGAGCATACATGTCCTCCCTGGCAAGAGAAAAAGACAATAATTAACAGTGCCACACTTAAAAAGTTTTTTCCTGGGGAGAGAGAGGGGGGAGGGGGAAAAAAAAAAAAGTTTTTTCCTCCCATTTACAACTATAACATTTATAACTATAGGTTGAACTGTTCAAATGTCTCATGTTCCTGGCCAGAAAAATACAATTTAAAGTCATGATTTCAAGTGTTCATACAGAAAACAGTAATTCACAAACTCTAATGGTGATATTTAATCTTTACTATTAACTCAATTTCATCAACCTTCTATAAGTCAAATATGTTGGTGAAGGGGACTTCTATAAAGGGGATACCAGAACAAAGTAACCACATTCTTTTCAGGGGCTTTTAGTGTCAATACCCCATTTGAATGTTGCCCAATGCAGCTGTAGCTGGTGATGGAAGAGCATCTGTTTATTTCTCGTGCTTGGTGTTAAGGGGCGGGGGGTACGGGGGGGGTGGGGGGGGGAGAACCAAGTAGAAAGGATGTGATGTGGCACAGGAAACTACTATTCCAATCAACAGTCAACTATCTAAAATAAAGGATGAAATATATATATTAGCAGGACTGATTTTGGCTTCTGAAAATCTTAATCTTGTAAGGCTGTCTTTGCACAAAACTCAAGGCAGGAAACTAATAAACCAATACTTAAAGTTTTTATTTAAGCCAAGAAGATAACCACTACCAATATCTAAGCAAATATTATGTCAAAAGAATGATCAGGGGCCGGAGAGATAGCATGAAGGTAAGGCATTTGCCTTTCATGCAGGAGGTCATCGGTTCGAATCCCGGCGCCCCATATGGTCCCTCGTGCCTACCAGGAGCAATTTCTGAGCCTGGGGCCAGGAATAACCCCTGAGCACTGCTGGGTGTGACCCAAAAAAAAAAAAAAAAAAAGAATGATCAAAAGAATAAATGCTTCTGAAAATAAATGAAGGACACTTTTTGAATTTTTCATTGGATTTTTGCTTTTTATATTTTAAGAATTCTAGATTGTAAGAGTTAGCCAAACAATTCTATTAAAATTTTTCTGAAAAGTAAAATAATCAAAGGAATATTTCCCTTGGGTGAGGAAGTTTCTAAGGTCTATTTTCTAGAAGCCAATTTGATTCCAGTATCTTTGAAAAATAATAAAAATGGGGGGGCCAGAGAAGTGATGAAGTGGTAGGGCACTTGCCTTGCCTTGCAAGCAGCTCACCTAGGACTGACCTGAGGTTCGATCTCCCTGTGTCCCATATGGAGTGATTTCTGAGCACATAGCCAGGAGTAACCCCTGAGCATCACCAGATGTGGCCCAAAACCCAAAAAATTTAAATAAAAATAAAAACCAATGATTATATGAAAAGTAAATGAAGACCTGAAGAGATGATTCAACAACTAGGTACTTGCCTGACCCAGTTTTGATCCCCAGTACCTCCCCTCCCCCAGATGGTCTCCCATTTCCCACCAGGAGTGATCCCTGAGCAGAGTCAGGAGTAAGTCCTGATAACCACCAACTGTTGCCCCAAAATCGAAAACCAACAATAGAGGTAGGGCATTTGCCTTGCATATATGGCCAACTAGGGACATACCTGGGTATGATATGCAGCATCCCATATGGTCCCGAGCCTGCCAGGAGCAATTTCTGAGTGCAGAGCCAGAAATAACCAAGTGCCACTGGGTATGGGTTAACTCACAAACAAACAAAAACAAAAACAAAAAAACCCAACAACAATCATCAAAATTTGCTCTGGAAAGGGGCCAGAGAGACAGCACAGCAGTAGGGCGTTTGCCTTGGATGTGGCTGTCTAGGATGGATTCACGCTTCCCAAGCTAGGAGCGATTTCTGAGCACATAGTAGCCCGAGCGTCACCGTGTGGCCCAAAAACCAAAAATATATAAATAAAAAGTACTTCTGGCCTTATTATGTAAGATATGTACTTTTTGAAAAAATAAAAAAAAGATACGTACTTTTTTGGTCATTAGAATTTTATTCATTATGTCCTAACGCTGACATTGTGAGGTGCCCTTTATAAACTATCCAAAGGCAGAAGAAATTATTTCTTCATTCTCACGTTATCTGATCCATGTTAGCTTTACTTTTATTTTAGTTTATTGTTCAGATCAGAACCTTTGCTTCAGGAGGCCAATGCCTTTTGTTAGTGTTTTAGTACACGATGATAATTATGGGGTATAACAGTGAAGGATGTAATATTCAAGTCAGTCTTTACCAAACTACCCATAGAGCTTTAAAAAAATATGAATTCCTAAGTCCCATTCTTAAGGCTGTAAAGGAGTCCAGGATGAGCAGCATCCCTAGCACTGAACAACACAACACTGCCATGTATAAAAAACAAACAAAAAAAAATCAGACAATGTAGGGGCTGGAAAGACAGCATAGTGGTAGGGCGTTTGCTTTGTACATGGTCAACCCAGAGACAGATGGTTGTTCGATTCCTGGCATCCCATATGGTCCCCCGAGCCTGCTGGGGTGATTTCTGAGCACGGAGCCAGAAGTAACTCAAGAGTGGCTAGGGTTGACCAAAAGAATAAAATAAATCACAATTTAAATGCTCAACCATACTGTATGGTTTAGGTCTGTTATGATTTCTCCAAAAAGAAAAACTATGTGTTGTGGTGAGAGAAGAGTGTGGGATGGGGAGAGCTTCTGGGCCACTCCCAGCAGAGCTCAGGAACTATTCTTAGCTCAATGCTAAAGAATGATCACTGGTGATGCTCAAGGGACCTTATGTGGTGCCGAGGATTTGAACCAGGATCATGGCCATCAGTCACATGCAAGGTAATATTACCTCTCTGGTCTAAAGTACAATGAAAGCCCAATGTTTTATATATTTGTAAATCATGTTTAGTAAAAGGCTAATATCTAGACTATGTATGACACCAGCTGAAATACCTTTACTTATTGCAAGGTATCCATATACAAAAGTATCTACTAATTACTAGTATTTGTTCACCCAGTTCTTTTCTATTAAAAGCATAAAATCATTTTCAAATTGTTTTCTAAACCCTCCATATAAGCTGAGCACTATCCAGTAATGATTAAATATTAAGAAAACCAAATATCCAAAATAAAGTTTAAAAACATGGCAGTGCTCAGTGTTTACTCCTGGATCTTAGATTTGTCAGAATGTTTGCTCATTCATTGTGTTGACAGTTCAAAAGTTTTGTTCCTAATTATTCAGGGATCACTCATGGCAGGGCTTGAAGGATCCTACACAATGCCAGGGATCAACCAGAATACATGCAAGACAAGCAGTTACCTTGTGCTAGCTCTCCAAAGTCAGAGATTTCAACTAATTTAATATTTGGTTGCTATACTTCTCTCCATGAAATTAACTTTGCTGCGAAATAATGCAAAATTACCCTTAACATCCTCATTGTTTCAATCAACTAACTCTCTGAAGCCTTTATTCTTCCTCTATCTTTTTTCCCCTATACAGTTACAATCATTTGTAATTTCTCCAATTCAGAGACAGTGAGGAAGACAGATAATATATCCCTCTTCGGGTTTGGCACTGACTCAGTATCTTTTCTCTACTTCCCACAAATTCAAGTTCCAAACTATACATACTGTCTGTTCTTCAAAATTCAACTTCCTTTTTCCTCTCCCTAGATGAGATTAAATACAATCCTCAGCAGCTTCTACTTTATGGCCAACAAAGTAACTTCATTAGTTAATTCACACTGAATAGTCAGTAACAAAACTTTTGAACTGTTAACACAATGAAATGAACAGACATTCTAACAAATCTAAGATTTCTTCTACCTTTTCTACAAACACTAAAAGTTTTCTATTCCCAGAGGTATTGGAGACAAGTGGTACTGAGAGTCAAAGCAGGGTTGGCTGCAGTAAGGTAAACACTTTAACCTCTGTACTATTTCTCTGGCACCTACTAATAATATTAACTTTTTCAAGCCTCTTCTTTCCCCTTATCCTTTACTCAACTTAAATTCTTTTGGAAACAAAAGCATTTCTGGAATATCAAATATTCATTCCCTCTTAACCTATTAACAATGAAACTATTATTTGGTTTTAATAAGGCCTTTTCCCCACATTTTTGCTCAATTTTTGGCATAGCTTGGCAAAAGCTATCAAAATGGCAAGTATCTATTTATTATAAAGATATACAAGATAAAACTGCAATCTACAATCTACTTCTAGTTAGCACTATTTTTTCACAATTTATCTAAGCATCAAATATTAATAATTTTGGATCTCTTAAAAGATAAAAAAAACACTGCTATCACAACTTAAGCTAATGGTCTCACTACACAAATGTTTTACAAAGCAGATCTTCAGCATAGATCTATTTTTATGTTTACTTACATTATGATCTCTTTTATTATTATTTTTTATCTTTTAGGGTTTGGATCACACCTGGTGGGACCCAGATTTTAGCTTCCTCCTGACTCTATGCTCACAGATTACTTCTGGCAGGGTTGGGGACTACGGGGGGTATAAGGGATCAAACCAAGGTGGGCTAAATGAAAAACATGCACACCACAAGCCCTTATAATCGTTTTTTGTTTTGTTTTGTTTTGTTTTGTTTTGGTTTTGGTTTGAAGATAGATCTCCTTATCCCTAATTACAACTGCTGCTATAAAGGGTATTTCAGCTACTTTTCAGATGACTTGTCTGGTGTATATTCTAAACCTGAACAGCCTGCAACTCTCACAACTGACAAATAACCTTTAACCTTTGAATACCCATACAGTATTTGTAAAACATAAACCATCATTTGTTTTCTCTTCTCCTATAATTCTGTCTCTCAAGTTCCTTTCCACTGCCTTTTTTCTTGAAGGAAATTATCAGCTTTCTTTCTCTTAAGAATCCTTGATCCTCTATAATCCTATTATCCTACTAAAATGATTCTGTGAAGGGACTGGGAAGGTATTTACAGGGGTTAATTAGGACATATGATTTATATGAAGCTGACACAGGTCGCTGACAGCTGCCCAGGACTGTTTGGGTGGCATAAGTAATCTCCAGGAACACAGCAACAACCTTCACCCTCAGGTCCCACACTGAACTGCCAAGAAACCAAACATTGCCATGAGGGACCCCCACAAAAACAACACCTCCCACCAAAAAGAGTCTGTGAAGTTATCAGTCATTACTGCAATAAACAAAACTGCTAACTTAAAAATTTTAGGGGCTACAGGGACAGTACAGCAGGAGGGTATATACCTTATAAACATATGACCTGGGTTTGATATTCGGCATCCCATATGGTCCTCCTGTACCCACCAAGAGTGATTCTTGAGTGCAGTCACATCTGAGCACTGGCGGTTGTGCCCCTGACCCCAATAATTAGAGAACAGAGAAAAAGTTCAATGGGTAGGGCATTTGCCTTGCATACAGCTGACCAGGGTTTGATCCCAGTATAGCATCCTATGTGATCCCCTTAGCACCAGCCTGAGCATTGCTGGGTGTAACCCAACCCCCATAACCCCCAATTCATCTCATTAGCTTTGATTTGTTAACTGAATTCTATCCACAGCTCTCTTAGCTGGACACCTGACCAATATTCCACTTAACTTTTCTGTATAAATTCTATTTTCAATTTAGAAAGAATCCTCTAACAGTTCTACCATGACTCAAACCTTTCACAAACCCATTTCTGGTATGCAGCACAATAGCTGACACACTCATTCTAGTCTCTTAATGCAAAGCCAATCTCCATGTTTCTTCAAAATATCTGGCATTCTGTTCATGCCTCTACCTACATCAGTCAGTACCCTTTTGATCTTTTAACTGACCTAGTTTTCTACTTAATCTTTTCATTCTATTCTTTTCCTTAAACATCTCCCAAGGTAGTAATGGTTTCAACTATAGCAAACCTTGGTTAGAAAATTACAGGAGCCTTCTCTGGATAAGAAAAAAATTCATTCTACCAAAACAGTTGTTACAAAAACAAAGAAAAGCAAACTGCTGATTGTACCAAAAGAGAGACAATCAGTCAACTCCTACTCATGTATTGAGATTACAGAAGTATCTTAGTAAAAAACAATGTTTCAAAGATTAGTCTGAAAAAATTAATATAAAACAAATAAAACTATTGGTTTAAAAAGATTATTTTTTTTAAAAAAAGGCAATTTTCAGTGTTTCTGAGATGTACAAAGGTTATGCTCAGTTTAAAAATGATAACCAGGGGGCCAGAGAGATAGCAATGAGGTAAGGCGTTTGCCTTTTATGCAGAAGGACATTGGTTCAAATCCCAGCATCCCATATGGTCCCCCGAGCCTGCCAGGAGTGATTTCTGAGCGTGGAGCCAGGAATAACCCCTGAGCACTGCCAGGTGTCACCCCACCTCCCCAAAAAAAACATGATGACTAGGCTGGAGTGATAGCACAGCAGTAGGGAGTTTGCCTTGCACATGGTCATCTGGGATGGAATTGGGTTCAATTCCCAGCAACCCATATGGTCCCCAGAGCCTGCCAGGAATGATTTCTGAGCCCAGAAGCAACCCCTGATTGCTGTCGGGTATGGCCTCAAACCAAAAAATTAAATAAAAATAAAAATGATAGATATTTTGTATAGTGGGTAGGGCAATTGACTTGCACACAGTCAACCTAGATTCAATTTCCCTGGCATCCTACATGGACCCTACACCTTGCCAGAAATGATTCCTGAGTTCAAAGCCAGAAGTAACACCTAAGCATACTAGGTGTGGCCCCCAAACCCAAAAACAAAAAGAGAAATATACTTTTATTTTTCATCAAATTTTAAAGAGTCCATTACTGAAAGAGCTTAAGCTTGACTGAGTAGAACACTAAAACGCCTTTAAAAATTAAGTTAGACTTCATTACACAAACACTAGAATATCGGAGAATGCAATATTATGATGTAAATATAAAATATGAAATTTTCTTCTAGTTTTAGTCAATTTCAAAAGGATATATTTTCTTTTCATTGTGAAACAAAACAAAAATATTTTAATTCTAATTTTAAGATGCTAACTGGAAAGTATGACTTTTACAAAACCAAAAATGTTTTCATTTTTTATATTTATAAGGCAAAGGTACCAAAATTCAATTAGAATTTCATATAATTCAGGGAATCCAATTCCTAAAATAAAGATGAAAGTTTGAATTATATTTAATTCCTACTTACGTCAAATTAAATTTAAAATTAAACTGCCAAGTTGAAGTTCCTGGAGGGTATTCTCCTTGCTCATTCATAAAAGTCAGTCCTAGCTGAATTATCTTTAACAAGTCTACATTGCAGCGCAATAGTTGGTATTGATAGTCGGCATTGCTCCTGAATTCTCCAATGGGTCTTGCAACAACACCTGGAAACTCTGTGTCCTATAAAAAAAAGTTTTATGACTCATTATTTACTAAGAGGTCAAAACTATAACCCACAATGCCAAAAACAAATGTTGACACAAATCAAATTGTGGATAAGAGTCTAAACATTTATATTCTATTGCAAATTTATCTGAACTAAAAACAGCAATTCCTTTTAGAATCATAAAACTTAATGACAGGCTGAAGAGATAGTAGAGCGGGTAGGGCATTTGCCTTGCATTCAATAGACTCAGGTTTGGTCCCTGGCATCCCATATGGTCCCCGAGCACCACCAAGTATGGCCCAACTTAATGATTTTCCTAAATTAAATATCAGCAATAAGGCCGAGTATCAAGCCAGTGGTGCCCCCCCTAAAGCAGTATCACCAGTCAAGGCTTGCTCCCTTAATCTATCCCTAAGATCAAATCACTAGCTTAAGTCCAAATCTTTTAAGTGCTTTTCATTATCTTTTTGTGTAATGAGGGTGTGAGAGTGAGTGAGTGAGTGAGTGAGTGAGTAAGTGAGTGAGTGAGTGAGTGAGTGAGTGAGTGAGTGAGTGAGTGAGTGAGTTGAGTGAGTTTGTGTGTGTGAAAGAAAGAGAACGTGATGCCAGGAATATGATACTCCAGGCTCTCTGAGCTATCTCTGCTTTTAATACTTTTACTCAAAAGCTTCATGGTTCCCAATGGTACACTGTCAATCAGTACAATGAGCAATAAACCCAATTTGGAAAACTACAGGTAATTTTAAATTGGTGTTCTGCTGGAAGATCTCGACAAAGCCTTCCTTTTTAAAGTAACTTGAAAAAAAGAAAACGAACTAGAAAATTGAATTAAATCCCCCTTCCCCCTCTTTTAGAAGAAAACAAATCAAAAATAGCAATCAAAGATTTGGTAAAGCATACCATAGCAACATAATTGTATTTTCGAATAACCTGACGGATTTTCTTCATCTCTTCATCCAGGTTGCAAGCCCATACTTCACAAATTCTTTGGCTATGATCTACAGTTGCTGCTGGCATAGTGAGGGCACAAGGGAGTCTAGATGCCAAGCATCAAAATGTTAACTTGATCAAAGATTTGTTTCATAAAATACGTTATCCTTTATTTGTGTACCTGTCAAAATAAAAACCAGTCATATAAGAAATCATAAAGTAAATGAGTTGACAGAAACTTAAAAAGTCCTTGATTCATTTAAAAAAAAAAAAAACCACACACAAATCAGTAGGGGAGAAAAGTAGTTGCTGATTCTAATATCAATGTAAAAAACATAGTGCTTTTCATAGGTGCATAAAATCATTTTTAAAATAGGGCATTATCTAGTGTTGCTGGGGGTTCTCCATACTCGCTAAGCACATGCTTTACTCTTCACCTATCTCCAGGATCCCATACAAAGCATTTGAAAATAGTCTCAATTAATTATAGACTGCTCTAAATTCAACTTACTGATAAAAAGAAATGCACTTGCGGATAAAAGTAAAAAAAAAAAAAAAAAAGAAGACAAATGAGATGTGAACTAGGTAAAAGGTAGTATCTGCCTTTATGATTTACTAGAATATTCAAAATATGAGGCCAGCTAGCACAGCTAGCTGTTAGGGCATTTGCCCTGCAGGATTCCTAGCATCCCATATGGCTCACTTCCCCAGCCTGCTTAGAGTAAGAGAGCAGAGCCAGGAGTAACCCTTGAGTGCTACTGTTTCAGAAAGCTTTTTTTTTTTTTTTTTTTTTTAAAGAACTGGCTTATGGGCCGGGAGAGATAGTACAGCGGCGTTTGCCTTGCAAGCAGCCGATCCAGGACCAAAGGTGGTTGGTTCGAATCCCGGTGTCCCATATGGTCCCCCGTGCCTGCCAGGAGCTATTTCTGAGCAGACAGCCAGGAGTAATCTCTGAGCACCACCGGGTGTGGCCCAAAAAACAAAAAAAAAAAAAGAACTGGCTTATTTCAGCCCCTTCCACTTTGGAACTCTGAGTAAATGCAAGATCTATTGAAATCATATGATTTCTGAAACATAGTAGCATACAGTAGCAGAAATGACTGGGATCTACGTTAACTGCAGTGTCTAGGATGTGGCTTTATGGTAAAAAATTTAAGACTTGAAAGCATGAGATCTGGGTTCATCTCCACGCCAATTTAAGGGTGGTGGTGGTGCTGGTGGTGCTGGTGCTGGTGCTGGTGGAAGAGTCTGATATAGAACAAGAAAATGAATAAGTAATTTTAAAGTCATTTCTAATTTTCTAGAAATCACAGCAATTTTCCTGACTAGCACACACATCTCACGTTTCAGGGCCAAAGACACAGGTTATAGTTGGTACCAATACAGACCAACATTTGGATTCTAGGTCAGGAAATCCCACATGTTCCATCTGTCGTCTTTCATACAAAAACTTGCTGTGCTATCACTCCCAAAAAACTTTTTTAAATTAAGGCAATGGGGGGGGGGGGTAGCATGGAGGTAAGGTGTTTGCCTTGCATGCAGGACAGTGGTTCGAATCCCAGCATCCCATAAGGTCCCCAGACCTTGCCAGGAGAGATTTCTGCCAGGAGTAGCCCCTGGGCGCTGCTGGGTGTGACCAATAAACCTCCCTCTCCCCCCCAAAAAAGGCAATCCTCAAAAGAGGCAAAGGAGGTCTCGCACCCACCCCAACCTCACCCTTTGCGCGCCTTTGAACCACCACCAGCAGCCAATGTTACAAATGCAACCTCCTCCAGCGCTCTTTAAGAACAGAATGAAACCAAAGTGAACCAGGGGGACCTTCTCCCCAAAAACCCTCCCCGCTACGCTCCACACACCACACATCCACACGCTCTGGCAAAAAGCCCCAGTAGTTGGAACGTGGCTTTGCTGCACCTCTCTCCCTTATTGCAGTTCCAGCATCAGACAGAGGCCTTCTCCCAGCTGGAGATGGAGCATCTGCGTCCTGAAGGGGCTCCCCGAGAAAAAGCAGAGGGACACACACACACAAGCACAGAGGCCAGTCGAGTCATGGGGCCACCAGGGTCTTCCCCGGCGCGAGGTGCAGCCAGAGAGAGCACCAAGGACCGGAGCCACAACCGACTAGGACACCCCCAAAGGCAGGCTGCGTACAGAGGGAGGATGAGGAGCAGAGAGAGGATCTAGGCCAGCGCGCCCTCCTCCCTCCCAATTTCCGTCCCACCAGCCAAGCCCCAGGTACAAAGCCCTACGTCATCACTGCGCGCCACCCCGGGACCAAGCCCCCTCCCCTCCCCCTCCGCCCGGGCCCGCTTCACCGTGCCCGCCCCTTCGCGCCCTCTCCCCCACCCCAGCCCCCCGAAGGAGTGCGGCAGGCAGAGACGCCGGATCTACTTGAGCGGCTGAGCTGGCGCTTCTCCTCCTCCTCCTCGCCATAGAGAGAGCACCCGGCGGTGGCGGCGGCGGCGGCGGGTGCCCCATAGACACCTCTCGCCCCGAGCGGAGGGAAATAAAAATGAGGAGCGGGAGAGAGGCGGCGCGCTGCGTACGTCTTGTCGGCGGCGCGCGCGGATGACGTCACGCGTCGGCGCCGCCGCCCGCGGGGTGGGCGGGGCACCACGCCGGGACCGGAAGGAAGTTTGACAAGGGAGGGAGCGCTGGGCGGACGGGCAGGCGGCAGGCGGCAGCGGGAGGAGGACGAGCTGGCCGGACAGCTTGTGCGTGCCAGACCCCGCAGCCCGCCCGGCTCAAAGCACGCGCGGCCCTGCTTTCTCCAGCCCCAGCCCTAGGAAGAAGGCCGGGCTCGACTCAGGGCATTGGGAGAAGCAGCAGGCCGGCCCGGCCCCCTCTCCCCGGCTCGAGCCTGCTGTCAGAGGGCCCCGATCGGCCCCGGGCCCCCAGGAGGATGAGCTGGCTCTTCCCCCTCGGCAAGAGCGCCGCCTCCTCCGCAGCCGGGGCCCCCGCCGGCCTCACCAGCCTCCAGCAGCAGAAGCAGCGCCTCATCGAGTCCCTGCGGAGCGCCCACGCCAGGTGACGGGCGGGCCGGGGGAGGGGAGAAGGCGCCGGCGGGGCTCACCGGGCATCCGAGCGGCACCTCGGGCCGAGCCCCCCTTCTGGGGGGATCCCAGAGAAGCGCTTCCCCCCTTTCGGGGGGCCCGGGTAGGACGTTCCTGCCGCTCTGTGTGTGTCTCTCTCCCTCTCTCTGTCGGTCTGTCTCTGTCTCTCCTCTCTGTCTCTGTCTCTCTCCTCTCTGTCTCTCTGTCTCTCCCCCCTCTCCAACTCTCTCCTCTCTTCTCTTTCCTCTCGCCCCAAGCGCTTCCGACTGGGGAGACTCTCTGAGTCTCTTGAGTTCTCCCGCTCCCCACCTTCCTTGCCTGCTTCTCTCGTTGGCCTCACTGTGAACCAAACAGTGAACCACTGCAATCAGTGGTCAACCCTAGTCTCCTCGGATATCTCAGAGTGGAATCTGGTTTTCCAAGATCCGTTGCGACATCCGAGTCAGGAAAACAAAGTTTTCCTCCTTGAGTCTTGGCACTGCGAATTCAATCCTCTTACTTCATCACCAGGACTTAATTCCGATTGAATCCTCTTCTCCATCTGCCAACTTTCGCACGTCTTACTTTTAGGACCATCCGATTGCTCACACTCAGCATTTGTTTTATAGTCGTTTTCCCGAGGGTCCCTAATCCCCAACAACAAGATTTTAATTAAAACACACTTCCTGTGACAGGAACGGTGGCACAAACAGTAGGGAGTCTGCCTTGCTTCATAACATTTTTAGAAAGTTTTGAGATAATTGATTTACTCCGATTACACTAATGGTTGTGGGTATTTTATGTAAATAATCACACACACCCCTGCAATAGCTATTAATGTAGCATATTCTTTAAAAAATTCATTGCAATGGGGCCGGAGAGATAGCATGGAGGTAAGGCGTTTGCCTTTCATGCAGGAGGTCATCGGTTCGAATCCCGGTGTCCCATATGGTCCCCCGTGCCTGCCAGGAGCAATTTCTGAGCCTGGAGCTAGGAATAACCCTTGAGCACTGCCGGGTGTGACCCAAAAACCAAAAAAAAAAAAAAAAAAAATGACTTACATATATTTTTGGGGCCGGGAAGGTGGCGCTAGAGGTAAGGTGTCTGCCTTGCAAGCGCTAGCGTAGGACGGACCGCGGTTCGATCCCCCGGTGTCCCATATGGTCCCCCCAAGCCAGGGACAATGTCTGAGCGCATAGCCAGGAGTAACCCCTGAGCATCAAAACGGGTGTGGCCCAAAAAAAAATTCATTGCAAAATCAGTTTTTCAAATTAATTTTTATTTTTAATTATGAGAACAATGATGGAAAGAGGACAAGGTAAAGTTACAGTGAAAGGATAATCGCCCATAAACAGAGTTCTCAAAAAGAAATCCCCTTGCTGACGCCTAAATATTGACCTTACAGTCAAAGAACATTAAGAAAAATAAGGCAGGGCCGGGCGGTGGCGCTAAAGGTAAGGTGCCTGCCTTGCCTGCGCTAGCCTTGGACGGACCGCGGTTCGATCCCCCGGTGTCCCATATGGTCCCCCAAGCCAGGAGCGACTTCTGAGCACATAGCCAGGAGTAACCCCTGAGCATTACCGGGTGTGGCCCAAAAAAAAAGAAAAATAAGGCAGAACCCATGTACAATTACTTTGTCCACAAGTCCCCAGATTGTAGTACATTATAACATTTCTTAGCAGTACACAAAGCAACCTAAAAAAGCCATGAGATTTATGGCAAAATCAGTTTGACTAACATGAATCTATTGGTAATCAAACTTTATATGTTTACTGATTCTTTATCTCTGATTTGCTTGTTCAGAATCTCTGAGGATGGAGAAAATACTAGGATGTCCAGAGGGAAGACTACTGCTCTGTTACTTAATTTAATGGTGGCTTTGTTATTGGAAAACTTAAGTTCCCCAGCTGCTTACAAGTCATCCATTTTCAAAACCGTGTTTTGTAATTTAAAATCTAATGGAGTTAAGTAACTCAAAACAAATTTAAAAGTTTGTCCTTTAGGGCCAAAGTGGTGGTGCAAGCGATAAGGCATCTGCCTTGCTTGCGCTAGCCTAGGATGGACCACAGTTCGATCTCCCTGTGTCCCATATTGTCTCCCAAGCCAGGAGCGATTTCTGAGCGCATAACCAGGAGTAATTACCCCTGAGCGTCACCGGGTGTGGCCTAAAAACCAAAAAAAAAAAAAAAAGTTTGTCCCTTAAAAATGTGGCAGCACACATACATACCCCCATCTATTTCCAGTTCCTGAGCACAGAGTAATTCCAGAGCACAGAGCCAGGAGTAAACCCTGAGCACTTCTGGTTTAGCCAATAAAAACAAACATAAAGATGGCGCCTCCCTGAGCTACTGCTTTAGCCAGAGTACCTTTAAGAGCCTTTGGAGTTAATTGGTTCTAAGCCTTTATTACATTCCACTCAGTGTTAGCAAGTTTTTATTTTTAAGTTGGAATTGAAACTTAGAACTATGTCAAGGCCAAACGTTGCTAAAGTTGGTAAATAAGGAATATGATTGTGAAGTCTTTTTATAGCAGCTAAATAAGGTGAAAGAGGAATTATCTAAGGAACTTGCTTAAGAGGATCAGTAAATACCTTGAGTCAAACAGAAAGCCTCCATCTTATTTTTTGAACTAGGAATTGTGTGCACATAATGGCATACGTGATACTTAAATATATTGTCATGTTGCAGACATACAACTTAAGTACATTTTTTTTAACTTAAGTACATTTTAATTGAAGTAACATCGCATAATAACATTACCTACATTTTAGGTGTACATCATTTAAAATCATTGCATATGTACTACATTTAATTCACCATTAAAAAAAAATTCAGTTCTAGGGGCCAGAGAGATAGCATGGAGGTAGGGCATTTGCCTTGCCTGCAGAAGGACAGTGGTTTGAATCCCGGCATCCCATTTGGTCCCCCAAGCCTGCCAGGGGTGATTTCTGAGTGCAGAGCCAGGAGTGGCCCCTGAGCGCTGCTGGGTGTGACCCCAAAACAAAAAATAATAAATAAATAAATTCAGTTCTATGCTTCATTATACGATTGCCTCCTTTTTATCTGGTTTTGGTAACCACTAATTAACTCTATAGTATAAAAGTCAATTATATATTTATCCATTGGTTTTCATTTGAGATTTTATCTTGCAGTAAGATTTTACGTGTATAAACTATATATGGACAGTTCTAGAAATGATTAAGTTGTGTAGTTTTTTTTTTGTTGTTGTTGATGTTGTTTTTTTTTTAAAGAAAAATAACAGAGAAGTTCACTGCGATGATATTCCTTGCACACAGCCAACCCAGGTTTCATCCCTGGCATCCAATATTGTGCCCCTGCCTGCTCCAAATTTGCCAGAGTAAACCCTGAGGACAGACAGATGTGGCCTGAAAACTAAAAGAAACAAACTTTATAGAGCCAGAGAGATAAGCACAGCTTGTCGAGCATTTGCCTTGCACATGGCCTACCCTGGACTGACCCGAGTTTGATCCCCAGCACCTCATAAGGTTCATTCAAGCCTGCCAGGAGCAATTTCTGAGTGCAGAGCCAGGAGTAACCCCTGAGTGCAGCTTTGTGTGCCCCCCCCCCAAAAAAAAAAAAAAAAAGAAAAAAATTTTATAGAAGGGACTGGAGAGATAGTACAGTTGGTAGGGCATTTGCTTTATATGCAGTTGACCCAGTTTTGATCCCCAGCATACTATATGGTCCCCTAAGCACAGCCCCCCCCCCCCCCAAATAAAAACTTTATAGAAAAACTTGTGGTTAAATTTTCTGTTTTAATTCATGGTATCACACTTTTGTTTTTGTTTTGGCCATATCCTGAGACACTAGGGATTACTAAGAAATGACTCCTGGCAGTTTTGGGGGGCCATTTGGGATGCTAGATATCAAACCTGGGTCAACCAAGTGCAAGGCAAATGCTTTACTCACTGTGCTGTCACTCCAACTCCTGTGATAACATTTTTAAGTAGTTGGTTAAAATTACATATTTTTGCAGTATTAGGCAATATATTGCTCCAGCAACCAAAATCAGTTGTACAACTTATATTTAGGGCATTTTGTTTTTTGTAGATAGATGGTGGGATTCAGATATTGCATTCAGAATGTAAAAGTTGAATATTTCAAATGGTATTTTAATGAATTATATAATTTTTTTAAATAAATGGACTATGGGCTCAAGAGAGTACAATGGGTAGATTATTTGCCTTGCACATAGCCTACCTGGCTTTGATCTCTAATATTCCATATCGTTCCCTGAGTTCTTTCAGAAGTGATTTCTGAGTGAAGAGGAGTAACCACTGAGCATCACTGGGTATGCCCAAACACAGAGCAAAAACACTTTTTCTGAATTAAGGATACCAGTATGCTTTTTGTGTACTACCCATCACCTAATGTTCCATAGTCAATCCATTTCCCAAGAATAAGTCCTAATAGTAAAAGTATCCACTACCTTTTCTTCTGTCCTCAATAAACTTTTTCTAACTTCTTATAATTAAACCTTTTTCTGTTTGAGAAAAGAATGCTTAATTGCCTTACTGTAATAAATGAAAGCTCCTGGGGCCGGGAAGGTGGCGCTAGAGGTAAGGTGTCTACCTTGCAAGCGCTAACCAAGGAAGGACCACGGTTCGATCCCCCGGTGTCCCATATGGTCCCCCCAAGCCAGGGGCGATTTCTGAGCACACAGCCAGGAGTAACCCCTGAGCGTCAAACGGGTGTGGCCCAAAAACCAAAAAAAAAAAAAAAATAAATAAATGAAAGCTCCTCTTAAGTAATTTATTACAAGGCCGGAGAGATAGCATGGAGGTGGGGCATTTGCCTTGCATGCAGAAGGATGGCGATTCAAATCCCGGCATCCCATATGGTCCCCCAAGCCTGCCAGGAGCGATTTTTGAGTGTAGAGCCAGGAGTAACTGAGTGCTGCCGGGTGTGACCCAAAAAACAAAATAATAATAATAATTTGTTACCTTTTATATCTTCCTAAGGTCTTTTAAAGATTGAATTTAATATGTCTTACTGATATTTTGGATCAAATGGGAAACTGCCATTGAGGAACCCACCCTGTGGGTGGAACCCACAAAAAGTGTTTAATAATCAAGTGTCTCTACTTTGGAAATGGAAACCAAAATCTTGGTTCAAGTAATGTGTTCCATCTCCTGAATAAGACATTACAATATTTACCAATTAAGTTACCCTGACTTTTTGCACATAATGGAACTGTTTCTCTTTATTCTACTTTCTAAAAATCTCATTCTAGTAAGCACTGTTGGTTTCTTCACCTATTTCTTTCTTTTTTTTTTTTTTTTTTTTTGGTTTTTGGGCCACACCCGGTGACGCTCAGGGGTTACTCCTGGCTATGCGCTCAGAAGTCGCTCCTGGCTTGGGTGACCATATGGGACGCCGGGGGATCGAACCGCGGTCCGTCCTAGGCTAGCGCAGGCAAGGCAGGCACCTTACCTCCAGCGCCACCGCCCGGCCCCTTCTTCACCTATTTCTTCTGATTTCTTGGAATAAAACTTATTTTTAGTTCCAGTCTACAGTTACATAACAGAAGCTGTGCTCTTTCGACTTCTACAAAGTATTAATGATTATTTATTCTGTTGAGGAATAATAACTAGCAGGAAGTCTCACTCTTCTAGTTATTGTAAAAGTATGACTTTTGATCTAGTCTTGATCATGAGGATTGAAGAATAATTCTGGGAAACTGGTCATAACATCCAATTGATAATATAGATGACTTCAAGAAAATTCTTTCGTGTTTTGGATATTGTGTAACATAGGACATTTTGATCGTTTTCAACCATGAAGGAACACTGATTGACTACTGATAGCAACAGAATGGAAAGTTGAAAGCCTGTGAGGGGCTGGAGAGATACAACAGTGGTTAGTGCACTTACTTGCATGCAGCTGACTGGTTTAATCTCTAGCACCCCATATGGTCCCCTGAGTCCTGTCGAATGGATCCCTGAGTGCACAGCCAAGAATAAACATTGTACACCATTTTGTCACCTCACCCCAAAACCTAAAAAGACCAAAAATGGGACCAGAGTGATAGTACAGTGGATAGGAGACTTACTTGCTCGGAAATTCTTTAGTGCAGAACCAGAAGCCCTGTGCACAGCTGATATGTGTGAGAGGGGAATTAGGGAGAGAGGAGAGTAGCCTAAATTAGGGATGCATGTTCCATATGTGTTCTACCATTGAACTGCATTCTTGACCCAGAACTGGTGGTGGTGGGTTTTTTGGTTTTGTTTTGGGGCCACATCTGGTGGCACTCAGGGGTTACTTCTGGCTCTGCTCTCAGAAATCGCTCCTGACTCTGGGAACAATATGGGATGGCAGAGATTGAACCTGCATCTGTTCTGGGTCAGCCACATGCAAGGCAAACACCGACCCTCTGTGCTACCACTCCGGCTCCTGGTGGTGGTCTTAACTGTTAACATTCTTCATTCAATAGTTCTTCCGATTTCTCCAGTTACATTAAGGTCACTTAGTTCTAAAACAATAACTTAGAATTATATTGTGGCTACTAATTATTATAATTATAATTATCTATATTTGTATATATTATAATTAACTAAAATAAAAGTTACACAAAAATCATTTGTCTTTTACTTTGTAAAAGATTCCTATGATTAAGTTCTGATTTTAGCATGATACTAGTGGTATTGTTTCAATTTTATATTGAGTACATCTGATTTAGAGGCGAGAGGGTAGCACAGCAGATAGGGGATTTGCTTTGTACACAGGTGACCTGGGTTCAATCCCCAGCATCTCATGTGGTCCCCTGAGCCTTTTAGGAGTAATTTTTGAACGTAGAACCAGGAATAACTCCTGAGCACTGCAGGGTATGCCCACCACCACCCCCCAATCTATCTAATTTGGTGTTTATCAGAATTGTTTATATCTTTTGGGTTTTGTTTTGGCTTGGTTTAGTTATGAGGACACACCCAGTGGTGTGACCCATATAGGATGCAGGGGTCAAATCCAGGTCACCTACCTCCCTACTGTGCTCCAACCCCAGATTTGTTATTTGTGTTTTTTTACTTTGGTATAACTAATGAAAGAGTCACTGGACCAGAAGTCAGGAGATAACTAGCTGTGCAAACTTAACCTAATAATCTTCAGAATCCCTGAAGTGAGAGAACTGACCTTCCGATATACTGCCCTATTCAACTGTGAAATGCTGTTGATTCCTGTTTCCTGGGACTGAGTCCCCTTGAAATAAAAGGTAAAATGAGGGGCCAGGCGGTGGCACTAAAGGTAAGGTGTCTGCCTTGCCAGCACTAGCCTAGGACGGACCGCGGTTCGATCCCCCGGTGTCCCATATGGTCCCCCAAGCCAGGAGCGACTTCTGAGCGCATAGCCAGGAGTAACCCCTGAGCGTCACCGGGTGTGGCCCAAAAACCAAAAAAAAAAAAAAAAAAAAAAAAAAAAAGGTAAAATGAACAAGAGTAACATGAAAGGAAACAAGGAAACAATTACTAACCTTAGTAAAAGAAGATTTAGGTGAATGGAAGCTTTGTAGTAAAGCTTCCTTCCAGTTCTTTCTCTAATGTTAGTTGTAGCACCTCTTGGCAAGTTACTTAGTTTTTCTGGGTCTCCATTTACTACTTCTAAACATCAGCAGTCATGATTCCTTTATGCAGGATACTGATACTTAATATCTATAAACATTTGGAAGAATAGGTGATATACACTGATGATATGCCACATTACAATCTTTCTCTCCACTGCAAAGAATTAAAGTCCCTAAATCATTGCCCCTTAGCCTATATGAATTTAAACCAGCTTATTGTTACTCCCTACATTTCATTTATCTCCGACTCTGACTTTCCATTGAGTGGCCTGACTTTTCACAAACGTATCAATTTTGAGAGTTTTTTTTTGTTTTGTTTTGTTTTGTTTTGGGGGGGGCCACACCCGGCGTTGTTCAGGGTGATGAGCAAATAATGGAGATGACTTGACCATATGGGACACTGAGGGGATCGAACTGTGGTCTGTCCTAGGTTAGTGCATGCAAGGCAAATGCCCTACAGCTTGCGCCACTGCTCCAGCGCTGGAGATGACTTGGGAGTTCATAGATCTTATACATCAGATAGGAGGGGAATGTGGCTGGATTTTACCAGCAACGAAAAAATATCTGCCTTTGTCATTTTTTTTTTTAAAGATGCTCCTGCCGGGTGTGGTGGCGCGCGCCTGTAGTCCCAGCTACTCGGGAGGCTGAGGCTGGAGGATCGCTTGAGTCCAGGAGTTCTGGGCTGCAGTGTGCTATGCTGATCGGGTGTCCGCACTAAGTTTGGCATCATTATGGTGACCCCCCGGGAGTGCCTGTGAATAGCCACTGTACTCCAGCCTGGGCAACATAGCGAGACCCTGTCTCTTTAAAAAAAAAAAAAAAGAAGATGCTCCTAAAGGGCAAGTTAACTAGAGATATCTCTCAGCTTTTACCTTTGGGAAAAAACGTTTTTTGAAAGAGGCTAGAAACTAAACCAGGAACCCACACATGAAGTATGCATTCCATAGGCAAAGTCCATATCCAGCCAGAAAAAATCTCTTAAAAGGCAACTAGCATTACTGTATCACGTACTCTGCAGCAGTTAATTTTTTATATTTTGGTTTTTGAGTCACACCCAGCAGTGCTCAGGGGTTACTCTTGGCTCTACACTCAGAAATTGCTCCTGGCAGGCTCAGGGGACCATATGGGATGCCGGGATTCGAACTGCCATACTTCTGCATGCAAGACAAACACCCCACCTCCATGCTATCTCTCCAGCCCATGCAGTAGTTAATTTTTAACTACAGATTATAAACTGACTAAAGAACTGAGCCTATCAGGAGCAATCCCTGAGCGACACTGAGTATGGCCTCCTAAAAAAAAAAATTAAATGAAGACGGAACAGTCTAATACTCTACTTAGATCAAAGAAATCATTGCTCTATGGGGAATGTGATCAGTTTTTTTTTTTAAGTTGAAAAAAGCACGGGCAAAATAGGAATCTGTATCGGCTACTCAATTCTGTTGTGAACTTAAAACTACTAGATAAATTTAAAAAGCTGAAAATTTGGGGACTAGGGATGTAGTTATAGTGGGTTTGATTCCATGATAACCTGCTAGGCCTTAGAAATAAAGAACAGTCTTACAAGAATTTTTTTAAAATTAACAAATACAATAGAATTAAAAATCTCAAATCAAAATACTGGGAATAAATACATTTTAAAATATTTAATTTTGGTAGGTTAAAATAATACACATATTTTCATTAATTTGTTTCACTCATTGTGCTTCATGTTTTTGTGAATCCTTAGGAGGTGACAGAAATATACAGAAACAGATTTATGGAATTTAGCCTTACTCAGAAAACAGGAGTTGTAGGGAGAGTCTTAAAATCTGAGGAACTATAGGAAATTACATATTTTCTGGCATATAGATGACTGGGCGTATAAGATGACCCCCTACTTTTCCTGTTAAAAATATAGTTTGGGGGTCCGGAGAGATAGCATGGAGGTAAGGCATTTGCCTTTCATGCAGAAGGTCATTGGTTCGAATCCCGGCATCCCATATGGTCCCCCGTGCCTGCTAGGAGCAATTTCTGAACATGGAGCCAGGAGTAATCCCTGAACACTGCCGGGTGTGACCAAAAAACCACAAAAAAAAATAAAATAAATAAAAATAAATAAATAAATAATATAAAATATAAAATATATAATATTTATATTATATATATTATATATAATATATAATATATATTATATAAAAAATAAAAAATATAGTTTGGTTGGGGGCCGGTGAGGTGGCACTAGAGGTAAGGTGCCTTGCAAGCACTAGCCAAGGAAGGACCTCGGTTCGATCCCCCTGGCATCCCATATGGTCCCCCCAAGCCAGGGGCAATTTCTGAGCTCTTAGCCTGGAGTAACTTCTGAGCATCAAACGGGTGTGGCCCAAAAAATTATATATAGTTTGGGCATATTTACCGTATAAGATTACCTCTCTTTTAATGCACACCAAATGAAAATTAAAAAAACATAAAAGAGTAGGACCCTCAAAGGTTAACAGTATATGCTTAAGAAAGCTATATTTTGGAGTGCCAACAATCATTTTACATTTGTCATTTGTAGTGAGTTACTGATTTTTTACTTGTGATGTACATTGAGAGCAGGGAGAGGGCTCCACCAAGAGAGCTGGCTGAAGTGCAGTGATTAATAGGACAGCTAGAGGGAGACAGAGCGCATCCTCTGTGTCCCATAAAAGCTGAACACAGGAAGGACAGAGCACCAAAAAGCCACATACCCGGCGGCTGGATGAGATGCGATTGGTAAAGATGAACCAGGACAAGCAGAGGACTGAGTGATGATGCTGGCAGCTGGATGGGATTGGCAGTAAATGGGGTGGATCACTCATCCCTAAAGCTGGAATAAGTTTCAGCATGCCGTATACCAGCATATAAGACGACCCCCTACTTTTAAGTTTTTCATGGGTTAAAAATTCGTCTTATACGCCAGAAAATATGGTAAATGAACATTTTTAGTCAGAGGGAGTCAACTTCAAATGGAGAACATGCTTTGCTCACCAAAATTCTAGATTAGATTCCTGACACCCAGGAAAACAGCAAAGGGTAGTTCCTGGTCTCAAAACAAAAAGTCATAGGGTAGAGAACTGCACAATAGTTACAAGACTGAAGTCTTGGGTGATCAGCAAGAACAATGTATCCAGAAACTTATAGGTAGAATAAGTACATTCAAAACTAACCTTAAAACACTAAGGAGACTGACACTATTGTTTTAAGATACAAAAATTAAGTAACTGCCATTAAAGTAACCTACTTCAATTTTCTTGTATTGTTTAAAAACTCTCAAAAATGGGCCCGGAGAGATAGCACAGCAGCGGTTGCCTTACGGCCGGTCCAGGACCAAAGGTGGTTGGTTCGAATCCCGGTGTCCCATATGGTCCCCCGTGCCTGCCAGGAGCTATTTCTGAGCAGACAGACAGCTCATCTCTATAATATATAAGTATAGGTATTTTTCTATATCTTAAGGATTTCAATCCTTATTTTGGAAACAACTACAGTATTAGAATTTGTAAGAAATACACGTATTTGGTTGCTATTTTGATTTTGGAGTCATACTCAGAGGTGCTTAGGAGCTACTCATCACATTGTGCTCAAGGATCACACCTGATGGTGCTTTGCAGGTCATATGGAGGTGCAGCTGCTAGCAAGGCAAACACATTAGCCCTATATCAGTGGTGGGCAACCTATTTTTTCACTGAGCCAAATCTCACCAAAACCACGAAAGAAATTTATTTCGAGACCACACACGGCACGCACTGACAGGGACTAGGAGCAGAGTCCTGATTCCTGGAGCGGCCACCCTGCACACAGAAGAGCCGCATTAAAAAGTGTAAAGAGGGGCCAGAGAGATAGCAGAGTGGTGTTTGCCTTGCAAGCAGTGGATCCAGGACCTAAGGTGGTTGGTTCGAATTCCGGCGTTCCACATGGTCCCCCGTGCCTGCTAGGAGCTATTTCTGAGCAGATAACTAGGAGTAACCCCTGAGCACTGCCGGGTGTGGCCCAACCCCCCACCCCCAAAGTGTAAAGAGCCGCATGTGGCTCTCGAGCCCTGGCTTGCCAACCACTGCCCTATACTATCACCAGCCTGGAGATATGTTATTTGATTTTCGTCTATATTTCTTGGCTCACAGTCTTCCAAATGCTTGAAATTTTTTAAGTGTTGAGAGCTTCTTGAGTTAGTGTATACATGAAGATTAATGGACAATGGTGTACCTAGAGAGGACAAAAGCATTCCATGGCTTTTTCTCACACTTTGCCTTATGCATCTTCATCTTTTCTATCAAAGAGTTCCTGAGTTAGTCATTGGTGATCTAGTGCAGTGCTGGCTATATGAAGTCCTTTAGATCCCCAGTAGAGTCTAAGAGGGCCATAGATGAAAATCACATAAGTGGAGGCACCACACTAAATGACTTAACACTCCAGCCTCTGATTCAGAAGCACTTTACCTTTGCAGAAGTGTAGGGTCATTTTGATAGACTTATTTCTATGTAATCTCATAGATTCTGGATATATTTTGATAAATACCTGGGAAAATAATTTAAGAATATTTACTATAGGGCTGGAGCAATAGCACAGCAGGAGGGCATTTGGCTGACATGTGGTCAACCCGGAACAGACTGGCATTTGTCTTACATGTGGCCAACACAGAACGGATCTGGATTTGATCCCTGGCATCCCATATGGTCCCAAGCCTGCCAGGAGCAATTTCTGACCGCAGAGCCATATGTAACCCCTGAGTGCAGCTGGGTATGGCCCAAAAACAACAGCAACAAAAAGTAACGAAAACAAAAAAAGAATATTTACTATATCTCTGGCAGTCCAGAGATAAAATACAAAGTTTAAGGCAATTGCCTTGTATGAGAGTTCATTCTCCAGCTACACATGATCTTCCAGCACATAGTCATTTCATTAGTTATAGGATGATGTCTTTCAAACCTTATCCCTAGGGACAACTTTTTATTAAAATAGTCGAAGTCAGGGGCTGAGTGATAGCACAGCAGCAAGACGTTTGCCTTGCACACAGCCGATCCAGGGCAGGTGGTTCAAATCCTGGCATCCCATATGGTCCCTCGTGACTGCCAGGAGCGATTTCTGAGTATAGAGCCAGTAGTAATCCCTGAGCATCACTGGGTGTGGCCCAAAAACAAAAACATAAACCAAAAAAATTAAATAGTGAAAGTCATAATATTGAAGTTTCTATGTCTTCTTAACTTTTTCTTGTTGTATATTTAAAGGATCATAGTTCAGTTTTAGATATAGGATGCTCTAGCATCAACCAACCTTTTCTTTTCAGTGATGACTTTCTTTAGTGGAATGTTGGAGGAGAAAGCAGCCAGTTTTTACAATTTCTCTGTACTTCATTCCAGCACTTATAAACTATTTGAATTAAAAAAGGAATTTTGGGGGGCCGGGAAGGTGGTGCTAGAGGTAAGGTGTCTGCCTTGCAAGTGCTAGCGTAGGACGGACAGCTGTTCGATCCCCCGGCGTCCCATATGGTCCCCCCAAGCCAGGGGCGATCTCTGAGCGCATAGCCAGGAGTAACCCCTGAGCGTCAAACGGGTGTGGCCCAAAAACCAAAAAAAAAAAATTTTTTTTTAGAGGCTGGCTAGGTCTTTATCAGAAAAAAAAAAGTAACAGTTACAAAATTTTTTAAACTTTGATGAGTTATGACTTTTTTGTAATCATTGAACACTGCAGCTATTGCTGCTTTACTCTCTCCTGGGTTGTAGCTTCCATTCTTGGAGCTTGTTTTGATTTTATGGCTCTTCTAATTCCACCTGTCAGGTCCAAGTAAGAAAAAAGAAGGCAAGATAGATAAATGAACTGATACTGTTCTTTGGTTCCCTTTTAATTGGCAATTGACTTACTTGGAAATTGCTTGTACCCCACAATTTCTTTATATTTTATTGCTGGAATTTATGTCTATAACAACAGTTACCTATAAGAAAAGCAAAAAATATTATAACCTAGAATAAATTTAGACTTCTTTTCTTAGGAAAAAGATAAAACCTGTCTAAAGGACTGTAAGAGAGGGCTGGAGGTATAGCTGGTAGGACACTTGCCCTGCATGCAGCCAACCCGAGCTCTATCCTCTTCACCTCTATGGTCTCCCAAGCAACTGCCAGGAGTGTTTCCTGAGCACAGAGCCTGTAATGTAAAAGACTTTGACAAAGCATCACTGGCTATGGCCCTAAATCAAACCTCAAGAGAGAACTGTAAGGAGAAACATACTGCATCCAGACTTCTTCCCCAGCTGTCCCTAGAACTGGTACCAGAATTATAATTAAAATTATCTTTATTGTCTATTTTTATCAGAGGATCCATGATTGCTTCTACTAATACTGATTAAGCTACTGCTATGGTATATGAATTTTTCAATAATACAAGAACATTTCTTTGCCACTTTTCCTCAGCATTTCCTACCCCATCTCACATACATCTCAGAATATTGTTTCTGTTTATTTGATAAATCTTCCTTTATGTTAATTTTCTTCACAAGAAAATATGTAACATTGGCTGTCAGACTGTGAGATTAAAATTTAAAGTAATTTTAGTAGACTTTAAAAACACTTAACATTTGTGGGTTTTGGGGGGTTTTTGTTTGTTTGGTTTTGGTTTTGGGGCCACACCCTGTGACTCTCAGGGCTATGCACTCAGAAATCGCTCCTGGCTCAGGGGACCATATGGGACGCTGGGGGACTGAATCGCGGTTTGTCCTAGGTTAGTGCGCTCAAGGCAGACACCTTGCCACTTGTGCCACCGTTCCAGCCCCCTTAACATTTGTTTTTAAGCCGATTTTACAATTCCAAATAAATTTTCTCTTAAATTTTCTCCTACAGTATAGCTGAAATACAGAAAGATGTGGAATACAGGTTGCCATTCACTGTAAACAACCTAACAATTAACATTAATATGTGAGTAGATTTTTACTTTATTTTTCATGTAAAGTGGCTTTTTAAAAGTGTATTATTTTGTTTATTTCTGTGGAGGTAAACTTTAAATGAACTTATTTCAAATATTATGCTAGTATAATTTTTATTATAATTTTTAAATGTTAACTTTCATCAAATAAAAACCCTATAATGTATTTTGTGATAAGAAAAATATCTAGGGGCCGGGAAGGTGGCACTAGAGGTAAGGTGTCTGCCTTGCAAGCGCTAGCATAGGACGGACCGTGGTTCGATCCCCCGTCGTCCCATATGGTCCCCCTAAGCCAGGAGCGATTTCTGAGCGCATAGCCAGGAGTAACCCCTGAGTGTCAAACGGGTATGGCCCAAAAACCAAAAAAAAAAAAAAAAAAAAAAAGAAAGAAAAATATCTAGAGGAAATTAGCAGTAAAAATACTTAGGACTGGGGCTGGAGATATAGCATGGAGGTAAGGCATTATTTGCCTTTCATGCAGAAGGACAGAGGTTCGAATCCCGGCATCCCATATGGTCCCCTGTGCCTGCCAGGGGCGATTTCTGAGCATAGAGCCAGGAGTAACCCCTGAGCACTGTCAGGTGTGACCCAAAAACCAAAAAAAAAAAAAAAAAATACTTAGGACTAACACTTAGCACTTTATTTTTCATTTACACTAGAGCTTTAGCTGATAGCATGCTAAGAAGACTAAAGAATCATAATGATAGTCAAAGGGATTATGCATGGAAAGAGATGTTTATATCAGAAACAAGATAAAATATTCTTTTTTATAACAAAAGTAAAAAATATGATCCTAAAGTTATAGTTACAAAGAGGAAAGTTTACATAAAATGATAGTTCAGGTCCACATAGAGCCTTAAATCCAGTTATTACTTAGTATAAAAAAAAATGGTTTGTTTAGGTGACTAAATGAGAGGTAAAAATGCACTTAACTTGAAGACTGGAACCATGTCTAGTTATTCTATTCCCTAGTATAGTGCCTGCATATAGAAAATTATATCAAGTATTGACATAATGGGTTATGAAAGCCAAATATTACACTATTTTAACTTGCTGAATAGAAGCTTTTTAAATCCTTAGCATAGGGTGGAAGAGGGGAAAGCAGTTAAAGTGCTTGTCTTGCACATGGGTGACCCAGATTCAATACCCAAGCACCACATATGGTCCTCTGAGCCCCTCCAGGAGTGATCCTGAGCAGAGAAAAGCACTGGGTAAATAAGCACTGAGCAAGGAATAAGCCCTGAATATTACTGGTGCTTTCTCTACACTATCCTCCCCCAATCTAATATCCTCAGAACAACTTCCTCTTAATGTCTTATATGTATAAAAGACCAAGTTTTATTCTTGACAGTTCTGCCAATAAAATTTGAGCCAACAGGGAGTAGATGATTAGAATTTAAAAGGAAGTATTTTTTATTTTAGAGGCCTATAGAATCCTTATCTAGTGATCTCTCTTTAAATAGCTCTCTAATTTTATTTTGTAGTAATCAAAAAATAGTAAGCTGTTCCCTTTTTTTTTAATGGAGAATTTACTATTTTTAAGTGGAAACCATGTAAGTAACCTCGTGATCAGGGAGATGTGTTAATTGGGTCTATTAGAATTAAGGAATATACAGCAATATTCCAATCACAGTACTTTATTTCATGTACTTGACAAATTTTAAACATGTACTTGACAAATTTTAAAAGTAGATAAACTACAAGAAAAGTCTGAGTTAATATGGTTTACCTTATATCAGTGTCTGATCTCATCATTGTGTGGGATTTATAGAGTTGGTGAACTATATTTGAAAGCAACCCATTTATTGAACTAATTTATAATTTTATTTATCAGGAATAAATTTATATATTGTATATTTTAATCAATCCAGTAACACATTACTAAAAATTTAATATATGAAGATATAATTTGCTTTGAACTAATTTTGTTTCAGAATGGTATAAAATTTGTTGCCTTTGTCTTACGTTTAACAGATTACTTCCTCCACAATTTCCTCAGGAAAAACCAGTGATCAGTGTTTATCCACCAATAAGACATCACTTAATGGATAAACAAGGCGTATATGTTACCTCTCCATTAGTAAATAACGTATGTACTTTATAACTTACTTCAGAGTAATATAATAGGTGTATTGCTTTTCATTTAATACTTTAGAAATCTGAAATACTTTAAAGTCTCATTTTTTTATTAATAATTGAAAAATCAACATAAGTAGTATAAAGGTGGTTATTTTGGGGCTGATACAGTAGCACAGAGGTTAGGGTGTTTGCTCTGCATGTGGTTAACCAAGGTTTTATCCCAGCATCCCTAATGTACCCTTAGCACTGCCAGTAAACCTGAGTGCAAAGCCAGGAATAATCCCTGAGCACTGCCAGGTGTGGCCCAAAAACAAACAAAAAAGGGTGGAGGTGGGTTTTTTTAGAGATAACATCTTAATGTTAGAACTTTGATTTCGAAATAAATTATTTCATCACTATTAGGAAGAGATAATATTTCAATAAGCCACAAAGTTTCTGGGTTCTATCTAGGTGCCCTGAGACCAATTTCTGCATCAGTATGTGCAGTGGCTTCCTCACATTGACAACTTTTAGACACCTGTATTGTCTGAGGATTTAACTCAGTTCAGCTCAACTCTGACACTTTCTTCCTGGAGATGACATCCTGTTCCACTTATTAAGGACTCAGTCTTTCAAAGATTACCCTTGACATCAGATGCAAGTTACCTATGTAAATAAATAGCTACAAATTGAATAGATACAAATAGCTATTCAATTTAAATAGCTACAGAATTGAATTTTTCTAGAACAATTAATAGAACTCAAAAAACCAGTTTCCTCACTAGATCAATCTTTATTACAAAGACTGTAACTGGAACATTGAGATAGAAAGGATGCATAGGGCAGGGGGAAGAGGCAGAGAAGTCCCACCTGTCTCCACTACACTGTTCTCACAGACATCCATGTGTTCACCAACCCTACTTTGGTGCTTTTATGAGGATTTATTACATAAACATAATTGATTAACAGTTGAACTCAGACTCTAGGTAGTGGATGATACTACGAGGGGAGGAGAGTGCAGAGCAGGGTGCACTAAAAAAGTTTGTGGGAGGGTGTAGTATTAACTTCTCCTGCAATTGGGGATGCTTTCTGTTAAAAAATAAATAAATAAAAAGTAGAGTTTCAGGGACATGGAATGATTCTTTTCATGAAAAGGAGGAGAAAGCCAAATAAATTCAGAAAACTATTCTAGCTCTTCTCCCCTCCCCAGAAAGTGGGGTCCTCTTTCTACTGGTGTCCCCAATATTCAAGAAAATATTATAGATGGTTTCGTGACATTGACATTCTGTTCTCTGCTTTTTGTTTAATTTTTGACTTGTAAAAATATATTGTTTTAGAGTTATCCTGATGGAACTTTATAATTTTTCTAAAAGTAATTTTGATTATACTGCTATGTTCTTTTCAGTTCACCATGCACTCAGATCTTGGAAAAATTATTCAGAGTCTGTTAGATGAGTTTTGGAAGACCCCCCCAGTTTTAGCTCCTTCGTCAACATCATTTCCGTAGTAAGTATATTTATAACATTTATATATAAATTTTAATTACTTATAAATTTATTGCATTTGTTTTATCAAAACAATAAAAATGTATTTTAAAAGATTAAGTTCTGCCAAAATGTTGCTTTCATATAAATACTATTTTTACATCAGCTACTTTTTCTTGTTATTTCTTGAATATTTACCCCCATTCTCTATATGCTACATATTACTATCATTTTTTAGTTTTAAATATATACTCATGTATTATAGTTGATGAAGATTTTAGTGATCTTTCACAAACCTTCCTACCCTTTCAGTAAAACAGTAAATATATGCTTGTTATTTAATCACATTGACTATATATTGTTGCTAGACTGCTAGAAGAGCAATCTTGACTTTCAGTTGTATTTTGAAATTTTTTCTTAAAACTATAACACTAAAATTTTGCTGAAACCATAGGTTCTTTTTTAGACATTTATATTTTATCAGTTTTTATATGAATATAAAAATTATGTAATAACATTACCCACCATAAAAGGATTTTTAGCTGCCATTCATCATTGTTGCATATAACCATTTAAAAAAAATTAGCAAATTACCATAAAATTTAAACTAATGTTTTTTTTCCCTCTCTTTTTTTAAGCCTATATAGTAACCCAGGTGGAATGTCTCCATATGCTTCTCAGGGTTTTCCATTTCTTCCTTCATACCCACCACAAGAAGCTAACAGAACTATCACTTCTTTACCTGTAGCTGACACGGTTTCTTCAACAAGTTATTCAGCAGCTAAACCAGCTGCTCCTTCATTTGGTGTTCTTTCAAATCTACCGTTACCTGTTCCTACAACAGACTCTTCACTGGTTGGTACCTTTAATTATCTGTTTTGTAACTTTGAAATATTTACTCAGTTAGCAAATATTCATGATTAAACTCTGTTCCAGCCACTACTAAGTCAGGCACAAAAGATTAAATCAGAGGTGGGGGAGGCTGTTAAGAATAATCAGAGAGGGCCCGGAGAGATAGCACAGCGGCATCTGCCTTGCTAGCCGCCGATCCAGGACCAAAGGTGGTTGGTTCGAATCCCGGTGTCCCATATGGTCCCCCGTGCCTGCCAGGAGCTATTTCTGAGCAGACAGCCAGAAGTAACTCCTGAGCACCGCCGGGTGTGACCCAAAAACCAAAAAAAAAAAAAAAGAATAATCAGAGACATAAACCTTATGCACTGGAGTAAAGGATGCACGGCCGTAGAGTGTTTGTTTGCTTTTCACACCGCCAATCCAGGATGGACTTGGGTTTGATCCCCGGTGTCCGATATGGTCCCCGAGACAGGAGCGATTTCTAAGATCATAGCCAGGAGTAACCCCTGAGCATCACCAGGTGTGGCCCAAAAACAACAACAACAACAACAAAAGGATGCACATCTTGATTTGTTTGTTTGTTTGTTTTTGATTTTTGGTTTTATTTTTGGTTTTTGGGTCACACCTGGAAGTGCCCAGGGGTTACTCTTGGCTCTGTGCTCAGAAATCGCTCCTGGCAGGCTCGAGGGACCATATGGGATGCCAGGATTTGAACCACCTTTCTTCTGCATGCAGAGCAAATGTCTTACCTCCATGCTATTCTTCAGCCCCACAAACCTCAAATTTTAAGTCATCTGTTCTAAAATAATTATTATTCCTTATCTATTCAGCTAGCTTATCTTACTAGTTATTGTGCTGTTCATAGTTTCATTAAGTTATTAATACTGCCTTTCACAAATACACTTAAAGAGTTTTAGTTAGTAGCCATATTTTTGTTCCAGAAAGAATGCTAATGCAGATACCAGTATGGTACCCAGGCCTTGCATTTGCAAAATGCTGAACTAAAGAAAGCATGCTGCCATTTCACCCCATAGAGAGGTACAGGCGTGACCCTAGTGATAAGGGACAAGCTCTATGAATTGGAGTGGCTCTTGGGAGTGGCTCTTGAATTCCATAGGAAGATCCTAATTTAAGAAAATAAGTAAGGGTCGGAGTGGTCGTGCAAGTGTTAGGGCATTGCACACGCTTACGTAGGATGGACCACAGTTTGATCCCCTGGCGTCCCAGATAGTCCCCCAAGCCAGGATCAACTTTTGAGTGCATAGCTAGGAGTTACCTCTGAGCATCACCAGGTGTGGCCCAAAAAGCAAATAAAAGAAAAATAATAAAAAAGGCAAATAAATAAAAGTAGTGAACAAAGACGAGAGTAAGGACGATGTAAAACAAATATATATACTAAAAGGTTGTGGAATATAATACAATAAAAACTTGTAAGTAACAGGAGCAATAAAAAAAAAGATGGCTGAGAACCAGAGTGATAGCACACTGGTAGGGCTGTCAGACCCCGATTTGATCCCTGGATGCCATATGATCCCCTGAACCTACCAGGAGCGGTTTCTTTGCACAGAGCCAGGAGTAACCCCTGATCGTCACCGGGTGTGGCCCCAACACAAGAAACAAAGAGGGCTGAAACTTAATACCATTTGAAACTCTTTATAGATAAGTCAAAATGGTTTTGGTTACAAGATGCCAGATGTTCCTGATGCATTTCCAGAACTCTCAGAACTAAGGTAAAACATTTAGAGTATACAATTTCTATGTTGTCTATATATTGGTAGATTAGAAACTAGATCATTTTCATATTTATGTTAAATAAGAACTTTAAAAATTCTCATTGTACATATATATTGCAGTTGTTTAAGAAAGTATATCTGTTTTAAGTCTATAGATTATATTTATTGAATAAATAATAAGTACATAGGGACTTTTCTAGATACAGTGAATAATATAATAATTACCAGGATAAAAAGGTAATTACTGTAACATGGAAATCATGCTTGTGGAAATTATTTTGGCTACACTTTTAAAAATATTTTTAAATTTTTTGTGTGGTTTAGCCATTTTAAGTCTATGTAGTAGACAGAACTTTGTATGTGGAAGAAATTAAAATTTTCTTGAAGTATTGGCATAATGAGTTTTTCTAATTTTTATTTTCTCAGTTTTATTGAGGTAGAATTGACAAACAGCTTTGTATAAGTTTATTTGACATAATAATTTGTCTTATTACAGTAAATTAAATTAAATTTATCATACAGATACCAAAAAAAATCTTAACCTAAAATAATAAATTCTTATCCTTTTTATTATTTAAAAATACTGCACAGTGGAGACTGGAGTGATAGTACAATAGATTGGGTATTTGCCTTTTATGTATCTGACACTGGTTCAATTCCTGGCATCTCATATGGTCCCCCATGCACTACAATGCAGAGCCAGGAATAACCCCGGAGCATTGCTGGATGTGACCCAAATACCAAATAATAAAAGAAGAATAAACAACCACACAGCACTGTTAACTTTCATTAGACTAATTAATTCCTGGCACCATATACAGTCCCTCAGTGACAGGGAGAGGACTAAGCCATGAATGTGGTCCTGGCACTCCCTTTTGGGCATTTTTAAATCTTCTTAATCCACCCCACCAGAATTGCCTTTGAAAAATTCTATAGTTAAAAAAATTTTAGGTGAAGCATATGGTTTAATTGCACAGCATGTATCTTGTATGTTAGAAACTTACATAGGATGTTTTTCCTAATAAATTAATAAGTAATATAACAAGTTTATAGATATCAGGAAGTAAGTTAGTAAATGTTTACTACATTCAACTTTAAGATTTTTAAGCATTGTAATGCTAATTATGACAACCCCGTGAGCTAGGCATTTGTTACATTTTATAAAAGACTTTCTCTTTTATCTTTGTGTTAATAAAAATCTATGGAAATTTCTGGGGCTGGAGAGATAGCATGGAGGTAAGGCGTTTGCCTTTCATGCAGGAGGTCATCGGTTCGAATCCCAGCGTCCCATATGGTCCCCCGTGCCTGCCAGGAGCAATTTCTGAGCATGAAGCCAGGAGTAACCCCTGAGCACTGCCGGGTGTGACCCAAAAACTACCAAAAAAAAAAAAAAAAAAAAAAAAAATCTATGGAAATTTCTAAACTAAGAAAAGCAAACCCCTCTGTTTGACTTAATTTATAAACTGTTTTTCCCATTTTTGATAGGGGAGAGATTTAGGTTAATTTTATGGATTGATTAATTCTATCCAAAATCAGCTTGAGGGGGCAATTGCACAGCAGATAGGGTGTTTGCCTTGCATGTGGCTGACCCAATTCCCGCATTCCATATGGGCCTCCATCCCAGCCTGCCAGGATTAATTGCTGATTGTGGTTGGTGTGTCAAAAGAAACAAAGACAAAATCAGTGTGACTAGCCAGGGTTCAGGTGCTCTTCTTCTTGTAGGCGACAAACTCTAGTTCAATTCCTGACACTGTATATGTTCTCCCCAAATACCACCATGAGTGATGCTGCCAGTGGATGGTTTATTTTTTTTTAAGTTACCTTCCTTGTGAATACATTTAAAAAAAATCCTCAGTTATTTTGAACTTTATTTATATTCAGTTGAAAAGTTTTATCATGGAGAAAAACTGACTAATTCATTAACCTCTTCTATTGTATTTTTAGTGTGTCACAACTTACAGATATGAATGAACAAGAGGAAGTATTACTAGAACAGTTTCTGACTTTGCCTCAACTAAAACAAATTATTACTGACAAGGATGATTTAGTAAAAAATATTGAGGAACTAGCAAGTACGTCTTCCCTCACTACTTAAATTTCCTGAGAAAAATGTGACCTTTGATAAGAAATAAACCATAGATTTATCTTACAGGAAAAAATCTCCTTTTGGAGCCCAGCTTGGAAGCCAAAAGACAAATTGTTTTAGAAAAAGTGAGTAATATTAGGGATATATTCTAGAAACCAAAAGAACACAATGCAAAAGAATCCTCTCTATTCTTATGATCTTCACAGCACTATTTACAATAGCAAGAATCTGGAAACAACCTAAGTACTCAAAAACAGATGAGTGGGTAAATTGTGGAATGCACAATGGAATCCTATGCATCTATTAGGAAAAATGACGTCATAAAATTTGCTTAAATATGGATGGACATGTAGATTATGATGGTGATTGAAATCAGAGGGAGAGGATAGTCATAGAATAATCTCACTCATCAGGGTTATATAAAAATAAAAAAACAACTGGGGCCGGAGCAGTGGTGCAAGAAGTAAGGCTTTGCCTTGCACGTGGCTAGCCTAGGAAAGACCAAGGTTCAATCCCCTAGTGTTGCATATGACCCCCCAAGCCAGGAGCGATTTCTGAGCAATAGCCAGGAGTAGCCCCTGAGCGTCACCGGGTGTGGCCCAAAACCAATAAATAAATAAACAAGTAAATAAAAGACAATATGATAGTAATATCCAGTAACAGTAGAGAGGAGGACCAGTTCATGGTAGGAAGCTTGCCACAAAGAGTGGTAAGTGAATTAGGGTTGTTAGGGTAGTTAGGTTTAGTTAGGGCAGTTAAGGCAGTGAATGGTCCACTCTGATATGATAGGTGGAACTGATGACTCTACACGGGAACGGAGCACTGAAAGGGGATAAAGAGACATGCATGGCACCACTTCATTAATGATAGTGCAAACCACAGTGTCAAAGAAAGAGAGAGAAGTAAAATGCCTGTCTCAGAGGCAGGCAGGGAAAGATGGGTGGGAGGCAAACATTGGTGTCAGAAAATATATACTGTTGAAGGTGGTGTACATTTTGTGACTGAATCTCAACCATAATTAATTTTGTGATCATGGTGCCTAAATAAAGTAATTATAAAAAAGAAAGAAAAAGATTATTTTGAAGAAATCCTATCTATTTAAAAATGAAACCATTTTTATTTTCTCTTTTAGTATGAATTACTTACACAAATGAAATCTACTTTTGAAAAGAAGATGCAAAGACAGCATGAACTTAGTGAGGTAAAATTGACTTTTTTTTTTTTTTTTTTTTTTTTTTTTTGGTGGCTGGGTGGCTATACCCTGCTGTGCTATTTGCTTCTGATCTATCCTGGTGGGGCTCTGGTAACCATATCAGGTGCTAGGGAAATCAAACTCACTTCACCACATGCAAGGCAAGCACCTTATCCACCATTTGTATTTTCACTCTCTCTCTCTCTCTCTCTCTCCCTCCTTCCTCCCCCTTTTACTCCCTTCTTGCCCTCTCTCCATCCCCCCAGCTTTTTATGTATAAATAAGAACTTAGGTGTAAATGTTTGAGACACAATTTCTGTTACAATAATAGCAATTATAGATAATAGAATTTTAGTTATATAAACCATTAGAATTATTACTTTCTTAAAAAAGAATTATTACTTTCTGTTGCATCTTAGTATTGAGATCTGATTTTATAAAGAAAGAAACTAGATCTGGTACATGAACAAGATGTTCCACTTATTTATTTCCACTTTAATCTGTTCTGTTTCAGTATTGTTTCACGGTTTTTGGTTTTAAGTATCTGTGTCTGGTTAAATTTATCCCATCACCTCTACTGTATTTTGCTCATTCAAAGTGAAACACAAGACTCAGCTCACACTCAAGGCAAGAGAAAAACAGGAGATAAAGGTCTTTGGGATTATTTTAGAATAGAAACTTACAATTTTTTTTCTCTACTATCCCCCTTTCAAAAATTATACTACTCATGGGGTCGGGGTAGTGGCATAAGTGGTAGGGCATTTGCCTTGCACGCGGCTAACCTAGGATGGACCGTAGTTTGATCCCCTGACATCCCATAAGGTCCCCCAAGCTAGGAGTGATTTCTGAGTGCATAGCCAGGTAACCCCTGAGCGTCACTGGGTGTGGCCCAAAAACCAAAATATATATAAACACATTGCTCAGTAACATGACAATTTGGGGGCAAGGGTGGATCATTCCTAGTGGTACTCAGGAGCTATTCCTGGCTGTATTCAGGGGTCATTCCTAGCAGTGCTTAAGACACCCATGTATGATGCCTTGCCACATGTAAGATAAGTACCCCAATCCCTATACTATCTTTCTGGCCCTGGAAATCTTGAAGCTAACAGAAACATACCACTTGTACCCAAGTTTTACCCTTCACCTGCTAGATGGGGTCAAAATCCCTGGATTTGGGGAACACTGTTTTAGAGGGCTTATAATCTTAGCTCCTGAATAACAATGATTTCCAGTTTCATAATAGTCTGTAACCTATGAAATGATTTCTCAAATTCAGTATTTACTCCTGTATCTAAACACTGAGGACCTGGGTGTTAGCAACTTTTTTTTTTTTTTTTCAGAACAAGACTTTGCAGGCAAATAATTATCTCTGCTTACTTCTGCCTTGTCCTCTTTGCCACTCTTGGTTTTCTGAGTTTTATGAGCTAAAACATGATTTACTTTTTCAGAGTTGTAGTGCAAGTGCCCTACAGGCAAGATTAAAAGTAGCTGCACATGAAGCTGAAGAAGAATCTGATAATATTGCTGAAGATTTCTTGGAAGGAAAAACTGAAATTGACGATTTCCTCAGTAGCTTCATGGAAAAGAGAACAGTATGTAATCCTCCTTACTTGAGAACAAGTGATAAAAAAAAGAGAGAGAGAGAACAAGTGATAGCCTAATGCTAACTTACTTATGTACACTTATGAGTAAAAAACTAACTTTAGCACTTTTATTGAGGTGTGGGAAACAGAAGAGTCTAATGATAGCAACCTCCTACTATCACTTTTAAATATGCTTGCTGTGGATACAGAAGCAGGTAATCAGATACCAATTCTATTTTTGTTATTTTGTATTGAAGCTGATAAATCAACATCAATCAATTCGGAATGGCTAGATTCCTGAATAGCCTATTTCACAAATTGTTGGGTTTTTAAAATAATTTAGGGGCCAGAGTAATAGTACAACTGGTAGCACGTTTTGCCTTACATGCAGCCAAACCAGGTTCAGTCCTGAGCTTCCCAAGAGCACAAACAGGAATGATAAGCACAGAGCCAGGAGTAAGACCTGACACCACCAGGTGTGGCCCAGAACCCATGCCAAAGAAAAAAACAAAACAAAAATCTAGTAGCCAGAGTGATAATACAGAGGGTAGGATGATTGCCTTGCATGCAGCCTATCTGGCTTCAATCACCAACAACATACATAGTCCCTTAAGTAGTCAGGAATAAGCCAGTCCCCAATTCCCCCACCTCCCAAGTAGGATGATAGTTTTTAAAAAAGGTTACATCATTGTGAATATTTTGATATTCCCTTTGTATTCAAATTAAATGTTTTTAAATAAATATTTAATTGAATCAACATGAGATACATTTAGAGTTGTTCATGATTGAGTTTTATTCATACAATGTCCAGCACCCTGCACCAGTGCAGTGCATATTTCCCATCACCACTGTCCCATTTCTCTCATGCCCTTCCCCCTGCCTGCCTTTGGGGCAGACATTTTTCTGACCTTTTCTCAAAAGAAAGATTTTTGTTTTATTAATTACTTTATTTAAACACCATGGTTACAAGGTTGTTCATAATACAGTTGGTTATTTTTTTCCCACACACAGTTATTTGGTATTGAGTTTCAGTAATACAATGCACAGCACCCTTACCAGTGCACATTTACCACTACCAATATCCCCAGTTTCCCTCCTGCCCATCCCCCCAGACTGCCTTGGAACAGACATTTTCTCTCTCCCCCTCTTTCTTTCATTCTTCCTCCCCTCTTCTTTCCCCACCTTTTAGACACAGTGATTTGCAATATTGTTACTGACGCATTACATGCCTACCATTTTATCTCTCTTCAGTACCCAATTCTAATCCAGAGTGATTATTTCCAGCTATCATTGTCAATGGTGTTCCCTTCTCTGCCCTAACTGCAGAGAAGTCAAAAGAAAAAAAAATTTTTTTTTTGGTGTTTTGGGCCATACCAGCAGCACTCGGGTTATTTCTGGCTCTGTCAGAAATCCGCTCTTGGCTGGGGGATGCTGAGGATCAAACCCACACCTGTCCCGGGTCAGCATGCAAGGCAAATGCCCTTTGCTACCACTCCGGCCCTCAAAAGAAAAATTTAAAGTATGTTTAGGGGCTGGAAAGAGTACAACAGGTAGAGAGCTTTCCTTTTTTGGGGGGTGGGGGACCCACACCCGTTTGATGCTCAGGGGTTACTCCTGGCTAAGCGCTCAGAAATTGCCCCTGGCTTGGGGGGACCATATGGGACGCTGGGGGATCGAACCACGGTCCTTCCTTGGCAAGCCTTGCAAGGCAGGCACCTTACCTCTAGTGCCACCTCGGCGGCCCTGAGCTTGCCTTTTATATGGCTAACCAGGGTTTGATTTCTGGCACTAAACAGTCCCTGAGCCATGCCTTGAGGGGTAAGGCATACACAACATCAAAATGTAGCTAAAGATAAAATAAAAAATGTATGTTTAATAGTAGTTTCTTGGCTATTGATATTCTCAGTATATGTCATTCCCCTTTTCTTGCTGAGACTCAAGCTCAGGGTCTCAAAACATGCAAGCAATTATTTTACTGCTAAGCCATATCCCTGACCTACATAATCTTTTGTTAGCAAACTTTGTTTTGGTATATTCTATCACTGTACTTAGAGTTTTGTTTTGGTTTTTTGTTTGTTTTTTGGGTGACCTGGTGCAAGGGTTTACTCCTAGTGGACTTGGAAGACCATATGGGGACTGAACCCAGGTCAGTCTCAAGCTCCCTACTCTACTATTGCTCCAGTCCCTGTACTCTTGATAGTCTTATTTATTATTAACCATAGGAATTTTTTTTCATTTTGAAACAAAGGTTTTTTTTGTTTTGGTTTGGTTTTTGGGCTATACCTGGTGATGCTCAGGGATTACTCCTGGCTATGCATTCAGAAATTGCTCCTGGCCTGGTGGACCATATGGAATGCTGGGAGATCGAACCAAAGTCTGTCCTAGGTCAGCCTCATGCAAGGCAAACCCCCTACTGCTGCGCCACCTCCGTTCCCAATTTTAATTTAATTGCAACTATGTGGTTTGCGAAGTCCTTCATAGTTGGGTTGAAACATAATTTCTGAACACATTTAGGAAACACATACTAAGGATCATTTGATAAACATTTTGCAAATTGATAGGCAAAAGTTACCTGCTACACAAAATTAAATGGAGATTGATTTATTATTTTAATTCTTAAGTTGTGAATTGCCTTTAACATTCAACCTCTAAATATTATCAGTAGATTAAGAGTTTTACAATTGTTTCAATATAGGAAGTAGTAAGCCTATGATTGGAGAAGAACTGATGCTCTGAATAATTTTTAATCTTATAGATTTGCCACTGTAGAAGAGCCAAGGAGGAGAAACTTCAACAGGTGATAGCAAGGCACAGCCAGTTTCATGCTCCACTTTAGGTAAATTATATTCCAGAATGTTGACTTGTATGATAATCTTCATTGAAGTGTTCTGATCAGTCAACTGCAAGCATAATATAGTCATACCATATTTTCAGAATAGCAGAGAAAGCTTTGTATTATACACTAAGCATAGTATATGTAGTATATCAGAATACAACCAGTAATCTTTTAGATATTTTTTAAGGATGATGTTGGTTTAAATGACAAATAAATTCTTCAATAGCTTGTTCTCCATTTTACAACAGGGATATTATAGTATTTTTCTGGCAAGTAGCCTAATTTTAGGGTTTCTGCACTAACTGAACTCCTAGCATTGACAGTATATAAGCAAATTTCTCTTTAATCTTTTTTTTCTTTTTTTGGTTTTTCGGGCCACACCCGTTTGATGCTCAGGGGTTACTCCTGGCTAAGAGCTCAGAAATTGCTCCTGGCTTGGGGGAACCATATGGGACGCCGGGGGATCAAACCGAGGTCTTTCCTTGGCTAGGGCTTGCAAGGCAGACACCTTACCTCTAGCGCCACCTCGCCGGCCCCTCTCTTTAATCTTTTTTTAAGACTTGTATAACCTAGCATATATTTTAGATCATCTGTTAAAATTTTCTATTTTCCCATGTTCTCTTTCATGCCACATTCTTTTTCTTTCTTTTTTTCTTTTTTTATTTTTTGGTCTTTGGTTTTTGGTTTTTGGGCCAGGGTCGGTGCTCAGGGGTTACTCCTGGCTATGCACTCAGAAATTGCTCCTGGCTTGGGGGACTATATGGGATGCTGGGGGACTGATCGAACCACAGTTCATCCTAGGTTAGCACATCAAGGCAAATGCACTACCACTTGCACCACCGCTCCAGCCCCATCATGCCACATTCTTGATTCTACCTTTGTTATCTTTGTTCACACTCTTTCCCTTTCCCCTGTTTTTTTGGTTTGGGGCCACACATGGCAGCATTTAGGTACTCCTGGCTCTGTACCTCGGAATCACTCTTGGCATACATGGGGAACCATAATGGTTGCCTATCAGCAAACCAGAGTTGCCTATGTGCAAGACCAAGCACTTTATCCACTGTGCTGTCTCTCTGACCTCCTTTATTCATACTCTTAGCATTTTTAGGATACCATTCTTTTCCCTCTCTTGTTTTAGGTTTAATTTAGTTGCAAGAACTATTTACAGTTACATATACATTGCTAGGTAAGGTAAGGTTACATTAAAGAACTAAAATGCAGGGAACTCTCAGTCATTGAAAGTACAAACATGACTACAGAAGATGTTACTGGGCCGGTAGCACAGCGATAGGACATTTGCCTTGCATGCAACCAACCCCAGATGGACCTGGGTTCAATTCTTAGCATCCCATATGGTCCCCCAAGCCTGCCATGAGCAATATCTGAGTGCAGAAACCCTAAGCGCCACTAGGTGTGACCCCCCCCCCCAATAAAAAAGATGTTGGGCTGAAGAAATAACATAGTGGTAGGGCATTTGCCTTGCAGGTGACTGATCCAGGACAGACCTGGGCTCGATTCCCAGCATCCCATATGATTACTTGAGCCTGCCAGGAGTGATTTCTGAGCACAGAGCCGGAAGTAATCCCTGAAAGCCACTAGGTGTGATCCAAAAACAAAACAAAAAAGATGTCACTAACTAAAATGGCTATCACACCCTTTCCAAGATGCCTCTTCTTCTCTTTTATTTATTTATTTCTTTTGGTTTTGGGGCCAAACCTGGTGATGCTCAGGGGTTACTCCTGGCTATATGCTCAGAAATTGCTCCTGGTTTGATGGACCATATAGGATGCCAGGGGAACGAACTGCAGTCAGTCCTAGGTCAACCTCATGCAAGGCAAATGCTCTACTGCTGTGCCACCACTCTGGCCCCCTTTCTCCTTTTTACACCATCTTTTCTGTCTCTCACTAGCACATGCTTTTTCATTTGCTTTTCAGAAACCTTTCTTTGCTATACTTGTATATCTGCAACTACCGTATTTTCTGGCGTATAAGACTACTTTTGAAACAAAAAATAGTCAACCAAAAATGGGGGTTGTCTTATACGCCGAGTATATCCCGAAAAATGTTTCAATATGCCACTAAATGAAAATTGTCTGAATATTGCCACAAAACGAATTTTCCAACTCGATCCTGCACCAATCACTGCCAGGCTGCTCAGACCGCCTTTCTAACTGAGCCAATCCAAGCAGGCTTTTTATGCATGCAAATTATACAGTGTTCTGTACCCGAATCTACACTGTAAAAAGCCTGCTCAGATTGGCCAGAGTCAGAGAGGACGTCTATTACAGTATAACCTTTGGACCTTTGCTTGTTGTGATTGGCTCACTGTGGAAGATTCAGTTGTAGCACAGGAACATTCTGTCTTATGCAGCAAATATAGGCCTAAACCTATGTTTTAACTGTAAAATTAGGGGGTTGTCTTATATGCCCGGTCATCTTATATGCCGGAAAAATACGGTATTAATGCCCACGAGTTTGATCATGACAGTTAAAATATCTATTAGAGAGCCAGAATGGATAGAACAGTGGGTAGGGTGAGTCTTGCATACTGCTAATATGGATTGGATCCCTGGCATTCCATATGGTTCCCCCACCATGCATTGCCCAGGAGTGATTCTTCTATTTTTATGATGCCATGCAAATAAGTATCGATGCTTAATGTCAACTTAATAAATAGCTAAAAGCAATATACTTATTTAAATATATAAAATTTTTCTCTCTAATAATCTATAAAAATATGTTTTTAGAGACTTAAAATGTGAGAATAATCTTATTTCTTTAAATAATACCTTTATTTAAACACCTTGATTGCAAACATGATTGTAGTTGGGTTTCAGTCATAAAAAGAACACCTCCCCCTTAACTAGTGCAACATTCCCACCCCTATCACCTTCCTCCCCCATGCCAGTAGTAACTCCTTAGCACCACTGGGTGTGGCCCAAAACAAAACAAAAACAGTCTATTAGTGATAGCTAAGGATCTTGCTGGTGGGTGTGAGGTTCTTTCTGATCTCAGCAGCTTAGCGTGGAAACTAATGCCAAGGTTTTCAGCCCTCTCCACTGGGCTGAAGGAATGAACTTTGGGATGGGAGTAGAGAAGTATCCTAAAAAGGAAGTAAATGACAGAAGAAAATTTCAGGTATTTCTCATTTCTTAACTCAAAATCATCTACCCTTTGTTTCAACATAGTTGTAATTTATAACATAATACTAATGCCAGTGTTGAATTGTTTTGCCTTTCCAAATTATTCTGTCACTCCTTGGTGGGGATTGATTTTAATGTTAAAGGAGGATGCACCTGCACCCCTTACACTTTGAGAATTACATGTATGAACATGATAGAAACATTTCTTGCTTCTTTTTTCTTGTAATCTTGTACACATATCTTAATTGGAAGGTAAAGAAAAAGATGAAAATTAGCTTAATTTAGTTTAATTAAACATTAGTTTTTAAAAAATTTTCTTTTCATTCCAGGTTTTTCTGAAAATAAACTGCTGAAAAAGGAATGGAACACAAAACAAGCACATTTATAGTTATGATTTGCAGACTGGCATTTCATCACAGATGCACTGTATAGACTGTCTACTGAATTGAGACTGATTTTGTACAGATTTGAATGATTACTATGATCTCTGCTTTGAGAAATTTTTCTGCACTATTTGCACTAAATATTTATTGTTGATAAATTCTCTCATATTTAAGTTCTACTTTCTCTTGTATTATTGATAAAATATGTAATTCTAACTAGAGTTGATATTTTATAAAAACTACTTCATTTAGATTTGTATTTTTAATTTGAAATTTGCCTTACTTTATCAAATTCATTTCTTATTTAGATTATCTCTCAGCCTTTTGGGAAAACTTTCTGTTTTGAATTGTGCAAAGTACTTTATCTTTCTTTCTAAGCCTGCCCAAGTGCCATCCCAAGAAAGTTACTTTTAATACATAAAATAAAATCAAAAGAATAAATCAGTTGCTCTTACATGCTGTTTATTTGTTTGTTTTAGATTTTTGGGCCACACCCAGCAAAGCTCAGGAGTTGCTTCCGCCTATTTGCTCAGAAATTGCACCTGGAAGGCTCAGGGGACCATATGGGATGCCAGGGATCAAAACTGTGTTGCGTGCAAGGCAATTACCCTACCACTGTGCATTGCTCTGGCCCTTTTTTTTTTTTAATTAAACAGAAAAAAAATACTAGTAAATAATACCTAGATGAAAATGTATTGTAAGGGTTTGTAGATGGATAAAGACATGCTCGTTAGTTTTTCAGTGAAAAAAGTAGTTGAATTTTAAGTAGTTGAATTTAACTGAATTTTCTCTTCAATTTGTGCTTTTTGTTTTGTGTTTGTTTTAGGGTCACACTTTCAAATGTCATAAACTTGTTTCTTATATAAATACGACTACATTTTATCTTTTTCATAAATTTCTGTATTGCTATACTCCAACTCTATGGCTAAGAATTTTGGAATCGTAACTTTCATTCTCATTCTCATTGCTTTATTCCTGTTTTAGCACAATGTAATACATTATGCTAGTATTTAAGTCAGGTAGAGTGGCTGGAGCAATACACAGTGGTAGGGTGTTTGTCATACACACAGCAGAACTGGGAAGGATCTAAGTTCAATTCCTGGCATCCCTTATGGGATATAAGTTTTCTCTAAGATATTTCATATTAAAAGCTTAGGTTACCCAGTTAAAGTCATTCGTCTTGTCCTTAAAGCCTATTGTCTACTCACTCTTCAAATTGCAATTTTGACTTTCACTAGTTCATTAAAATCAGTGCCCTGGGTGAACTGCCCTTCAGTGTTTCACAACTGAACTGAAAGTTGTATGTATAAAGGGAGAATATAGGGGCCAGAGAGATTGCCCAGTGGTAGGGCACTTGCCTTGCATGTGCCCCCCACTCCTGGAACAGACCCGGGTTCAATTCCCAGCATCCCATATGGTTCCATGAGCCTGCCAGGAGCAATTTCTGAGTGCAGAGCCAGGAGTAACACCTGAGAGTTGCCAGATGTGGCCCAAAAACAAAAAGGAGAATATGGGTTTGGAATACAATACTGTTTTGTTTGTTTGTTTGTTTTGGTTAAGGGCCAATGGTGCTCGGGTTACTCCTGGCTCTGCACTCAGGAATCACACCTGGTGAACTCAAGACCTTAGGAATGCTGGGTATCGAACCTAGGCCTGCTGCATGCAAGGCAAGTGCCCAAGCTCCAGTGCTGTGTATCTAGCCCCAACGTTTATTCTTTTTATTGTTTTTTTTTGGGGGGGGGACACACCCAGTGATGCCCAGGGGTTACTCATGGCTCTGTGCTCAGAAATTGCCCCTGGCTTGGGGGACCATATGGGATGCCAGGGATTGAACCCAGATCCATCCTGGGTCAGCCGCGTGCAAGGCAAACACCCTACCACTGTGCTATTGCTCCGGCCCCGTCGTTTATTCATTTTTAATTGAACAATTGTTGCCATTAAGTTGAGTTAATTTTTTTGGATTTATTTTGGATATTAACTCCTTATCAAATGCCTGATTTTCAAATATGTTTTCTTTTTTCTTTTTTTTTTTTTTTATTTTTATTTTGGGCCACATCCGGTAACGCTCAGGGTTACTCCTGGCTATGTGCTCAGAAGTTGCTCCTGACTTGGGGGACCATATGGGACACACGTAGTCCGTCCAAGGCTAGCGCAGGCAAGGCAGGCACCTTACCTCTAGCGCCACCGCCCGGCCCCATGTTTTCTTACTTATATGATAATTTTATTGTTTTGATGATTTGTTTTGCTGGGCAGAAGCTTTTTAGTTGGTATAGTTCCACTTATTTTTCTTTTGGAGTCAGTTTTAAAAATATCACTACCGCTGTTGTAAATGGTGGAGCACCGTAGGAGCATCTTGGCCCCTGGGTGAACCTCACAATGGATCAGAACCTGACCATCATGCAGCATAGGTGGTCAGTCATTACTGCCAATGCTACTGCAGCTGCTGTTGTTGAAGTTATTTCTGGGGGCGCTTGTTTTGGGCAACAACATCCACTGTGTTCACCACGATCTCCTATCGGAGCAGCAGCTCCTGGACATGGAGAACTTGGTCCTTCGCCTCTGACAGGATAGACACCAAGACCACTATCGTTGCCCCCTGGATCTGGATCTTAAGTACAGGGAACTACTGCTAGACTTCTAATAGTAGCTCAGAGCTGACCAAGTATCTGGTGCATAGTTACCTGCTACCCACTTGTTTCAATAAATCATCAGCTAGATGGACTATATCATTCAAGCTGTGGAGAATACTTCAGAGTCATAATTGCCAAAAGTCTCTTAATGTCTTAAGATAGGATACAGATCATTGTGATTTTTGTCTGAGTTTTTTATTCCACTTAGAAGGCAAATTGCACAGATTGTTAAACACAGGTAATAAATTATCAGATATTACAATTTATTTCCTCTACTTAATCATACCTTGACCTGCTTTGAAAAGAACCTTCGGGGAATTCACACTTATAAATTATACGTAAGTATGTAATAATTGTTGTGAAACGTACAAATCTCTGAGTAATCTGTACAATAAAATGCAAAAGTTGAATGAACTTCAGAAGAAAGCTGAGTCAGGCACACTCTTATGCACTGTTGTGGAAGATGCAATGAACACTACTCAAAAGCTTTGGTGTCAGATATTCAACTGTTCAGACCTCTGCAATGATTGCCTGTCATTGCTGTGCCTGTGTTCATTCTCTTCCTCCCCCTGATTTTCAATGTAACTTCCTTCACTTGGAGCAAAAGAAATACAAACTTGGCTTTCCTAAACATCTGAAGTCCTGCACCATCTTTGCAAACAATCAAGAAAATTCACACTGAAACCTACAAAAATGGACATGTGGGGCCAGAATGATAGCACAGTGGTAGGGTGTTTGCCTTGCACGTGGCTGACCCACGACGGACACGGGTTCTATCTCCAGCATTCCGAGCATGCCGGAACGATTTCAGAGTGCAGAGCCAGAAGTAACCCCTGTGCACTGCCTGGTGTGGCTCAAAACACAAAAACAAAACAATTGTACATATAACAGCATCTATGAACAATGGGAGGCACAGCTCAGTCCAAAAGAAAACAAACCAACACATCAAGTTCTTAAAATGCAAGGACTTTGGATGTTTTAAGTAAGTTTTCCATTTTCCTTTTCCATTCTGTTCTTAATGGTTTGGTATTTTTAATTTCAGGCACAATGATAATTGTCTATTTTAAAATGCATTTATTACTATACACAAGATAAGGCGTTTTTGCCTTTCATGCAGAAGGACAGTGGTTCGAATCTGGGCATCCCATATGGTCCCCCGTGCCTGCCAGGGGCGATTTTCTTTTTTTTTTTTTTTTTTTTTTTTTTGGTTTTTGGGCCACACCCAGCGGTGCTCAGGGGTTACTCCTGGCTGTCTGCTCAGAAATAGCTCCTGGCAGGCACGGGAGACCATATGGGACATCGGGATTCGAACCAACAACCTTTGGTGCTGGATCGGCTGCTTGCAAGGCAAACGCTGCTGTGCTATCTCTCCCGGCCCAGGGGCGATTTTCTGAGCATAGAGCCAGGGGAAACCCCTGAGCCCTGCTGGGTGTGACCCAAAAACCAAAAAAAAAAAAAAAAAGATGCAAGAACAATTTTTTGGGAGTCATATTACTACAATTTGAGACTTCTAATATTTCCTTATTAATGTAATATCTCAAATTGCAGTCTTGAAAAGTAATATTTAAGAATTATTTTGGGGCCGGAGAGATAGCATAGAGGTAAAGCATTTGCCTTTCATGCAAAAGGTCATTGGTTTAAATCCCAGCATCCCATATGGTCCCCTGAGCCTTCCAGGAGTGATTTCTGAGCATAGAGCCAGGAGTAACCAAACCCCTGGGCACTGCCAGGTGTGGCCCAAAAACCAAAAAAAATAAAAATAAAAATCATTTGTAGTAGACTGAAATATATACTTGCCAAAATAAAGTGGCAGCTTTCAAAGATTAAGATACAATATTACAATGTTATTGTTGCATATTATATATTTAATATGTGATTTATTAACATAAAACACATGATTCAATCTCTAGCTTCCTTAAAAGTCACGTTTGTAACCACTAATCTTTTTTTTTTTTTTTTTTTTTTTTTTTTGGTTTTTGGGCCACACCCGGCTATGCTCAGGGGTTACTCCTGGCTGTCTGCTCAGAAATAGCTCCTGGCAGGCACAGGGGACCATATGGGACACCGGGATTCGAACCAACCACCTTTGGTCCTGGATCGGCTGCTTGCAAGGCAAACACCACTGTGCTATCTCTCCGGGCCGGAACCACTAATTTTAAACCTCAACAATTTTTAGAAGCATAAGGCACATTACATTATCTTTGTAAAAAAGATTTATGGTTACTTGTTTTTTACTCAACTTTTATAAATAATACTTCATACATTGTTTTGTCCTTATCGCATAAGTCATTTGAAATCATTGGACTTTTATATTTGGGGCAAGATGTATTCATTTTATATCAAGGATATGCATTGTGAATTACATTGATTCATTTAGAAAATTATAATTTTTAAAAAAATGAAAATACTATTTTATTGAGAAAAATAGTTCTAGTGATAAAAATGGCATTTATAAAGACAATCATCATGAGAAAATTTTAATTTATTACTACTTTAAATCATATGTAACATGGCACATTATAAATTTTGGCATTAAGTTTTTGGCATTTTATAATAGCAGTTTTTCCTATGGGTATGTAAATATTTTTGGAAGGCAAAGGCCCTACCACGGTACTCCAGCCCAAAACCTACTTTTTTTTTTTTTTTTGAAAACCTACCTTTAATAAGCAAACAACTAGCAATTTCCAATTGCACCAAAAGATATAACCACCACCACCCATCCTTCTAGTGCCCTCCAGGGGGCAGTATTACCTACCGCTGTGCTACCACTCCAGCCCTCTAATAGCTTTTTCATTAAGTCTTTCGTTTTGCGGCCACACCCAGTGGTGCTCAGAGGTTTCTCCTGGCTCTGCGCTCAGAAATCACTCCTGTTGGTGCTTGGGGGACCACAAGGGATGCGGGGGATCGAACCCAGCTCATCTGCATGTAAGGCAAATGTCCTCCCCATTGTATTATTGCTCCAGCCCTGCTTTTTTTTTTAAATGAATTCTTATCTTTTTACAAATAAGTAATATATTTATTCTGCAATCAGTGATCCTCTTATTTATTTCTTTCATTTGTGTCTTATTTATTTTTCTTGCCTAATTTCTATTGGTAGAGCACATGCCTTGGATGTGGAGAACCTAAATTCAATCTCCAGCACATTTCGACTGAAATGGGTAGTAAATTGTGTGGCATATAGCTGACCTGGGTTCAGTCCCTGGGACCCTATATGATCAATTCCCGGAGCCTCATCAGGAGTGATCCCTGAGTGCAGTGCCAGGAGTAAGTCCTGAGCACAGCTGAATGTACACCAAAACTAAAAAGCAAACAAACCAACAAAATCAGTCTTCAGCACCACAAAAAGAGTAGAATAACTAATGTAAATAAAACCTTGGTGCCCCACAAGTTGTCTTCACTTTTTAAAAGGGTTGGTTTTTTTTTTAGCTTTTGGGGGGTTGGAAGAGTAGGGTGTGTGTGTGTACTGACGTGTGCTGATGAACATTGCCTTGTCTATGAATTATTGTCTCTGTTAGACCCTTTTCAGTAGTTTCCTGTTCAGTTCTTAGCTTTCAGCTGTGACTTATGTTTATGTCCTTACATTTTATTTTCTTTGTTAAAGTGTTCAGTGTATTAATCCACTCTTCTCAGTTCTCTGACTATATCTGTGTGACCTTTATTTTAAATTCTTTATCAGGTAGCTTGTTTCTGTTACATTAAGATTTTTTTCTGGGTTTAATTCATTTGTAAAGCATTACTGATTTCTCATGTTGATGATTCTATTTCTGCTACCTCTTCCAGTCTTGAAGGAGTTGTTTCATGTTGATTAATCGTGTAGACTCAGCCATCTAGCTATTTTCATTTCAATCTTTGTGACTGTTCAGACAACTTATTTATTTATTTATTTATTATTTATGTATTTATTGAGGGTGTGCAATGTCTTGTCACTAGCCCCAATAATGTTAATAACCCCAATTATGGGGGAAATCTTACCACGGAGATTCAGTCTGATTGGAATCCACATACCACAGGCAACATTGTAAAGTATTAAAAAACAACAAATGGGCCTGGAGAGATAGCACAACGGCGTTTGCCTTGCAAGCAGCTGATCCAGGACCTAAGGTGGTTGGTTCGAATCCCGGTGTCTCATATGGTCCCCATGCCTGCCAGGAGCTATTTCTGAGCAGACAGCTAGGAGTAACCCCTGAGCAACGACGGGTGTGGCCCAAAAACAAAACAAAGTAAAAAACAATAAATTCCGTAGACCACAACCAAAAAGCCTTGCAGGTCATCAGATGGGTCTAGAGATGTCCGCTGAGCAACAGTTAAAAATTAGAACCCTGGAGCCAGAGAGATAGCATGGAGGTAGGGCATTTGCCTTGCATGCAGGACAGTGGTTTGAATCCCGCATCCCATATAGTCCCCTGAGCCTGCGAGGAGCGATTTCTGAGCGTAGACCAAGGAATAACCCCTGAGCGCTGCCGGGTGTGACCCAAAAACCGAAATTAAAGCCCTGGGGCTGAAGTGATAGCATAGTGGTAGGGTAGGGCATTTGCCTTGCACATAGCAGACCAGGGTTCGATTCCCAACATCCCATTAGGTCCCCAAGCCTGCCAGGGGCGATTTCTGAGCGCAGAGCCAGAAGTAACCCGCAGAGCCAGAAGTAACCCGAGCATCTCCAGCTGTGGCCCAAAAACCAAAACAAAACCAAAAACGAAAAAATAAATTAGAGTCCTAACTGGATAAAAGGAAGTACAGAAATTGAGTCCCGGGGCTGGAAAGACAGCATGGAGGTAAGGCATTTGCCTTGCATGCAGAAGGTCGGTGGTTTGAATCCCGGCATCCCATATGGTCCTCTGAGCCTGCCAGGAGTGAGCGATTTCTGAGTGTAGAGCCAGGAGTAACCCCTGAGCACTGCTCTGGGTGTGATCCAAAAACAAAAACAAACAAACAAACAAAAAACTAAAGAAAGAGGACGGACGGAAGGAAGGAAGAAAGGAAGGAAGGAAGGGAAGGAGGGAGGGAGGGAGGAAGGAAGGAAGGGGAGAGAGAGAAAGGAAGGAAGGAAGGAAGGAAGGAAGGAGGAAGGAAGGAAGGAAGGAAGGAAGGAAGGAAGGGAAGGAAGGAAGGAAGGGAAGGAAGGAAGGAAGGAAGGAAGGAAGGAAGGAAGGAAGGAAGGAAGGAAGGAAGGAAGGAAGAAAGAAAGAAAGAAAGAAAGATAAGAAAAGAAAGAAAGAAAGAAAAGAAAGAAAGAAAGAAAGAAAGAAAGAAAGAGGGGCCGGGGTAGGTGGCGCTGAAGGTAAGGTGTCTGCCCTTGCAAGTGCTAGCCAAGGAAGGACCGCGGTTCGATCCCCCGGCGTCCCATATGGTCCCCCCAAGCCAGGGGCGATTTCTGAGCACATAGCCAGGAGTAACCCCTGAGTGTCAAAACGGGTGTGGCCCAAAAACCAAAAAACAAAACAAAAAAAATAAAAAAGAAAGAAAGAAAGAGAGAGAGAGAAAGAGAGAGAGAGAGAAAGAGAGAGAGAGAAAGAGAGAGAAAGAAAGAAAGAAAGAAAGAAAGAAAGAAAGAAAGAAAGAAAGAAATAAAGAAAGAATGAAAGAAATAAAGACGGAAGGAAGGACGGAAGTCAGGAAGGAAGGAAGGAAGGAAGGAAGGAAGGAAGGAAGGAAGGAAGGAAGGAAGGAAGGAAGAACAGAGGCCGAAACAAAGAAAGAAAAAAAGAAAGAATGAAAGAAAAAGAAGAAAGAAAGATAGAAAGAAAGAAAGAAGAAAGGAAGAAAGAAAGAAAAGAAAGAAAGAAAAAGGAAGAAAGAAAGAAAGATAGAAAAAGAAGAAAGAAAAGAAATAGAGTTCCCAGGTCCAAGGAAACTATGAATAACTCTATTGCCCTTAGAACGGGGTCTAACTTGAAGCATGCCCCTTACACTATAGCTTCAAAGCAAATAACTTTGAGAAATACTAAGGAGAAAGAGAAATACTAAGGAGGTGAGGGGCATTATTTTGCTGCCTGTGTAAGATTTGCAAAAAAGTAGCCGGCTAGAAACCGGCTCCGGTTATTAGTCCCACTGGAAGCAGGAAGTCAAGCCCTCTCGCCCCCAGAACCAGTGATTAGGGTAAGCTTCAGAAAGCCAGACAGAAACCAGGATCCCAGACACATGTTAGAGCACCCCTCTAAGTTGTTAAAGTGTGGCAGAGAAAGTACATGGTTCTGGTTCAGACATCCTTGGAAAGGCTCCATCAGTCCTTACCAGCCTTTCTGATGAGAGGCCTACCCCTCAGGCTGCAGTAGGCAGGGTACATCATTGACGCCAACAATGAGCTGTGGGTCTGGTGCTTCTTGCCTAGTCTGAGGGTGGTAGCTCTTTAAGAACTCTCCACTGGCTAAGATCCTGGAACTGTGTGCATGAGAAACCATCATCTTTATCCATAGCATTGTAAACTACAGAATTTCAATTAAAAAATTAAAAACTTGGTCCGGAGTTAGAAATTAGTGGTAGAGCATTTGCCTTGCATGTAGCTGACCAGGGTTTGATCTCCCAAATGCTCCCAAGCTTGCCAGGAGCAATGTCTAATGCTTTTTATTGTTTGTTTGTTTTGGGGTCATACCCAGCGGCACTCAGGGGTTACTCCTAGTTCTGCACTTAGAAACTGCTCCTGGCAGACACAAGGGACCATATGGGATGCTGGGATTCAAACCACTGTCCATCCTGAATTGGGAATGCCCTACATCCCCATGCCAGGATCGATTTCTGAGCACAGAGTAACAGAGTAACTCCTTGGGGCTGGAGAGATAGCATGGAGGACAGGAGTTTGCCTTGCATGCAGAAGGTCGGTGGTTCGAATCCCAGCATCCCATATGGTCCCCTGAGCCTGCCTGAGCAGAGCCAGGAGTAACTCCAGAGCACTGCTGGCTGTGACCCAAAAACAAACAAAAAAGAGTAACCCCTAAGGGCTGCCAGGTGTGGCCCAAAACAAAACAAAAAAAACCCTTGGGCTGGAGTGGTAGTGATTGCCTTGCACACAGCCAACCTGACTTGATTGTGGCATCCTATAATAATAGCCCCTAAACCTGCCTGAACTAATTTCTAAGTGCAGGGCCAGGAGTAACACAAGTGCCTTTGGATGTGGCCCCAAAACCAATAGACAAAACAAAACAAAAACAATACAAAAAAGGACTATTGGGGCCGTAGAGATAGCATGGGGGTAAGGCATTTGCCTTTCATGCAGAAGGTTATCAGTTCAAATCCTGGCATCCCATTTGGTCCCTCGAGCCTGCCAGGAGCGATTTCTGAGCATGAAGCCAGGAGTAACCCCTGAGTGCTGCCGGGTGTGACCCCCCCCCCAAAAAAAAAGGACTATTATACAGTTCTCAGGCAGCTACAAGCCAAAGCCCCACTGGCCACCAAAGCCAAGCTATATATATATATGATGGCATCCCTTAGCAGCAACTATAGAAATCAGAGCATCAGATAAAGATATAAGTTCTTTTTGAGCACAAAATTATGTCTAACACTGAACAGGTCTAGAGTATGCTAAAATAGAAGGGTCACAGGCTGAGGCGGAAAGATAGCACAGCGGTAGGGTGTTTGCCTTGTACACGGCCCACCTGGGACAGATCTGGGTTTGATCCCTAGCATCCTATATGGTCCATGAGCCTGCCAGGAGTCACTTCTGAGCACAGATATTGGTGTTGTATTTTAATCTGTGTAGTCTGGAGGAGCTGGCAGCCTACTAAGAACTGCCTCCTGTTCCAGAAACCTGAGCTGAGCTTTGTCTCCCAGAGTCAGGTAATCAAGGAGTATTCCCTAGGCTGTGGACACAAAAATGAGACACTTAACATACACAAAAGCTAGACATGCATAAAAAAACTTGTTCTGGGCAAGAGCGATATTACAGTGGGTAGGGCACAAACAGAAATTTGGTACTGGATTCATTCTGTACTGTGAAAGATTTGTTATTCACTTTTGGTCACAATAAATTTTTTTTTGTTTTGTTTTTTTGGGTCACACCCAGCAGCACTCAGAGGTTACTCCTGCCTCTACGCTCAGAAATCGCTCCTGGTAGGCTCAGGGGACCATATGGGATGCTGGGATTCGAACAACCATCCTTCTGCATGCAAGGCAAACGCACTATCTCCATGCTATCTCTCCAGCCCCAATAAAAGTTATTTAAAAAAAAAATGATACTGGTGCTGTAAGGCATAGCTGTGAAGCATAAAGGTAATGATAGTGTCAGACCAATGAAACACTTGGTGATTATAGGGGTTAGCAGGGCTAAAAAGAATGAAAAGGTGCCCTTCGGGGCCTCCTTCTCTGGAAATATCCCTATTGATCTCTGCTGGTATTTCTGGGATAGTTTAATTTCTTTTACATGAAGTCTGGGCACTTTGCAGATGGCCCTGAATCTTTACCTTATATTCTAGAATAAGTTCATCTGGGGGCATCATTTGAGTAGTTTCTCAGTTTGTTATAGTTCTTGTGTCTTGTGGATGTGAATCCTGTTGGCTCTCAAAATTGGGTGTTTTGTGGTCTCATCTCATAGGTACAGACCTTAAAATCTGGGGTGCCTGATGGTGTGGAAGGAACTGTTTATTTTCAAGAAGCTTGAGGTTTAAAAATTTCCGTGACCTGTTTCAAGTCTGCTTCAGAAGAAACTCCCATATGTAGCAATAGAGTCAGTGTTTGCGTTGGAAGTGAGTTAAGGCTCTTTTTTGGTGGCCATTTTTTTAATCCCAAATCCCATATGACAAGTATTTTGTTGCAAATGTAGAGGTTAGTTGAAAAACTCTTCAGAACTTAATTGTAAGAATCAATGCTTATCAGATATTACTAGTGAACTAAATCATATCCACCAGATACATAGTTTGTAAAATGATAGATGACAAAACTTACCCATTTTTTAAGAAGACATGACAGCAAAATTTTCTACTTATTAATTTTTTTAAAATTTTTGACTCACACCTGGCAGCACTCAGGTGTTATTCCTGTCTCTGTGCTCAGAAATCACTCCTGGCAATGCTTGGGGGACCACATGGGATGCCAGGGATCGAACCTGGTCAGCTGCATACAAGGCAAACGGGTTAACATTCTACCCACTTGGGCCCGGAGAGATAGCACAGCGGTGTTTGCCTTGCAAGCAGCCGATCCAGGACCAAAGGTGGTTGGTTCGAATCCCAGTGTCCCATACGGTCCCCCGTGCCTGCCAGGAGCTATTTCTGATCAGACAGCCGGGAGTAACCCCTGAGCACCGCTGAGTGTGGACCAAAAACCAAAAAACCAAAAAAACAAACAAACAAAAAAAAACATTCTACCCACTGTGCTATCACTCTGGTACAATAGTTCTTATTTCTTAAATTATCTAGTTCTTAATTCCCTACTTTGTTTTATTTCAGGAACCTGGTTGGTGGTTGGCCCATGCTGTCTTGTTAGTGTAGTCTTTGAAATAGCAAGGTAAGATTGTTATTTTAAAAGCCAAAAGGTTCTATGGGCCAGAGCAATAGCACTATGGTGGGGCGTTTGTCCTGCATGTGGCCGACATTGGAACTGGGTTCAATCTCTGGCATCCCATATGATCCCCGAGCCTGCCAGGAGTGATTTCTGAGCAGAGCCAGGAGTAACTCCTGAGCGCTGTCGGGTGTGGCCTACCCCCCCAAGCCATTAGTTTTTGAATTCATGTTTAAGACCCTGAGAGCAAATGTTGATTTAGGTTTATTAGGTATTAGACCCATGAGGGAGAAAAAGTAAATTTAGCACTTATTTTTTTTAACGAGAAGAAATGATATTCCAACAAAAGGCAACAAAATTATTAACAATTTTAGAAGTTAAAGTTAAACTTTAAATATAATCTTAAATCCAAAGCTCCTCATTTACAGAAATATATCTATTAATAAAATGTGTGCTAAAAGTAGAAATAATGGAATAGAGTTAGGAAAGGAGATAATGTTAGATGTTTTTGGAGGGGAAAAAATGCACCTGAAAGAGAAGTAAAGGGCTCTTATGCATAGATGGTTTCTCTGAGCTCAAATACAGAAGTAATGAGGGCATTTATGGTTTAATAATTAAAGCTGAGATGTCAACTTAACATAAATCTCAGTAATAGGTGTGCAAAGGTGTCAGGATATTTTTTCTGAGAAGCATGCCTATGACAAGGATGATATTGGATTGATAATCATAAGTAATGTAGAAATCACTCACCAGAGAAATAAAACTTGGATGACTAGAATGAATTTCAAAATGGAAGGAATTTCCCTTCTATCTGATAAAAATTAAAGGCTACGTCCCTTTGCTTCATGAAAACAGCTAAAAGAAACTAAGTATGACTATGGACCTGTTTTTTTCCTTTTCATGGCTATATTTTTTAATTCTCCATAAACATGTACCATTTCTTAAGCGGTTTCTTTTTCAATTGACACTATCCCCTTATTTTTTGGAAAGTGTGTCCTATGTCCTTTATTTGGAGCTGCAAAAAGAAACTTCAGGCAGTGAGAAAGACGGCTTCATCAGAATCTCTGTCCTTGCCACTGTCCTCACTGGGTGCGCATTCCCCGCCGCTCGGGGACCGACAGCTCAAATCCTCCACGCCAGACTCTTGATCACTGTTGCCCGACAAATCTGGATCTGAGCTCTTCAAATTGTCTTGGGTGAGAATCAGTGCAGAATCTTCATCACCTTGTGAAGGGCTCCGGGATGGAAACGATTTCAGATTCCCACTGTAATCCTGAGGAGTGTTGGCTGTGCTGTTGTCTGAGATAGAAAACCCTGAATATTTGCTGGTTCACTTTGCTTACTCTTCACTTTAGGGTGATTTATCTGGACTTCTGAATTTTTTCCAGCCTCTAAAAAAAGAAATAAAAGTTTTTAGGGGGAAATGATAAATAATTCACCTCTCTAGATGCATGCCTTTAGTAGTCAATTACTTCTCAGGAGGGTATAATGATAAGCACATGGAAATGAGATGGCCCTGCTTTCAAAGCTACGATTTTTTTTTTTTACTTTTGACAAAATAAATTCTTTGAGGTTGAGGTAATACCTGTCTTATTACAGGTTTACTATAAATGCAACAAATAAATCATCACATAATCAATAATTATCCCTGACAGTCACTGGAATATTTTTTCTCCCTTGTTTTCCTATTGATAGTATTGTATACATATATTTTATATATCCATAACATCCATCTTGTATTGTGACCTTGATACTGCCCTAAAAATTTCATTTCTACTACTTTACTGCCTCAGTCCCAACCCTTATTTCCCTCTATCTTCTCAGTAGGTGCAGCTCATGACATGAAGCTCACCACATAGAGTGATGAGTGCAGTTAGAGAAATAACTACACTGAAAACTATCATAACAATGTGAAGGAATGAGGGAAAAAGAAAGCTTGTCTCAAGTACAGGTGTGGGTGGGGTGGGGATTAGAGAGATCTGGGAAATTGGTGGTGGGAATCCTGCACTGGTGAAGGGGGGTGTTCTTTACATAACTGTAATCATACAACTACAATTATATTTGTAATCACGGTGTTTAAATAAAGATAATTTATTTAAAAAATAATTATCCTTTTTCCTACAAAAAATAGTTTCTCTGACCTCAAAATACATTTTTTACAGAAGTAATGAGGAATTTACTTTTTTATAATCACAGTTGAGATGCCACTTAACATAAAAATCATCCCTCTAAAGTGTACAATTCAGTAGCTTTAGTATAGCCACAATGTTGGGCAACCATCTACTCTTTCCAAAGTATTTTCATCATTCCTAAAGAAAATTTCTTTTCTGTGATAGCACAGTTGCCTTGCATGGACCAACCTGGGTTAGATCCCTGGCATCCCAAAGGTCCCCCATGCCAGATGTGACCCCAAAACAAACCAAAAAAAAAAAAAACCCAAAAAACCTCAGAAAGTTGCTTTTCTTTTTCTTCCTTCCTTCCTTCCTTCCTTCCTTCCTTCCTTCCTTTCTTTTCTCTCTCTCTCTTTCTTTCTTTCTTTTCTTTCTCTCTCTTCTTTCTTTCCTTCATTCCTTCCTTCCTTCCTTTCTTTTCTCTCTTTCTTTCTTTCTTTCTTTCTTTCTTTCTTTCTTTCTTTCTTTCTTTCTTTCTTTCTTTCTTTCTTTCTTTCTTTCTTTCTTTCTTTCTTTCTCTCTCTCTCTCTCCCTCCCTCTCTCTCTCTCTCTCTCTCTCTCTCTCTCTCTCTCTCTCTCTCTCTTTCTGGGGGTGGGGTCACACTCAGTGTTCTTCATGGCTTATTCCTGGGAGGCTTGTGGGATCATATGTAGTACCACAGATCAAACTGGAGTCAACCTTTCTACTATCAGCAGTTACTCCCATTCAACCTTCCCAGAGCTCTTGGCAGTTACAACTCACTATGGAGTTTCCTCTATAGGATGTTTTCTGTAAATGAAATTTACAGTTTAATACTACTATGTGGTCTTTCACATTTGGCTTCTTGAACTTAGTTCACACTCTCGGGCCTCATCCATTTTGTGAAATGTATGTGCTTCATTCTTTTTATGGCTGAATGATACTGCATTTTGTGACTATCCCACATCAGGTGTTCAGTTCATCCGGAGAGTTATTTTACACATTTTATATTTTGGTGTCATCAAGGAAAGTTATAAAATCAAGTATTGTGGGCGCCATCAAAATTAACTCATGCTGGGGCCGAGTGATAGTACAGCAGTAGGGCATTTGCCTTACACACAGCTGACCTATGACGGACCTGGTTTGATCCCCAGTGTCCCATATGGTCCTCAGAGCCAGGAGCGATTTCTGAGCACAGAGCAAGGAGTAACCCCTGAGTGTCATTGAGTGTGGCTCAAAAACCAACCAACCAAACAAACAAACAAACAAAACCACCAAACCAACTTGGGGTATGAGTTAAGAATGTGTATAATGTAAGCAATTGGAAAAAGCAAGCATTACTTAAGAATAGCACCCATTAAGAAATATGAAATAGGGGCCGGGCGGTGGCGCTAAAGGTAAGGTGCCTGCCTTGCCTGCGCTAGCCTTGAGCGGACCGCGGTTCGATCCCCCGGTGTCCCATATGGTCCCCCAAGCCAGGAGCAACTTCTGAGCACATAGCCAGGAGTAACCCCTGAGCATTACCAGGTGTGGCCCAAAAATCAAAAAAAAAAAAAAAGAAATATGAAATAGGGGCCCGGAGAGATAGCACAGCAGCGTTTGCCTTGCAAGCAGCCGATCCAGGACCAAAGGTGGTTGGTTCGAATCCCGGTGTCCCATATGGTCCCCTGTGCCTGCCAGGAGCTATTTCTGAGCAGACAGCCAGGAGTAACCCCTGAGCACCGCTGGGTGTGACCCCCCCCCCCAAAAAAAAATATATGAAATAGGAGCTGAAGCAACAGCACAGTGGCTAGGGTGTTTGCCTTGCATGCAGTCAACCTCAGTTCAATCCCTGACATCTCATATGGTTGGTCCCCTGAGCCTGCCAGAAGTAAATTCAGAATGTAAAGTCAGGAGTAAACCCTGAGCACCACTGGGTGTGGCCACAAAAAAACAAACAAAAAGATATGAAGTAAGCACCAAGGGTAATTCAGAGTAGGTGTGCCTTACATCTTCAAGGGCCTCCAGTTCTTCCTCTAGCTGCTGGGTTTCTTCCTTCACTGCCATTAGGTAATCTGTAACTGACTGCCGAGGATGCAGCCCCTTTTCAAAGCGGTTATACATTCCACTCCAAAATCTGGAAAGGAGAGCAGAGCTTTGTGATTCTATCAGATAACTGTAAACAAATTCTCTGTAAACAAAGTCTCAGATCTGGGGTATGGTTAAACCTACAATCCCACAATCTTTTTTTTTTTTTTTTGTGGTTTTTGGGCCACACCCGGTAATGCTCAGGAGTTACTCCTGGCTATGCGCTCAGAAGTTGCTCCTGGCTTGGGGGACCATATGGGACACCGGGGGATCGAACCGCGGTCCGTCCAAGGCTAGCGCAGGCAAGGCAGGCACCTTACCTTTAGCGCCACCGCCCGGCCCCATCCCACAATCTTAATGATGACCAAATCGCAATTAACAGGCTCAAAGAAGTCTCTTAGTTAAGAATCATTTTATGTTAATGTTTCCCTTTTCATGGGTCATTAAACTAGTTTTGCAGGGAGTCAGTTCGTAGACTGATGACGTTTTTGTATTTATGTTACTGAATTACAAGGCAGACATTTTTCTAGAATAGATTGAAACAGCATGTTACCATTTTCATTTGGAGGTGGTTTAGAAACTACCATTATGATTTGAAGTAAACTTAGAAAATCATTGGCTATATTAAACATTTGAAATCCAGCTGAAGAGAAGCTTTTTTATTTTGAAGCTTTTATTTTTACCAAAAAAAAGTGAAAACTCTTCTAGGGATATATATATATATATATATATATATATATACCCTAGAAACACAAAAACACAATACAAGAATGCTCTCTGCATGCCTATATTCATTGCAGCACTATTTACAGTAGCCAGAATCTGGAAACAACCCAGATTCCAGACAACAGATGAATGTTTAAAGAAACTGTGGTACATATACACAATGGAATACTAGGAAGCTGTCAAAAAAAAATGAAGTCATGAAATTTTCCTACACATGGATTGACATGGAAACGTATGCTGAGTGAAATGAGTGAGAGGGAGAGAGGGAAAGAGACAGACACAGAATAGTGTCACTCATCTGTGGGATTTAAGAAAAATGAGAGAGGGCAGAGAGATAGCACAGTGGTAGGGCATTTTCCTTGCATGGAGCTGATTCAGGACCAACAGTGTTTCAAATTCCGGCATCCCATATAGTCCCCTGTATCTGCCAGGAGCAATTTCTGAGCAGAGCTAGGAGTAACCCCTGAGCGATGCTGGGTCTGACTCAAAAAAAACAAAAAACCGAAGGAAAAAAAAAAAAGAAAAAAAAAAGAAAAAAAAGTATGGTAATAATAGCCAGAGACAATAGAGATGAGGGCTGGAAGTACTGGCCCATGAAATGAAGTTTACCAAAAAGAGTGGTGAGTGCAGAGAAATAACTACACTAACAACTATCATGACAATGGTAGTAAGAGAAATAGAATGCCTGTCTTGAAGATAGGCAGGGAATTGGGGGGGGGGGCATTGATGGAAGAAAGGTTGCACTGGTGAAGGGGGTGTACTTTTTATGACTGAAACCCAACTACAAACATGTTTGTAATCATGGTGCTTAAATAAAGATTTATTTTAAAGTAAGTGAAAACTTACAGTTATTAATTAACCCTCCTTTGAAAATTCCAACAACAAAACTTGTTGGGATGTGAACAAAAAACAAACTATTGCCATGAGACACCCTTAGTTTCTACTGAGAAAAGCATTTTGAGGGCAGGGTTCAATCCCTGGCATCCCATATGGTCCCCCAAACCTGTGATTCCAGAGCACAGAGCTAGGAGTAACCCCTGCACCATGAGGTGTAGAGCCCCAAATCCAAAACATTTATGGGGACAAGAAAGGGGGAGAAATCAGTAGTAACAAATACCAGATCAGGATCAGAGCAATAGTACAATACATAGGATATTTGCCTTGCACATGACAAATTCAGGTTGGATCCCAGCATCTTATAATGTTCCAACATTACTACTACTCATTAATTCCTAGGTAATAACTCCTAGCATTGGTGGATGCCCCCCCCCAAAAAAAAAGCCACCCAGGGGCCGGCAAGGTGGCGCTAGAGGTAAGGTGTCTGCCTTACAAGTGCTAGCCAAGGAAGGATTGTGGTTTGATCCCCCAGCGTCCCGAATGGTCCCCCCAAGCCAGGGACACTTTCTGAGTGGTTAGCCAGGAGTAAGCCCTGAGCATCAAAAGGGTGTGGCCTGAAAAACAAAAAAATAAAACAAAACAAAACAAAAAAAAAGCCACCCAGATTTGACATGTAGGTATCCTCCTGTGGAAGGTTTGAATCCAAATAAGCTTTATTTATTTTATTTGGGAGTAGGGGTATCAGAAAGTAGGAGTCTTGGCTGTACTCAGGGTTCATTCCTGGCAAGGTTTAGAGAATCACATGAGGTATTAGGGATTGAACCCAGTCTCGCTGAGTACAAGGTAATCACGTTACCTTCTCTAACACTATTCTGACCTCCCAAACTAGCTTCAAAACTCAAAGTCTTATACCAATGAAGCCTCACAGTACCAGAACCAAGGTTCATGACCATATTTCTAGTTAGGTCCTCAAAGAAGTTCACATACTTGTACATGAAGTTGCAGGGAGTTGTGGGGAGATGAAGAGTTTCTTGAGTCTGGCTGTGATCAGCTCTAAACAGAGGGTTCATATAGTCAGCCCGATTCTTCCAGAGGTGAGCCCATAAAGAATATGTTCGTTCTTGAATTCTATAAAAAACAAATATAAAGCCTGAAAATGACCAATCTTGGTCCATATGAATAATAGGTAAGACATACTTAAAGCTAGAAAGAAACCAGTACTGAATTTTAGGTGTCCTTGATCTATACAGCACAGAAATTTGCCACCTTTGTGGCTTCATAGTATTGTATAATTATCTCATCTCCTCTACTGTCTACACTGGCCTCAACAATAATCTCAAATCATCTGAAAAATAAATAAAAATGCTCTGTAAATTTGTGGGTTCTCACAATATCCATTAAACATTTGTTTGCTATGAACTAAATGTTTCACATGTTTTTTTCTCACTACATTCCCACTGAATTACAATGAGATGCATCCATTTCACAGATGAGGAAATGAGATTTGGTGAAATTAAGTCATTTCCCAAAGTCACATAACTAGTGAGTGAAAAGTCAGCAAATATATTAAAACTGACTGAGTTAGGGCAACCAATCACAAAACTTGGAAAACATTTGAGTGTAAGGGATGTACTTTGCTGTCTTTAATTACCATTTATCAGGACTCACACTTGAAATTCCTTAGAGAAAATAAGTTGATAACCTCTAGAAAAAGCTGTTTCCTTTAATTTCAAACAGTTGATAACTATTTGAATTAATCATTAACAAAATTAAAGTCAGTGATAAAAATGATTTTTAAAAAATTGTGGGGCTGGGGCCGGGCGGTGGCGCTGGAGGTAAGGTGCCTGCCTTACCTGCGCTAGCCTAGGAGACGGACCGCGGTTCGATCCCCCGGCGTCCCATATGGTCCCCCAAGCCAGGAGCGACTTCTGAGCGCATAGCCAGGAGTAACCCCTGAGCATTACCGGGTGTGGCCCAAAAACCAATAAAAAAAAAAAAAATTGTGGGGCCAGAGCGATAAATAGCACAGCAGTAGGGCATTTGCCTTTCTCACAGCCAAACTAGGACTGGTGGGTTTCAATCCCTACCATCCTATATGGTCCCCTGAACCTGGCAGGAGCAATTTCTGAGTGCAGAACCAGGAGTAATCCCTGAGCACTGCTGGGTGTAGCCCAAAAACAACAACAAAATATTGTATTTTCACTAATTTCCAGTTCATAGTATTTGCTATTAAGTGATTTACTTAAAATTCACATTTCATCTATTTTTTTCCTTTTAGTTAAAAAAAATAGTAGAGAGTAGAGGGCTGGAGCAATAGCACAATGGTTAGCCATTTGCCTTGCAATATATAAAATAAGGCTGACCTGGGTTTGATTCCTGGTATCCATACTGTCCCCTTAGACTGCCAAGAGGAGAGTTTTGAATGCAGAACCAGCAGAAGCACTGCCATGTGTGCCCTCCCAAATATTTAACAGCAGAATTTGATCATGAGAGTGCCTTGATTTTCACGTTTGCAAATCTTCTAACAGTATAGACTAAGAAAAAAATCTGATATTACTTGTAAGCGCGAAAATGACTTTCTCTAACTATAGAAAATTTCCTTTCAATATTAGTCTGTCATATTACCAATTTATCTCTGTATAGTAAGCAGAAACTGACAGTTGACAACAGAAATCATTTTTGAAATAATATGAGAAAAAATACAAGAGCTTTTCATTTCTCTCTATAGATGTGTCTGAAATAGTCTTCCTAATGAAGAAAGGCACGTGAAATTCTCAGTGACCAAAAATCATTAGAGGAAACAAAACAGAAAACTTACTTGAGTTCTCGTCTCTCCTTTTGGCTGTTACACAGGAAGTTTCCAAACTGGCAGGAATATATGTGATGCTGAATGTGAATTAGAAATCTCTCATTGAACTCAAAGGCACAGGGAAACTGTTCCATTAACTGCCACACACACTCAATGAACTGGTCAATGACTGGGGAGATCTCTTTTGGGTCACCATCTAGATTTCCATATCTATAAAATGAAGTATTTGAGACTTTGAATTTTAAATTAGAAAGTATAAATGCAAAAAAATCATAAAAGCAGATTAATTTATAAATAAATTTGTCTTACAAACTCAAGATACACAAATGGAAAATTAACTATAAATTCCAATGTCAAGGGAACCTGGAAGAGATGTGGTAAAGAACCTAATGATATAATTACAAAAGAAAATATTAGTGGTCCCAAATAAAATTCAAAATATTCCATAGACATAGAATATTCTTTAATTCAGCTTCTAAAGGTATACCATAAATTTTGAAAATTTTAAAACACTACTGTGCTTCCAAAAAAAAAAAAAAACGGCAGGAAGGGGCTGGAGAGATAGCACAGAGGTAGGGTATTTGCCTTGCACGCAGCTGATCCAGGATGGACAGTAGTTTGAATCCCAGCACCCCATGCCTGCCAGGAGCGATTTCTGAGCTCAGAGCCACAAGTAACACCTGAACACCACCGTGTATGACCCCCCCCCCCCAAAGGCAGAAAGATATGTCTAAGCAACTGGTTTCATTTGAAAAATTACATTTCACTTTAGCACTGTTTTCTTGAGAAAGGATAGAAAAGAAAACTTGACAAAATGGGGCCGGAGCAATAGCACAGAGGGTAGGTTGGTTGTCTTGCACATGGCCTCCCAGGACTCAATCCCTGCCATCCTATATGGTCCCCCAAGCCTGCCAGAGTGATTTCTGAGCACAGAGTCAGGAGTAACCCAAGTGCCATTGGGTGTGGTCCCAAAACAAAACAAACTTGAAAAAATAAGGATTTCCCAAGTTTCCAGGGACATTTACTTCTAGTAAAAATTAAAACCTGTCACACACACAAACACATACACACATATGTTAGGTAAAAGATAAATCTTGTCAGAATTTAGACCTACATAACTACATATCTCCCATATCTTGACTTTTTTTTAATGAGTATGTCAAAAATTTTTTCCTCAGGGCTGGAGCATAACACAGAGGGTAGACATTTGCCTTGCATGCAACCAACCAGGGTTCAATCCCCGGCATCCCATATGGTCCTTTGAGCCTGCTAGGAGTAATTTCTGAGTACAGAGTTAAGAGTAACTGAACATTGCCTGGTGTGGCAAAAAATAATAATAATAAAAATCTTCCCTCATATTTATATTTGTTTTTAAATGAAGACTGGCTAGTTCTAGATGTTAAACAAATTGTGATCATTCAATAATTTATGCTAATAAAATTATAGTGTATAATTAAACTAATACGTCCATTAGATCTCTATTAAAAAAAGACTAACAATTACAATTAACCAGCTAGTCATCATACCCAAATTCTTTCTGTCCATATTTCCTCTATCTCAGAGACCCTAAGTACATAGCAGTCCTTACAATTCCCAAACTGAAAATAGCAATGTGATCTGAGAAAGGGTATTTAATTATAAGAGAATTCCAGAAACACCACCAAATCAATGTAAAGAACACTTAAAAAGGGTTAGTTGGGGAAGATAATTCCAAAAATTAGATGTTATTTTAGGAAAACACTAAAGGAGTCAAGAATGTGTTTCAAAAGAGCAAATAAAATTATTTGCATAAGGTCTAGATTTAAATACTAGCAATGGAAGGCTAGACTATACAGCTATATTATCAATACTAACAACAACAACAAAAAAGGCTCCAGAAACAAGAGCTTCTATTTACTGAAAGCCCAAGTTTACAGGCCAGGCACATATCTAGGCTAGTTTCATATGATTTTAGAGACTTTACTATAGAGCCCAGGAGCTAGAAAGACCAGCCCATTTCACAATGTAAGATGAGCATTCATCTTACAATGAGTGTACAGTTAGTACATGCCAGAACCTAGATTTGGTGAGTCATTCTGTCATACCTGTAGGTCATCTGTTAGGCAGGACTTCCCCAGGGATCCCTGGAACAGATTTCACCTATGATATGAATACCTTTGGACAAGCTCACTTTCATCCCCAGGAACTTAAGGAAAAATTTACTCGGACCATTAACACTGACAGCTTAAACTGATGTTTGATCTTTCAGTGGAGAAGAAACACTGGAGCACAGGTGGAGAATCTGGAGCATATGGGTGATGGCAGCAAAACTCAATCTGTCTTCATCAAATTGTGGGGAAAGGTGAGGAGGGAGGTTAGATCAGAAGTGGCAAAGAGATAGGGATGGAGGATTGTGGGCTTTTTGATGATTGTGGTTTGCAGCCATTTTACCCCTCAATGCCACAAATGTACACACGATTGTAAATCTATTAATAAACTACTATAAAAATATAAATAAGGGGCCGGGCGGTGGCGCTGGAGGTAAGGTGCCTGCCTTGCCTGCGCTAGCCTAGGACGGACCGCGGTTCGATTCCCCCGGCGTCCCATATGGTCCCCCAAGAAGCCAGGAGCAACTTCTGAGCGCATAGCCAGGAGTAACCCCTGAGCGTCACAGGGTGTGGCCCAAAAACCAAAAAAAAAAAAAATACAAATAAAATTTAAAGTGGAATAGTTTAGTAAGTCAAAAGTATGTAACAAGAGGAAGGGAAAGCAGATATTCTCTAGGGAACAATATTGTACCCCAGGGACTGAACCTGGGTTGCATGTGTACAAGGAAAATGCCTTAGCCCATGTACTATTTGCTCAAGTCCCCAAAATTTTCATACACACATATTTTTAAAAACAAAGTTATTTGGGCCAGGAGAGATAGCACAGTGGCGCTTGCCTTGCAAGCAGCCGATCCAGGACCAAAGGTGGTTGGTTCGAATCCCGGTGTCCCATATGTTCCCCTGTGCCTGCCAGGAGCTATTTCTGAGCAGACAGCCAGGAGTAACCCCTGAGCATCACTGGGTGTGGCCCAAAAAACAAAAAAAACAAACAAACACAAAGTTATTTCCTTCTCATCCCCTCAGAACTCAGAAAAAAAAAACCCACAATGTTTTAAATCTTAGATATTAAATATAGTAGATTTTTAATTATTTCTTACCTATGATTAAACTTATGACCAAAGGAAATCCAGTCCTTTTCAATTAATACCTATACAAGAAGAAATACAAATATTATAAAAGCAAATGAAAAAAAAAAAACAACAGATATCACAATCAGTGTTGGAGGATTCCAAATTCTTGGAGTGGAAGCAATTGTCTCCTAAAATTGCCTGCCTCCTCAGACTGCCTGCCAGTGCATGGACCATCGAAGATCACTTACAGGCAAATTAAGGAAATGGATATATGAAAATGCAAATACCCTCTATGTATTTATAGAGATGTAAAGACCTTTCTATGAGACAGACACTGACCATCTTTCACATATCATCTCCTTTCATTGTGAGCTATGGCTCTCCATCAATCCCATTTAATAGTAGGAGAAAGTAAACTAGACTAAGTAAGATCTTGCAACTCAATAGTGGTGGATGTTAGCTCTTAATATAGTCCTTACTTTTGCTTTTCTCCATGACTTCTGTGGGTTTATTTTTTTAAGGGAGAGGATCAGGGGGCCTCACAGCAAGTACTTGTGGGGGAGTGGGGAGGCTACTCTGTGGTATCAGGGATCAAACCCAGGTCCCTTGCATGAACTACATGAACTTAGCTCATTGAGCTCTCAGCCCTCAGAGTCCATTTCTTCAACAATATGATAATGTTTTGCAATATTACAACAAAGATTAATTTTGGGGGTTTCGTTTGGAGCCACCTGGCAGCATTCAAGGATTATTTCTGACTCTGCACTCAAAATCACTCCTGGCAGACTTGGGGACCATATGGGATGCCAGGAATTTAATGTAGGTCCATCCTGAGTCGGCAGCATGAAAGGCAAACACCCTACTGCTGTGCTATCACTCCAGCCCCCAAAGACAAATATTTTTATAAGTGATTAGAAATGTTTCCCAGTAAAAATAATTCTTAAAGAACATATATTTGGGACCATAAACATTAGCCCTGCCTTAGAATTAGAGTTAAATTGGGTTTATAAACTCAAAGTATCTGAACTTCTAAAGATTTTAATTAAAATAACTGCATGTCTGGGGCCAGAGTGATAGCACAGCGGTAGGGCATTTGCCTTACACATGGCTGACCCAGGACGAACCCAGGTTCGATTCCCTGGCATCCCATATGGTTCCCTGAGCCAGCCAGAAACAATTTCTGAGCACAGAGCCAGGAGTAACCCCTGAGTGTCACCAGTTGTGGCCCAAAAACCAAAAATAAATAACTCATATGACCAAGCTCACTTTGATAATTGGTGTAATTTGGTGACAGGGTGTAGCCCTGTAGGCCCCCAGCACCAGTAGAGTGACCAGATTGTAGAACCCAAGAAACACCCAATTTGTCCAAGAATTGCTAAAAGATTCCCCCTGGGTCTTTTGTGAACCAACTGGGAGCATTACCCATCCCAAATGAGTAAAATAGGAAATAAATCCCTCATTACTACTAATATACTAAAATTGTCAGTGAGTTCTCCTAGAATGTATCTATATAGAGTATCTATATAGAAGTTTTGTCCTTGACTGCTCTGAAGTCTAAAGGATAGAGTCACAGAATCAAAGAAAGGTAGAAAAAGATAGTGGAAATAAAGAGGTTCAGGAACATAGCAAAGCTGTCTATCACAGTATCTGCCAATTTTCTCACACTCAGAAAAAGGCCTGAGAGGAAACCTGAATCTTCTCTCTCATTCCAAACATTACTTGATCAAGATCATCCCATAGGATTCTCTGAACACTGCCAGGGGCAATTCCTGAGTACAGAGCTAGGAGTAACCCTTGAGCATAGCATGGGGCCCAAACAAACAACAACAAAAAATGAAGACTCTAGAAGATAAGGTATTCATAATGGCAGGAAGGAAAAAAACATACTAAAATGGTCAACAGTCCCTTCCAGAGAGATAATACAGTGGGTAAGGAGCTTGCGGGTAAGGAGCTTGCATTTCACAACTATAAAGAGTCACTTTAGAAGAAAAACAAAACAAAACAAAAAACAAGAAAAAAAAAGAGTCACTTTAGGAGCTGAAGCGATTGCATGGCAAGTAGTGTTTGCCTTGCACGTGACCAACCCAGGTTTGATTCTTGGCATCCCATATGGTTCCCTGAGCCTGCCAGGAGTGATTTCAGAGCACAGAGCAAGGAGTAACTCCTGAGTACCACTGAATGTATTCCCAAAACCAAAATAAATTAAGGTAAGATAAGATAAAATAAAATAGGGGGCCGGGCGGTGGCGCTAAAGGTAAGGTGCCTGCCTTGCCTGCGCTAGCCTTGGACGGACCGCGGTTCGATCCCCCAGTGTCCCATATGGTCCCCCAAGCCAGGAGCAACTTCTGAGCACATAGCCAGGAGTAACCCCTGAGCATTACCGGGTGTGGCCCAAAAATCAAAAAAAAAAAAAGATAAAATAAAATAGTCACTTTATATTTTTATGCAATAGGGCAGGAGAGATAGCATAGAGGGGTAAGGTGTTGTCTTACGCACAACTGGGGTCCTAGCACCACATATGGCCCTCCAAGCTCCCCTAGGAGTGATATCTGAGAAGAGAGTGCAACCATGTATGCCCCATTAAAAAAAAAAAACAAAGCAAAAATTCTTAAAGACCACCAAAATGTAAGTTGTTTTGCTTTCTTTTGGGGGTCACACCCAGTGATGCTCAGGAGTTACTCCTGGTTCTGCAATCAATAAATTTTCCTTGGGGGATGTGTGTATGTGTGTATGTGTGGTTAGGAGGAATTGTGTGTGTGTGTGTGTGTGCGTGTGTGTGTGTGTGTGTTAGGAGGAATTGTCCAAAGATAGACCCCTTCACTCTCCACCTTGGGATCAGTGGACTCACCATAAAGCCCTTCAGAGTCCGGTAGTGCCGATCCAGAAGGAGACTGGCCACTGAGCACACCTGTGCAGTCCTGTCCCAGCCGTCAGAACAGTGAACAAGTACACTTGCCCCTTCGTCAGCAACTGCCTAAAATACAGAGTCACCAAGAAGGGAGATGAAAGGGAAACAGCTCTTATTAGAACAAGGTTTGGGGGGCTGGAGAGATAGCATGGAGGTAGGGCGTTTGCCTTTCATGCAGGAGGTCATTTGTTCAAATCCCGGCGCCCCATATGGTCCCCCGTGCCTGCCAGGAGCAGTTTCTGAGCCTGGAGCCAGGAATAATCCCTGAGCACTGCCGGGTGTGACCCAAAAACCAAAAAAAAAAAAAGAACAAGATTTGGCTCAAGCTGGATGTTTCTTGCCTTGCATATGGCCAACCCAGGGTCAATTCCTGGCAACCCATAATATGGTCCCCAAGCACTCAAGTAACACTTAAAAATCAGCAGGTATGCCTCCCCCCAATAAATCTAGGCTTAGGTTTTGTCACAGAGATAGTACAGCAGTAAGTGGTTTGTCTTGCACATGCCCAACCTACCATATGGGTACTACATATGGTCTCCACCATATCACATATGGTGATCCCTGAGCATAGAGCAAGGAGTAAATCCTGAGTTAAGAGTGGTTCAACCACATCAAACAAACAAACAAAACAAACTCTTGGACTAAGTTTTAGCTTTATCCTGACAGAAATAGGCCAAAACTTCAACATCCAACACCATTCATTCATTTGTTCAGACTGTACCTAACTAGTTAAGAGAGAGCCAAGGCAGTGCTGGTAACTAATTTGTTTCCTTCCCTCCCCCTCTATCTAGAAGCTCAGGCTACCTTAGTGAGGACTAAATATGCTTCCTGTATAGACACATCTCCATGACATATTTCCCAGTCTTACTTGCCTTCTTAGTTTCCATTATAAGCCCTTTAAGATGTTATATTCTGAGGCTGCTATTGGTCCCCACTTTTCTAAACAAAGAAAAAGACACCCAAACTGTAAACTATAAAAACTACAAAGTTAGAAATAAAAAATAATAATAATAAAAAGAAATTAAAAAAAATGATGACAACCAAGTAATGGATCTAGAGGGATGAGGAGGACAGGAGGACAAAACAAAGATAAAAATTATAGTAGTGGGGCTGGCAAGATAGTTGAGCAGAATCGGGGCCCGGAGAGATAGCGCAGTGGCCTTTGCCTTGCAAGCAGCCAATCCAGGACCAAAGGTGGTTGGTTCGAATCCCGGTGTCCCATAAGGTCCCCCGTACCTGCCAGGAGCTATTTCTGAGCAGACAGCCAGGAGTCACCCCTGAGAACCACCGGGTGTGGGCCAAAAACCAAAAAAAAAAAAAAAAAAAAGATAGTTGAGCAGAAAAGGCATTTGACATAGCAAGTTCAGACCCTGGTACTCCATATTGTCCCTGAGTCAAGAAAAAAATAAAAATAAAAAAGAGGGGCCGGGAAGGTGGCGCTAGAGGTAAGGTATCTGTCTTGCAAGCCCTAGCCAAAGAAGGACCCTGGTTCAATCCCCAGGCGTCCCATATGGTCCCCGCAAGCCAGGGGCGATTTCTGAGCACATAGCCAGGAGTAACCCCTGAGCGTCAAATGGGTGTGGCCCCAAAACAAAACAAACAAAAAAAAAAACAAAGAAAATAAAAGTATAGCAGGGGATAGAGAGAGAGCTAAGTAAGCTGAGTGCATATGCAGCTCTAAATGCTCAGAAGGCTGGGGTTCAAGCACTGGAACCACGAAGTCTCCTGAGCAACACCAGAGTGACCTCAATCAGAGCCAGGAGTGGTCCCTGAAAACCACCAGGTATGTCTCCAACCTAAACTAATTAATTTGTTAAAAATAAAAATTATAGCAGTGAGTCTGGTAAGGAAAGGATTTCTATTTGGCATTGAAAATACACACACACACACACACACACACACACACACACACACACACACACACACACACACACACGGGCCCGGAGAGAAAGCACAGCAGCATTTGCCTTGCAAGCAGCCGATCCAGGACCAAAGGTGGTTGGTTCGAATCCCGGTGTCCCATATGGTCCCCTGTGCCTGCCAGGAGCTATTTCTGAGCAGACAGCCAGGAGTATCCCCTGAGCACCGCCGGGTGTGGCCCAAAAACCAAAAAAAAAAAAAGAAAAGAAAAAAGAAAATACACATACACAAGGTTTAGCTGAGTATCCTGGTAGGAAACAAACTAAAACACTCAGTAAAAGTATTTATTACTACCTAAAATTCTGTTTTGTTCTTTTATTCTTTTTTGTCTCCCATACCAGCATGGAAGTTCAGCTGCAAGAGACTGGTCTGACTTAATGGGCTTTATTTCCTCAGCAGAGTATCAACACTACACAAATATCTGCTGGATAAACGGGGGAGCAAAGAATCAGAGAAAGCACAGCTATCTTCAAGATATAAACCTGAGGAGATTATTTATAAAAATAAAAAACTATGAGCTAGAAACAGACAATGCATTCCAAAGTAGTTTCATGCAAGTGGCAAGATTGATCCTGGAATAAGGTTTTAGGAAGAAAGACACCTCAGGCCTAGAGTGACTCATACTTGGGTACTGGTGCCTGCAGAAAATTTTTCTCTTATCTAAGACCATTTTTTTTTTTCTTATCCAAGACTGGAGAATATCCAATAGGTGATCCCTTGACAACTGAGTTTGTAATGTACTATCAACCAAGCATTGTCTTCTCAAAGGCAAATCCCATGGTCTAAAGGCAAACTTTGGAGCTGTGCAAAGGGGCAGTTTAGGAGAGGGGTACAAGGGTGAGGTAGAGTGGTAACGGGACTTCCACTTCCAAGTCACTCTTCCCCTTCCTGTATCTTCATTTCTCTTTTCTCCCCATTACGTACCTTTGCAATGAAGCTTCCCGCGTCCATGATGGCCTTAATGTGCCTCAACCAGCCAGAGTTTTCCAGTCCCCACAGAAAGTCACTCATGGAAGGAGATTTAAGTTCACACACTGCAAGATCAAGCAAATGAAATCTTTCACTGCCTATATTTGCCCAAAGTTTGTTAACATAGCATCTTCTGGGAGACTGAAGTCAAGATCAATGTTTTAACTTGCTAAACTTGGATCTAGTAAACACTTTTTAGTAACGTTTTGCTATCTTCCTTTTGCTATCTGGGAAGTGGGGGTGGGGGTTCTGTGTCAACTTACAAATAGTACCATTATAAAATTTAAACCCCAAAACTAATTTCTTTAAAATTCAATGTAACCATGAAAAGGCCTAGCAGAGAGCTTATTCGTCTCAGTTAAATATTCAAATAGCAGATACAAAACTATACCCCTGATAATCTGTATTATTCCAAAAAAAAAAAACAATAAATTTTTAATGTATACTATATTTGATACGTAAGGTTTTTTTTTTTCCTGAAATGGACCACTAAGGTGTACTTGAGTGAAGAGTGCTGTGGAAAGAATATATAAATCGATTCAAATACTTTTTTCAACTCTTCATCCATTTTTTAGAACTCTCCATCTTCCCACTATTTTGGTTGACAACTACTATAAAACAAACCAGAATAATCCTAAAAGTCTCAAATAAAACCTTGAAGCACTTCTGGAGATCAAAGTAAGAGTTTTTCCTTAGACTGAAAATCGAAGAAACCAATGATACCTATATTTGCACAAGATGGGCGTTTGAGTTCTTCTGTATTATCACAAGCAATATCATCTCATGAGCTTTCCTTTCACTTAACATAAAGCATGAAAGGTTTGGGATCCAATGAATGAGATACAGTACACATTACATTCCAAAGGTTGTGGGTGCTATACTAAAGCTTTTAAGAATCTTATATGTCAGCTAATGACACATACTGTCCCAAATATTTTACAGCTCTGTCCAAAATCATTTTTTAACTTTTCATGAGTTCTTTCAATTCTCTGAGCCTTGATTCCATAATGTTTAAAACAGAAAAATTAAACTAAATTATATTTCTATACACTTGACATAGATATAAGGCATTCTGCCAACTCTAAACATCATTACCTTTTTCTAAAGCATTACACAGCCAAAAACTGTGTAACTATTTTTTTTTCGGGCCACACCCATTTGATGCTCAGGGTTACTCCTGGCTAAGTGCTCAGAAATTGCCCCTGGCTTGGGGGGACCATATGGGACACCGGGGATCGAACCATGGTCCTTCCTTGGCTAGCACTTGCAAGACAGACACCTTAATTCTAGCGCCACCTCACCAGCCCCACAGTGTAACTATTAATGACAATATTTAATTAACCAGATATCTTTCTCTTACATAGCTAGCTCACAAAGGATTGGATTTCAAGCAATGAAAGAGTCACATGACTCCAAAAGGTACAAGTGATAAAATTTCAAAGCAGAGATAGCATTAATGAAGAAAATTGAGATAAAATCAATCCCTGAACATTTTCTTTACCCCAAAAATAAACCCCTTATCCATAAGCATTCATACTCCCTCTCTTCTCCCCCTGTCCCATCCATAGAGAGCTACTAGCTGATTTTTCAGTCTCTAGAGTTTTACCTATTACAGACTTTTCATAGTAACTAATCATCAAGTACATGGTACTATGGCACTGACTGCCATTATATAGCATGCTTCAAGTTTCATATGTGCTATATATATTGGTCCTTTATACCTTTTTTTGGAGGGGGGGTTTGGGCCACACCCAGTGATGTTCAAGGATTACTCCTGGCTTGGGGGAACATAGGGGACGCAGGGATTCAAACCACCATCCGTCCTGAATCAGTTGCATGCAAGGTGAACATTCTACCACTGTGCTATTGATCTGGGCCCCCTTTATACCTTTTTAAGTGTTTTTTTCAATCCATATATCAAATCAAACCATTTATATATAATATCTTATATAAATATATGATCATTTTATATTTTAATATCCTCATAATAATCATATGAGGAAGGTACTATTATAAGTCTCACCTTATAAAAATGATGACTGGAGAGACAGCAGTGGCTAAGACATTTGCCTTGAATGCAGCTGACCTATTTGAACCCTGCTACTTCGTATGGTCCCTGAGGCTGTCAGGTGTGACCCTTGAGCACAGAGCCAGTATTAAGTCCTGAGCTCTGTTGAATTAGCCCAAAACAAAACACAAACAAAAAAAGAGTAAAGGTCTGAGGTTTATTGGTCTGAAGATAGTACAGTGGGTAAGGTACTTGCCTTGCATGCGGCTGACCTGAGTTCAATCCCTAGCTTTCTCTATGTCCCACAGGCACTGCCAGGAGTGATTCCTGAGCTAAGCTAGGTATGCCCTCCTCCAAAAAAAAAAAAAAACCTGTGAAAATCCCAAGGGACTGAGCAGTATGACAGAAAGGTAGGACACTTGTGTTGTAAGCTGCTGACCCAGGTTTGATCCATAGCACCCCATATGGTATCCTAAGCCCATCAGGAGAGATCCTAGAGCAGTAAGCAAGGAGTAGGTCCTGATATATAGCTGGGTGTAACCCCAAAACAAATAAAATAAAATAAAAATAAATAAAAGTGAATGAGGTTAAATAAGGTGTCCAAAGTTACCTTGTTGATAGGCTGGGATTCTGTCTGATTCCAGAGTTCACACTCTTAAGCAATGCCTCTCAATCTCAGTTTGTTAGTTTTAAAATTCAAACATGAACTATCTAAATGCTTCTTGGGTCTTACATACTCTCAGCTTAAAGGTTATGCATTTCACCACACAGCACTATTCCAGGCAACACAGTTCACTGGTCACAGTTCACTGATCACATGTGGCTTGGAAGAAATAATTCTGAATTGAGATATGCTATTCACAGAGAGATACATATTCCATATTTCAAATATTTGGCATGGGAAGGAGGGAAAAGATAAAGTAGGTATCAGTATTTTTTCCTACCACGCCCCTATTGAAAGGCTATTTGACTATACTAGGTTAAGTATTATTAAATATTATTAATATTAATTATTATTAAAACGACTCAGTTAATCTCTTTCTGAGGATCTTAATGAAGCCACTAGGAGAGACAATTGAAGTCAGAAGCCTGGCTTCTACTTGTGATTTCTATTATAGATGAAAGGTAGAGAGAACCCACCAGTTACAGCGTTTTTGCAAATTTTAAAATGCTTGAAGTTTTAAAATGCTGAACCCTTGTGCATGCAGTGGTTCAATCCCGGCATCCCATATGGTCCCCTGTGCCTGCCAGGGGTGATTTCTGAGCGCTGCCGGGTGTGACTCAAAAACCAAAAAAAAAATGCTGAACCCTTTCGTGCACCCTGGAAACATGCATCATAATTAGCTGGAGGGTGTGGGTCGAAGGGCATATTTGCCTTTTGCAAGGTGGCTGAAGACCAGCTGGGGAGAAGTGGAAAGCAGAGCTGTCACAGCCTGAAGCAGGAGCATGGAAAGTGGATCCCTGTCTCAGAAAGTGGTTCAACAGACCTCAAGGCTCTGAGAGCTGATTCTTTAAAGCAATATAGCCAGGACACACCTTGAGCTGGAGTGGACATAGACAGTGGAACCCAAAAGGAAAATACCTGCTTGCACATTTGCTGGTTAAACTGAACAGGCCTATCCTGTTAAACAGACCCAGTGCTATGCAGCCTGCAGTACCTCGTGGGTCCTGCAAGTGGCGGGCTCGTCCCCATTAGGGGCACTCAGTTCTAGCACCCTTGGCTGGTTTTCAAATCCTAGGGCGCCTGCTATTTCAGCTTCTAGTCTAAGCCAGGCAGTGACCCAAAAGGTTCAACTTAATCCTTAAATATACAAATTCCATCACATAGACCCCAGGCACTCAACTGATTTCTCCAAATCTACAAAAGCCTCTGGCAAACAGTTGCTTTTGTTTCTCACTCATCAGGTCAAGAATTTGTGGTTGTTATCTATTGTAGGGCTTCAGGATAGTTGGCATTTTTCTTTATTTCGAAAAGTCCCAGGGAGCCTGACTCAGATCTTGGTGTCCACATACTGAAGCTCAGCCGTAGAACCCTTTCACCTTCTCTTCCTAGGAGGTATGGTAATGACAGCAACTTTAAACATAAAAGATAGCAGGTTTTTCTGCTAATTTAGAGAGATCTGTGCCAAAAGCAAGCATGAAATGGTTGCTCATACCCCAGGGCTCTACATGTCCTACAAGAGACAACATTTCAATTCACCCTTCATCATTTTTATTTTTCATTCAGTACATGCAACAGGGGGCTAAGCTAGGGTTCTTGGCCAGGTCAACACCTTTCTCTCTACAATGGAAATGGCTTTCTAGTGAGCACTGTTATCTTCAGCATCCTTTAGGCAGTGCCTGTTAAATCAGCTTCCCCAGGAATTCAAGCAAGTAACCCACTCCCCAAATGCTAATATGTAGTGGCCAGTTAAAAACAGACATCTTGGGGCTAGAGAGATGGTACAGCATGTAGGGCTTTTGCTGTGCACACAGTCAATTTGAGTTCAATCTGTAGCTCTACTTGGAGTAATCCCTGAGCACACACACACACACATACACACACACACACACACACACACACACAAACACTGCAGAGGATTAATATGCATGGAAAGGAGGGAAGATACTTGACACTGAAACCATTAGTGCCTCTGGCTTTAAATATAAAACTGGTTTGTTTGTTTGGATAAATTGAAAAAACGGCAGAAATTCTGATTTGGTTACTTACGTTGCCAAACCCAAACCAATATTTACAAATCATTTGACTGAACAAAGTTCAATTCAGCTGACCTCACAGACATATCAGAGATCACAGAGAACTGAAGTTACTAACCAGGAGCTTGATACCTACGTCTAATAATATTTGTTTTACATAATAGGGTTATAAACTTCTATAAGCAGCTATCAACAACATTTTTTGTTGTTTTCTGGTTTTGGGGTGGTGACTGTTCTCTTCATTTTATTTTGGTACCATGATTTACAAAGCTATTGATTACAGAATACAAAATTCTGTAATGAACCACTAATGATGAGGTTCTCACCCTCTCCCTACCCAGCCTCCTCAGCAAACAGTAATTTTCTCTTTTTATTTTTTTTTTAGAAAAATAAAAGACACAGAATTATGGAGCCAGAGGAGTTATGAGATTTACTTAGAGGAAAGTAAGTCATAAGTGATTCTCATTAACTCATCTCATCTCTCTATACAATTGTTGAGTGGGCTAGAAAGAAGGTCTTCATTTGAACCTCATTAGTTACGATCTGCAGTTGAAATGTCTTACTTTTAGTTACCAGTCAGAATTGTGCTGTTGTTTTGTCTTTTTCCCATTTGGAATCAAGAAGCCAAACCCAGTGAAATGGTAGGATGCCAACAGTCACCCTCTCTAAAAGTTAAAGCAAATGAAACAGCTCCAAGAAGATTTGATGATGGCCTCTAAGTGAGAATGGTTTGTTACACTTGCTCAGAGCCTCCCTTTCCTATAGGCCAGCATGGTTACACAGAATATACTTCTGAGCTATGTAGGAAGTTATATTCAATTTATTAATATTAGTGGTGCCTCCTCTCTAGACACGGGTTGTCTTTATAGATATCTTTTTTTGTTTGTTTGTTTGTTTTTGGGCCACACCTGGTGGTGCTCAGGGGTTACTCCAGGCTATGCGCTCAAATATTGCACCTGGCTTGGGGGACCATATGGGACTCGGGGGTCCGTCCTAGGCTAGTGCCGGCAAGGCAGATGCCTTACCGCTTTGTGCCACTGCTCCAGCCACATCTTTATAGATATCTTGATATTAATTACATTAATTACATAGATTTGTATATGATATTACATAATTACATAGATTTGTATAAGTATATTTGCAAAGAGTAGCGACAAGATTCAAAATAAAATTTTAAAACAATTCCAACTTTGTTCATGATACAATTTCCTGGAATCTCTAGAAAATTACTAACATCATAAAATGCATTTTTATATAGCCTTGCTTTCTTTTAAACTATGTGCTGATAAGGAACTGGAAGATGGTGCAAAGGTTTAGAACACATGATTTGCTGTCCAGACAGGAAACCTAAGTTCAGTCCCCGAGCATATATATGCTATAGTTCCAAAAACGTTTAAAAACAAAATGTGCTAATAATATAAAGTAACAGAGTGAAACCAAGCCTGAAATGGCTTTGCTTGAGTCGATGGCATAGCATATACACACACATATGAAAAGCTATGGATGTGTGTCTAGATACTAATAAATGTGTACATATATCCAGCAAGACTAATTAACATTAACCTAAAAAAAATCAAGCAGCAAGCTCACACACAAAAAAAAGCCGGAGTAATAGCACAGCGGTAGGGCATTTGCCTTGCGTGGAGTCAACCAAGGATAGATCTGGGTTTGATTCCTGACATCCCATATGGTCCCCCTGAGCCTACAAGGAGAGATTTCAGAGCACAGAGCCAGGAGTAACTGGAATGTCGCTTGGTGTGGCCAAAAACAAACACACAAACAAACAAAAAAGGAGTAACCCTCTACTATTACTAGTTTTGCATGTGAATTATACCTAAAGACAAATTCTCATTTGGAGGTAATCTGTGCTATTTTATTAAGAACAGGAAGATGTGAATATCTCGTAGATAGGTACAAAAATATCTGGCTGGTAGGTACAAAATAAACTCTGCAGTAGCAAATTAAAAATTACATGTAATTAAAAATTACATATAATATACCCACATACTGTATGTAGGTTAGAGAGTTGATGCTTGTTTCTCATGGACCTTCCCAATAACCTTTCACTTGAAGTAACACAGTACACCAATAGAGAGAGTAGGAATGTGGCCGGATAGCAAAGTACATTATAATAGAAAGCTAGTTCCCTTGACTCTGATTTCCATATGTTCAAATTAAGAAAGACTGAGGTCTAGATACACACCTAGTGAGGTGAACAAAAACTGACTGAGGTTAAAACCTATGGACTAAAAAAGGTTAAATAGGCAACTTCATGCAAAGGAAGTACAGAAGTCTAGACTAGAAGAGGGGGTACTGAGAAGCTGAGAAAACTGGGATGGATAAAATATTAAAAGTGCTGGAGAGTAGGTCACCCAGAATAGATGCTGGCAGTAAAGAAGAGAAGTAGCAAAATAAGCAAAATGTGCAGGAGGGGGCATAAAGGATGGGGATGCATTCACGTTCATCACCCTAACTGGGAAAGCTGCCAGGACCAACATTCTCATCAAATTCAATACCATGTTGTCTCTGGCAAGCAAATCCCAAACTGCTGAAGAATAGCAAGTCGAATGAAAAACAGTTCCTCTGTCTCAAGTATCAGTCTTCTCTACCTTTAATTTCATGGGAGATAGTTCAACAAGAAATTCTTCCATATATGTCCTAGTTAACCTCAAATGAGTTCTCACATAAATAAAATAGAAAATAATTCTGAAGGTGAAAATTTTAGCTTTCCGATTGTCTCATCAGTGAACATTAAAATAAAGCTAAATTAGGATTAAAAAAAAAAGACTATACTGGCCTTGCATGTGTTAACCTAGGATGGACCTCGGTTCCATCCCCAGCATCCCATATGGTCCCCCAAGCCAGGAGCGATTTCTGAACGCATAGCCAGGTGAAACCCCTGAGCATCACCGGGTGTGCCCCCCCAAAAAAAAAGACTACCACTGTCTCATTAATCGCTTTTTCCACTGACTTTTCCACTGTAAATGTCACTGAGATAAAAGTCTGTGGCTCTGACATCTCCTTAAAACCTCCAAGAGTAAGACCTAAGGACCACCCCCCATTACTTCCCCTCCAAAAGCTTATTCATGGTTAGCCCTCAAGAAGCAGCACCATCTTTCCTTTCTACCATCAGCTCTGCCCTAGATCAGCCTTAGTGACTTCATTTTTTATTAACAAGTCGAGGCTGGAGTGATATCCAGCGGATAGAGTGTTTTCTTTGCATGGGGCCAACCTGTGTTCAATCCCCAGCATCCCATATGGTCGTCTGAGCCAGCCAGGAGTAACATTTGGGAGGGGGGGGCACACCCTGCGGCACTCAGGTGTTACTCTTAAATCTGTGCTCAGAAATCACTCCTGGAAGGCTCCAAGGACCATATGGGCTTCCAGGAATCAAACCCAGGTCCATCCCAGATTAGTCACGTGCAAGGCAAACACCCTACCACTGTGCCCTAAGAACAGCCAAGTTTTGCTCAAAACCAAATATAGTGATTAAACAAAAAGAGTAAAATTCCTTCATTTTCTCAAGAATGAATGAGACATGAAGAAAGTTATCAGACAAGAAGAACATTGAGGGGCCGGGCGGTGGCGCTGGAGGTAAGGTGCCTGCCTTGCCTGCGCTAGCCTAGGACGGACCGCGGTTCGATCCCCCGGCGTCCCATATGGTCCCCCAAGAAGCCAGGAGCAACTTCTGAGCGCATAGCCAGGAGTAACCCCTGAGCGTCACAGGGTGTGACTCAAAAACAAAAAAAAAAAAAAAAAAAAAAAAAAAAAAGAAGAACATTGAACTGATAGCCATAACCTTAACTTTGAACTTGTTCAGAGAAACCTTGAAGCTGTATGTATTAGGGGCTGACCTTTGAATCAAATACATCATTTTAGTGAAAATATTGATAAAATTTGGTATTTAGCAGCTGATCAACTTTAATTAAATGGGTAAATCAGTTAACATGTGGTGAGTTCTATAGAACTATGTAGTAGCCAACTATATTAATCTGATATTCATGTAGAATCCAGGCATAAAACAAGTCATGAAAAGTAAGTGTAATTTTCTAGGCAACATGTGAAAGAACAGGTAGGCTGTATTAGAAGGAAGTTGCCACTGTCATAGTTTTTCTCATAAACACCTACTTACCATGAAAAGAAATATGTAATAGGGCCAGAGTGAAAGCACGGTGGGTAGGTCATTTGCCTTGCACACAGCAGACCCGGGTTCAATCCCCAGCATCCCATGTGGTCCCCAGAACCTACCAAGAGTGATTTCTGAGCAGAGTCAGGTGTAACTCCTGAGCACTGCCACGTGTGGCCCCCAAACCAATAAACCAAGAAAACTGATACGTAAAAAGAGGCACTTCAGTGGAGCATAACAGCAAGGAGCTTGGGATTGCATGTGGTTCTATGTCGACTTTTCTCCATCCTCTCCCTGCTTTCTTCCCTGGTACCAAGCATACCTAGGAAAGCTGTTTTATTTCCATATAAGATGGTAACAAAGTCCTCATTATTTGAAAGAACCTATTTCAGACTAGCAATATTGACTGTTAAAAATAAAATACAGGGCCCGGAGAGATAGCACAGCGGCGTTTGTCTTGCAAGCAGACAATCCAGGACCAAAGGTGGTTGGTTCGAATCCCGGTGTCCCATAGGGTCCCCCGTGCCTGCCAGGAGCTATTTCTGAGCAGACAGCCAGGAGTAACTCCTGAGCACCGCCGGTGTGGCCCAAAAACAAAAACAAAACAAAAAAATACAATTGAAATTTTCCTATACATGGATGTACATGGAATCTATTATGCTGAGTGAAGTAAGTCAGAGGGAGAGAGATAGACGCAGAATAGTCTCACTCATCTATGGGTTTTAAGATAATTAAAAGACATTTTTGCAATAATTTTCAGAGACAAAAGAGATGAGGACTGGAAGGTGCAGCTCACGACATGAAGCTCACCACAAAGAGTGATGAGGGCTGTTAGAGAAATAACTACATTGAGAACTATCCTAACAGTGAATGAATGAGGGAAATAGTAAGCTTGTCTTGAGTACAGGTGTGGCTGGGGTGGGGAGGAGGGAGATTTGGGACATTGGTTGGGAATGTTCCACTGGTGAGGGGGGGTGTTCTTTACATGACTGAAATCATACAACTACAATCATGTTTGTAATCATGGTGTTTAAATAAAGATGGAAAAAATAAAATACAATAAATGCTTCTGAGGGTAATAACACATTATCAAAAGACAAACTACCATGAAAAACACTTAATTAATAACAAAATTAGTATATAATTAAAAGCCATCATTTTTAATCACTTTATTTAAATACCATGGTTAAAGGTTGTTTATAATAGTTGTTTTTTTCCCCCACAATTACAAAGTTATTTTTGATTGAGTTTCAGTCATACAATGTACAGCACTCTTCACCAGTGCACATTTCCTGGCATCAATGTCTTCAGTGTCTCACCTGCCCCTCCCAGATGCCTGCCTCTGGGGCAGATATTTCTCTCCTCCCTCCCCTCCCTTCTCCTTTCACTTTCCTTCTTTTTTTCTTTTAGCACTGTGGTTTGCACTATTGTTAATGAAGGGGTACTGAGCATATCACTTTTTTTGAGCACCCCACCCCATGCATATCACTTTATTTCTTTTCAGTACCCACTTTATGTCCAGAGTAATCATTTCCATCTATCATTGTCATAATGGCCTCTTCTCTGCCCTAACTGTACTTCCCGCTATTTGTGAAAGCTATCATTCTTATCTCATAGGAGCCATAACAATTACCAAATAGTTGAGTTCATACATACACATATATTTGAATTCATACATACACACATATTTGAATTCATACATACAGACAAATATAAATTAACATGAAATCAGTTCTGTAAAAGGACCTGCATAGGATGTGAACTTAGTCCTAGATTTCAGTCTGATGAAATATCCTGAAGCTCTAATAGAGACCACTAGGAACCAAAGTGCAAACGGGTTTTTTTTTCTCCATCATACAGAATCCATTCTAATGTCCTTAACTCTGGCACAGAAAGTGACAAAAAGAATGCTTGTGAATAAAATGAGTGCACTAGTCTCTCCTTATGAAATGACCAGCAGTACAAGCCTTCACATTAGGCTAATTGATGCCAAGGACAATCTTTTGAAGAGGGAAAAAGCCTCTGAAGGGAGGTATGATTGCTTCACTTCATCAGCTGAGCCTATGCAGGAAGTTTATAATTGACTTGGTGAAAACAGATAGTCAAACATTGCTCAAGGCCCCTGAAAGGCATCCAGAAAATTGTCCTTGCTTATTGCACTGACTTGGAGCTGAAATAGTGGTACAGAAGCATCCTAATCCATATGAAAATAGAAGCAACCCTCCAGAACTTGGTCAGTTTGCTTGTCCGTTAGAAGCTAGAGTCAGTCCAGATTCAAGGGAAAGAGAAATGGATCCTACTAAAAAAAAAACAAACAATCGCTAGTCTGGCCAGATTAATGTGGATTTAGAAAACTTTTTTTTTTTTTTTTTTTTTTTTTTTTTGGGCCACACCCGGCAGTGCTCAGGGGTTACTCCTGGCTGTCTGCTCAGAAATAGCTCCTGGCAGGCACGGGGGACCATATGGGACACCGGGATTCAAACCAACCACCTTAGGTTCTGGATTGGCTGCTTGGAAGGCAAGTACCGCTGTGCTATCTCTCTGGGCCCTAGAAATCTTTTTAGTGCAGAAAATAAAATCTAGGTCCTTGAATATTAGTTTTTAAAACTATATTTCCAAAATATAAAACAAATCACTCAAATGGCTTTTAATGATCCTGGTCATGATAAACACTCTTCATCCTAAAATTAAACTAGCTATGAATCCAGAGTGATAGTACAGCAGATGGAGTGCTTACCTTGCATGTGACTGATTAGAGTCCAATCCCTGACACTGCATATATTCTCCTGAGCCTACTAAGTGTGATCTGAGAACAGAACCAAGAATAAATAAACACTGAGCACTGCCAGGTATTTCCCAATAACAAATAAATAAGCAAAAAAAAATATATATATATATATAAATATATATGAGACTACCCTTTGCATACGAGTATCAAACTTGTCCAATTTTTTCAATGCCTATAAAAGTAAAGCTTATAGTAGAAACTGCCAAACTGCCCATGATAATCTCCAGAACTTGAAGAAACTCAACCAAACACACCCAGAATACTGTCATAGCGACCTGGGACAAAGCAAATGTCTTGTGGAAATAAGGTTACTCTGGGGACATGATTTGTTTTTTTCTCAGATAGGGAAGGGACAAGTCCAGCTCTTCAAAGGCTGAATTTTAATGTTTGTACCCAAAGGCATCAAATTGTAGATCCACAATGTCACAACAGGAAGGGTCCAAAGAATTGATCCTTCCAAGCACTTCGTTTTATAGCAAATCAAAGAAATTTCAAGAAGTTAATTAAAGTGCTCAGGTGAGTTAGGCCTCTGAGGGAAGAGAAAGAAAACGAGGCCTATCTGAATAAAATCCAAGTGCTGCCAGCCTCAATGTTAGATTTTCACTACACCCTGTTCTGATTAAGCAAAGAAATGCCTAAATAACACCAAACACATGGGCCTCCCTAGAAAAATGTAACTCGACACTAAGTCCCTCTTCATTCCAGAATCCAACTTTCAGTGAAGACAGCCTTTCCCTAGCTCTAGCCATGCCTCCAGGGCTCTGCTACAGACAAACAGACTTCCTCAGTTAATAAAGGCACAAAGCCAAATTCGTGGCATCCTCCACTGCTCCCGCCCCAGACCCCACAAAAACAGAGGTGGCAGGCCATGACCACAACAGCTGCTTGATCTTTGCCATTCACAAGGAACATAAGTAGTTAATGAAGAGGATTTCGCTTAAAATGCAGAATGTCTGCTAATCTGCTTATGTATAACCCCATAAACGATTTTTCTATAGGACATAATCCATCTTTTCATTTCCTCTCTCCAAGACCAATGTGTAAGTTTATGTGCACATCTTATGATGCCCTCTGCTTTGTGGGGTTGGTTTCTATGTGCATGCATTGTAGTGGGCAAGTGATGTTGTTTGGAAATGAGGGGCTGGGGGACTAAATTTTCCATTCCCTTCTTTTTTTTTTTTTTTAGTTTTTGGGTCACACCCGGCGGTGCTCAGAGGTTACTCCTGGCTGTCTGCTCAGAAATAGCTCCTGGCAGGCACGGGGGACCATATGGGACACCGGGCTTCGAACCAACCACCTTTGGTCCTGGATCGGCTGCTTGCAAGGCAAACGCCGCTGTGCTATCTCTCCGGGCCCTCCATTCCCTTCTAATGACCACCTATTTAATCAGTTTAGAAAACCTTTTTTCCATATAAAACAGTTGGTTAGGGCCAGAGTGATAGCACAGTGGTAGGGCATTTGCCTTGCACGTAGCCGATCTGGACAGACCTGGTTCAATTCCCAGCATCCCATATGGTCTCTTGAGCCTACCAGGAATGATTTCTCAGTGCAGAGTCAGGAGTAACCCCTAAGCAGCACCAGGTGTAGCCCAAAAATAAATAAATAAATAAATAAATAAATAAATAAATAAATAAATAAATAAATAAAAAACACCAAAAAAAAAAAAAACAAATTTGTTACTGCTTCAAATGTAGGGTAGCTTTATCTCCAAGTGGCCTTGAATGTGGATCAAGCTATATCACGTGACAGAAAAAAGTATCTTGTACCACTGTAAGGCCCAACCACTCACCAAATGATATAAACACTCCACAACAGCATGCAATAATAAATGGATCAGGCCATTCATGTTTATATCAATTCAATATGCTGCTATCTTTCTAATTATCACACCTATATAAAGATCACTATAGAACACATAATTTTGAAACCAAAAGGCTATCGTATTTCATTTAGCATTAAAACATTCTAATGTTTTTGTTTTTGTTTTATTTTGGACTCTGTATATAAGGAAATAGTTTACCTTCAAGCATTTTTTGCAGACTGTTCCTCATGACATGGATATTCTCTATCCCAATAAACTGAAACTTAATATTGGAATAATTGTCTTCATTCTCATAGCCTTTCCCGGCAGCACGATTGGCCATTGCATTAAGCTGCAGTGGTCAACAAAACAGAAGAGTCACCAGTTATTTTCAGGAAATGAAACAACCAAAACATTTCATGTGTAATCATAAAAACATTCAAACTTATGTGCAAAACATAACATGTATTTTTTTGTTTTTGTTTGCAATGCTGGGATTTGAACATACACTTAAGGTATGTGCTGAAGTACCAAGTCATATTGCTAGCCCCAGAAAGTAACATATTTTCAGTCACTGGAACAGTGTATTGAGCTTCTCTTTACCAGCATCAGTCTGTTAAGGAGAACATTTTCTTAGCCAGAAAATATTCTATAGATGAATCCTTCTTTGAGATGCCTCTTCCAGTTCCTTGTCAGAGTTGTCAAATAGAATCTGCAGTTTGGTAACAGAGTTAAGCTACTCGGATATAACACCAAACATAACTGGTAGCTTAACAGGTTAATATATATATATATATATATATATATATATATATATATATACACAATTAGGTAGTGTCTAGGCAAAATTTTAACAACTAAATTAAAACATATACTTGTTGGACCCAGAACCCCTACTTGTGAGCATCTGATATAATGAAAAAAATCAGCACATAAATATGGATAACCAAGCATGTTTACTGCAACACTTTTTAAATTAAAATAGAGATGGAATACCTAAAAATATCTCAACTGGATGATGGTTAGATAAAGTGTGGAATATTAAGGCTTTGAACTTCTAATGGCATCAAGAAGAATGTATTTATATATTTAGAGAAATATTAAAAGAAATGGTTCGTGACAAGTGAAAAGAGGCAACTATGCAATATTAGATATCTCATTTTATTTATTTTATTTTTTTTCTTGGTTTTTGGGTCACGCCCAATAGTGCTCAGGGGTTACTCCTGGCTCTAGGCTCAGAAATCACTCCTGGCAGGCTCGGGGACCATATGGGATGCAGGGATTCGAACCACCATCCTTCTGCATGCAAGACAAACACCCTACCTCCATGCTATCTCTCCGGCTAGATATCTCATTTTAATAAAACATGCCAACTTATATATATATATTTATGTATATTTCATTAAATATATAAAGGGCAAAGGAACAATTCCCTATACATTTCTAAAATTCTGTAAATAATGCTTTGATAATAAGTCTGTAAATAATAATGTTATTTCTTTATTGCAAGATAGAAAGAGTGAGGTTAAAATTTGAATAACAGGAATAAACTATATTAAAAGTGAAAAACAGAATAAAAGAGGACAAGCCACGGCATGATATATCCAAGATGTAAACACCTCAAATATCTACACAGTCTCTGACATATCAGTTAGGCACAGAGTCCCCATGCATTATCTCTAGTTTATAGAAAAATGTCCTCCCACCTTTAATTGGTTTGGGGGCCACATGTGGCAGTGATCAGGGGTTACTCCTAGAACTGCACTTAGAAATGGCTCCTGGGAATCAAACTCAGGTTAGCTGCATGCAAGGTACATGCATGAGAGTATCCACTGGGCTATTTCTCTGATCCCCAGAATAATGTCCCCTGTCTCCTAAGAATAGTGAAAAAATATTAATTCTAACCAAGGAAAATATTGATTTAGTGTCATTATTATTATTATTATTAAGATGACATATTTTATATTTTTAAACTAAGCATTTCAAGAGAAAATTCTCTATAGTCTGCATTTTTTGAAACTTGGTTGCAGAACAGCTGGCTTTGGAGAATTATTTTCCAATCAATTATTGGCTTACCCAAAATGACCTAAAATAATTAGTAGGATACTTGAGAGTATTCTATTTATATTTGGGGAAAGGCGGGGGCACATCCGGTGATGCTCAGGGGTTATTCCTGGCTTTGCGCTCAGAAATTGCTCCTGGCTTAGGGGACCATATGAAACACCAGGGATTGAATAGAAGTCCATCATGGGTCAGCTGTGTGCAAGGCAAACACCCTACCGCTGCACTACCACTATGGACCCTAGAGAATATTCTATATGTTATAAACTTTAGTTATATTTATATATATATATATATTCTTTATCTTGAAAATTCAAGTTGAAACTACTCATAGACACACATTCTTTTTAAACAGTATGATTTTTTAAAATTCCATTATTTTTTAATCTGAAATTAGAACTCTGCTCACATTTTTAAATAATGTGGAACAATTTACTCATAGTTATTTTCCAGAGCAAAGAAACAATACAAGATGGCCTTTGATGGTACTTCTCAAAGTTAACAGAAGGTGGCAATATTTAATCTACTATCCAAAATGTATTTTCTCAAGGTTTCTACATATTCCACAGGATCTATAGTGATAACAAGGCAAAAATTGAACCTCAAAACAGGAAATATAGTTTTATAATTAATATAAATGATAAAGCTTTACTGGACTTTTATGCATCTATGTCATAAATATGTATTGCATATATATTCCACATTCAGACAGTACCATGCACGTATACACTTAAATACAGTATCCTTTCTACAAACAACACTATTCAAAGGTCTGATGTGGTCCTTTTCCTTTCCTTTTTCACAATAAAAAAAAAAGGCTATTCATTTCTGTTCCCCAAAATTCTCAACTGCCTAAAACAGTGGTGGTAATTGCATTCTATATTCACTTTATACTTAAGGAACACAACGGAAAGTGAAAAAAGCGACTGGAAAAATAACTTTTCTAATCCAAGATAACTCTGCTATTTAATAATCAGCAACAAGCAAATAATAAATATGTACTCCACTGACCACTGGGGGGGAAATGGAATAAGATTTCCTATTATCACAAGCTTGCAGGGAAGGGAAAGCACAAATCATAAGGGAAAAATAACCCACTAGAATCAGCAGGAACTGAGAGAGAGTGACAGTGATAATGATAGCAACAGTAGTAAATGTTCTAACTGGAGCAACTGTGGTCCAGGAAATGAGGATTAGCATCTCATAAAAAGGAAGGCCTGAGGTGGACTATAATTATTTGGAAAAATGGAAACCAAAGGCAGAACATTCCAGAAAGAGAAGGGGCTGTGTAGAAAAGTGAAAGGGGTGTACAGAGGCAAGTGGTAAGCCCACAGATATATAAGGCAAGAGAGGGAACTAGAAGGTATTTAGGATCTCTACACACAGAACCAATTAAGACTTTCTTGTAGCAGTGGAGAATAAGAGGATAAATTGGAGATTTCATATTTAACATCTGACCTGATTTCATGTCTATGACATAGATCATCACTGGAACAAAAAGACTGAAGACAGGCATTCACTATTTTCGGGTGAGTGATGGGCCAGTGTATCAGCTTGAGACATGGCTCAATGTCTCAAAACAGGGACTTGGCACAGCTTTGAGAGACTGATGGACCAAACCAATTACTGAATCATCCAAGTTAAGAAATTAACACTTATAATTCACAGAATATCAATAAAAGCAGACTACCCCTAAACATAAATCAACCCACAAAGCACATTATTATGAAGACATTGTCAATGATGACCTTGATATCAAGCTAAAGATCAATTTAGACCCTCTCCTAGTCTTCCAGTCTCAAATTTTAGTAGAGAACATTCTAAATCTAAAGGACAGGACCCCATCTGATGACTGATGTTCAGAAGAGGACTGAGCTTCATTTTAGAATTGGAGGTTAAGTCCTCGCTCTTCTTTCAACTCTACCTGGAGAAATAAAGATCCTTACCTAGAAGCATGCAAAGGATAAAGAAGGTGACATTTGTATGTGTCAACGACTATCGTTATGACTGTATTAATCAAAATCATCTGCTTCCACCCCTTAAGGAGAATTTGGGTGAGACAAATAGCAGTCAGCATAGATTCAGACAGAAAATCTCCAATCTCCATTAAAAATTCAAACCCGGGCCCGGAGAGATAGCACAGCGGCATTTGCCTTGCAAGCAGCCGATCCAGGACCAAAGGTGGTTGGTTCAAATCCCGGTGTCCCATATGGTCCCCCGTGCCTGCCAGGAGCTATTTCTGAGCAGACAGCAAGGAATAACCCCTGAGCACTGCCGAGTGTGACCAAAAAAAGAAGATTTTTCAAACCCATGTATGGGACAAAATTCTCTTTCCCACAACATGTGTTTTAGACGGCCAGTGGATATGCTCTTGCACTCCTCCACATTTCTCTACTAAGCTCCATCTATGCATCAGGATCTGGGGAAGTGCAGAACTAAGGTCAGAATGAAGGAAAGCACTTCTTGGTAAAGCTGAGAAAGACTGAGGCAAGAGATAGGTGGCTGACCCAGGTTCGTGGCCGACCCAGGTTCTATATCTGCATCCCATATGATCTCCCAAGCCCACTGGGCATGATCCATTAACACAGAGGCAGGAGGAAGGCCTGAGCACTGCTGGGTGTATTCCTCAAACAAAAACAAACAAATGCTGAGCAAGACTATAATTCTAAATCAGCAGTAACTGCCCTTCTGGTTAGCATCTACTGACCTACACTGCCTTCCCAATAGAGGGGTCCAAAAGCAGTATCTCTTGGGGGTTATATCTGAGTGCACGAGGTAGAAGGTAACATGTCACCCATATGAGAGAAGCACTTTGGTTTCCTTCCCCATAATCACTTGATCCTCACGCCTTGCTCTTTCCTCAGTGTTCCCTGACCTACTAGAAATTTCGCCATCCTTGCCTAAGAGACCCAGGCAGACTGTTCCAGTGCCACTAGACATAACTTCTCTTGCCCTGCTCACTGCCATGGTGGTTCTGAGCACAGATGTCCAACACTCTTAAACAACATCTTAGAGTTTCTCTTAGAGCTACTTGAAGCCCTTCCACCAAGTCTTTCCATTAGACCAGGGGTCTCAAACTCCCAGCCCGCGGGCCCTCCGTACAACATGTTGTGGCCCTCGGCCGGCCTTCAAATATCGCAGTATTTGCGATTATTCGCTTACCGAATAATCGCAATAAAAATCGCATTAGTAAAATAAAGGGGGGGGCAGAGAGATAGCATGAAGGTAAAGGCGTTTGCCTTTCATGCAGAAGGAAGGTGGTTTGAATTCCGGCATCCCATATGGTCCCCTATGCCTGCCAGGGGCGATTTCTGAGCATAGAGCCAGGAGTAACCCTTGAGTGTTGCCAGGTGTGACCCAAAAAACAAACAAAAATAATAAATAAAGTCAGCTCAAATTATTTAAAAAAAAATCGCATTAGTAAGAAAAAAAATCACATTAAACATTTGCATACCCCGAGCAGTTCCATTCAGGGTATGCAAATGTTTAATGCGATTTCTTGGGATATTTTTTCTTATTAATGCGATTTTTTATTGCGAATATTCAGTAAGTGAAATCCCTTATGCGGCCCTGCCTCACCCCATCTTTGCCTCCTGCGGCCCCCAGGTAGATTGCGTTTGAGACCCCTGCATTCGACACTCTTAAAACCTCATCTTCTTTGTACTTCCATCCTCACAAGCAAGATTCCACGAGCAACCAACTCATCATCAATTCTCTCTGGAGAAACAGAAAGACAAAGCTGTCTCTGGAGGAGCCAGGAAAAAAGCTGGTTAATCAGCTGGGGCAAAGGCTGTCAATGCTGGTCTGCCCCTGCACTGTTCCACACTTCCTCCTGAGGAGTGGCCACCAGAGCACGTCCCAGCACTGTAGCTCACTCAGCCAGGTCTGACCAGGATCTGACTAGATCTTCAACACAAGTTCCTGGCCTCATTAGTACTATGCTCAGAGCATTCCAGTGGAATCTCCAGGGTCACCTGGAGATTTCTGATAAACAGCACCATGGCCAACCAGAAACACGGCTTTAAAACATCGATAAGCCTAGAATTAAATCTGGGCTCTATGACCCTGGATGAATTACTTAGCTTCTGTACGTGTAAGCAAAAACCCACTTCCTTATGTGCAAGAGTATTCTAAGAATTAAATGAGAGTTCCAGGCATTGTTACTTGCTACGCAAAGTCTCCAAACTAATTAATGAAAAAGTCATAAAACTGAGACAAAATCAATTTTCAGTTCGGCCAGTCTACAAATCCGGCATGAACACTTCATGTCTTTTTTTATTCTGATTTGGGGGAATCACACCCAATGTCACTATTTCTAGCTTAGTGCTTGGAGTTACAACAGGTGTGTGTGTGTGTGTGTGTGTGTGTGTGTGTGTGTGTGTGTGTGTGACAGTGTGTGTGTGTGTGTGTGTGTGTGTGTGTGTGTGAGAGAGAGAGAGAGAGAGAGAGAGAGATACGGTGCTGAAGTCCAGACCTGAGCTTCCACTTCTGACAGTCCTGTGTGTGTGTGTGTGTGTGTGTGTGTGTGTGTGTGTGTGTGAGATACGGTGCTGAAGTCCAGACCCTGAGCTTCCACTTCTGACAGTCCTTTGTGTGTGTGTGTGTGTGTGTGTGTGTGTGTGTGTGTGTGTGTGTGTGTGAGATACGGTGCTGAAGTCCAGACCCTGAGCTTCCACTTCTGACAGTCCTTTGGGCTCTCACCCCTGCTCTTATAAATTCCACATACACAAAATCTCAGGGTAGTACTTGACCTTCAGAGTAAAGTTCGTTTTGTTTTTCAATGGATTTCCAATGAACGCTGAGGTGTTTTTTTTTTATAGCTTTTGCCTCTCATGATTTTAACATCAACAAGTAATTCAAGAGATTCACATTTGAACAGGTAACTTCTGGGACTGGGACTGGCCCTGCTGAGAGGACAGAAATGACTAGGACTCCCTCCACATCCTTTTCCTCTTTGATTAGACCTATGAGCACACCTGAGCAGTACCCCATTTGCCCACCACCTACAGCATACAGAACCCCTGTTTCCTGGCTACCAATAAAGTCTAAACACACTTGGGAACAAAAATCAACAGAAATAATATTTACAAGAATGACAGCTCTAAGCAAACAGTTAAAAACTCAGTTGAACTGTGTGTGCACATGGGTAAATAGGAGAAGAGGGCACAACTTGCATGAGACACCAATTTTCTTTAATGGATCAGCATCAAACTTTTTATCGCTAAGAGCAAACACACTTAGTGCTAATACACTCTTCAAATCAAATCCTCTGAACTAATTTATTTTAAATCTGGAATATGCCTGGCTCAACAGCTGCCTCATTTCCTAGAAAGTTTACATAACACAGTGGGCATTAGCTCACTGGCCCTTAAATTAGTAGATGATTCCGTTTGCCTTTATTTAAATAGGGGAAACAGGCAAGGAGAAGAGTTTCTAATTCAGTTAAGCCCCTGTCCGTCCTTCCTTTTCGTTTCCTCTCGTCATCAGCACATTTGTCTATGAACCAGACATCTCTGACTGTGAAGAAGTTAAGAACTGCCCACTTTTACTTCTACAAAGTAATCATGCAGAAGAAGAAAGAAATCCAAGGCGAATGGAAGAAGGCAAAGTGGCAGCAGTCAGAGGGTAAAAAAGCACAGTCCAATGAGCTTTAGAAAGCAGATACTTTTCTGGAAAATTTCTAGATGAAACTCTTCAAAGAGAGAATCTTTTTTTTGTTTCAGTTAGAACTTTCACTCTATGTTGTACTTTCCAAATTTATCTAAAAAATAGGAAGTCCTTTGTATGAAATCTCCCAGCTTGTGATGTTTTGTGTCCCATCCACTGACTAGAATCTGAGAGGAACACTTTCCTTATTGGTCAGACAAGGACTGGACCCTTCTGAAATAAAAGAAATGAACAGGACCCTGCTCTGGTACTAAGGAAAAATCAAATGACACGATTCAACCTAAGAATCACAATATTTGATGACACAAGGTTCAGAGAGTGTGAAAATTGCCAGTGTGTAAGCCCACACAATGGGTTGTACCTGGCTCTCATTATTTCTCATACAGATGTCTAAATATTACCTATTCTTAACAGCAGTCTGTCATTTTGAATTACTTTGGCTATTGGTCTCATCTATCTTCATTCTTGTTCTGTTACTTCCTTATGCCATTTTTTTCTTGTTTTTGTTTTGGGCCACACCCAGTGACACTCAGGGGTTACTCCTGACCCTGCACTCAGAAATCGCTCCTGGCATGGGGGACCATATGTGACACCGGGAGATCGAACCAAGGTCCGTCTAGGCTAGTGCCGGCAAAGCAGATGCCTTACCACTCCGTGCCACCATTCCAACCCCTTCTAATGCCATTTAAAAAAAAATCACTTAATTAATATATAATTCACAGGCTTTACAAGTCACCTGGTTAAAGTTACAGTTCAGTGGGCTGATGTGTGTAATCATTACCACTACCTATCTTTAGAATATTTTAAGCAATTCAAAAAGAAATCCTTTGCCCATACTTAACAACCTCTCTCTATTCCCTGCCATAGCCCTAAGCAACCACCATCTACTTTCTCTTGATTTGTGTAATCTGAACATGTCATATAAATGAAAAAAAAAAAAATAAGAGGGACTTTGCACCCGACTCCTTTACTCTGTTTTCAGATAAACATTTTCAAGGTTAATCTGTGTTAGAGCATATATCAGTACTTTACTCTTTTTTATAGCTAAGTAATTGATATATATTTCATTAATCCACCTAGTTTGGTTTTTTTCTATGCTTTAGCTATTATTAATGAATAAAAATACATGTATATGATTTTGTGTAGATCTATGTTTTCATGTCTCTTGAGTTAAGAGGGGGCATTTCTGGGTCATAAGATTACTCTATATTCAACATTTAAAATCTTTGTGTTCCAACGAGTGGGGGAGTGTAGTTAGAGCAGAGAAGGGACCACTATGACAATGGTAGTTGGAAATGATCACTCTGCACAAGAACTGGACACTGTAAGAACGAAAATTTATATGCATGATGCCCCTCTAGTAACAATACTACAAATCACAGAGTCTAAAAGAAAAATAAGAGGTAAGGAGAGGGGGAAATGTCTGCCATAGAGGCAGATGGGAATGAAGATGGGGTTAGGGAGGAGGGTGGAAGGGAAACTGGGAACATTGGTGGCAGAAAATATGCACAATAGAAGGGATGGGTATTGGGCACTAATTACTGAAACTCAATCATGAACAGCTTTGCAACTATGTATCTCACAGTGATTCAGCTAAAAATGTATCTTAAAACATCCTTGTGTTCTTTTAGCCTTATGATGGTTTAATATATTGCAAACATAAAATATTTCTGAAAACTATTGGCTTTCAGAAAAAAATCTTGATTGGTGAAAAATTATAATACCAAAACTGATAAACACAGACAATTTACTCTGTCATTCCATTTCTTTCCAACATACTTAAAGCATTTGTAGGTTATTTTGTCTCTATGTCTTCACTGGCACCTCCCTCTGAGAACATCATTTGTTGATTAGCTTAGATTAGAAAAAAATAGTTCCAAAGGAATGAAGCTGGAAGTTACATCAAACCTAACTTTAAAGTGCCTTAAAAAAATGTAAACCTGAACCTGAGTGTGAGATAAATATAAGTTCAACTTAGCTTGTTCCATGATGACCAAATCTACAATTCTTATGGGCTTTCTTATCCTATGATAAAATTACTAGAATAACCCATGAGTAAAACGATGGAAAAGTATAAAATTCTCTGCCTCCCCAAATTCTTCTCCACGAAATTGTAGTTGGTTGTTGTTTCCTTTTATTCCTTTCTTCTATACTGTACATACCTACATTTTGTCTTGGGTTGTTGCTGCTTTATATAAATAGAATCATATATATATATATTTTTTATAACTTATTTTTACTTGATGTTATATTTTCTCAACCTTTTCAACTCAGAGGCCAATGACCATAAATTGAATTTGAAATAGCAGAGCAGGCTACCTCACAAGACAGAAGAGCAGGAAAGGATATTTTATAAGCAAACCAAAAAAGAATTAGGTGTGCTCAGGAGAGCATGTTGAACTAGAAGTAGAAAAATACCAAAAGCATGTGACATAGACCCTTGAACAGCTGAAGATGCCCAAGCATTTGCTGAGCAATGTGGCCTCACACTGTATGAGGAGGAGGTGCCCCATGCAAATGAAACAGCCAGAATCAGAGCTGTTCAATCCTATGGCCTGGCCTAATCTCTAGTTCTTGAACTCAGATGCAGGCCCTGCACGAGAATGACAGCAACACTTACTTTTGGCCGAGTGTCAACCACGTAGATGAAGTCACTTCCGGGATTAGCTTTCCTAATAGCCTGCAGCATCTGCTCATCTTCCAGGCACCGGGCACTGAAGCCGGACAGGGGCTGGCTGCTCCGGCAGATGGAGGCCTGTGGGTTGAAGCCAGAACAACACCACTGCATCAGGTAGATTCACACCAGGGACCCCCAGATGCTTTTCCACAACAGAGAACTCTTGAATTCACAGATGTACCATGCTAGCAAGCACAAGTATGTCTTCCACTGAATGGGGTTGTTTACTTCTTAGTTCAGGTCAAAGAAATCTAAATAGTACACAAAGTACCTGAAAAATCAAAGATGTATAAGTCAACCAAGAAAAGATCACAATTATGGCATATAAATTAATCCACTTTCCAGTAAAATAGGATACTTTCCATTTCACCAGTATTGTTTCATTCTCTTGCTCAAGGTGCAAGATGAAGTAAATACCTAATCTAAAATTTAAAGGATACAATATGATGAAAGAGATAATACATAAAACACTTGGCAGAGATAAAATCTGTCATGCTGGGTGCAATCCCAGACTTCACATATGGTCCTTTAAGCACTACCAGGAATAATCCCTGAGTACAGAGGAAGGAGTAAACCCTGACTACAGCCAGCTGTTCCCCCTACCAAAAAATAAAATAAAATAAAATAAAGGGTGTAATAAGAAGGAAAAATGATTTCTTATGTTTTTCTAAGAGTTTTTAACCAGTCCATTTAGAAATATCAAAAACCTGGGTCAAGGAGATAACAAAAAAGGTCAAGTACATGTTTTGTATGTAGGAGGGCTGCGTTCCATCCCTCACATCATGAGAGTGGCACAGTAGGTAGGGAATTTGCCTAGCACACAGTCAACCTGGGTTCGATCCCAGCATCGAAAGAAAGGTTTCTCGAGCCTGCCAGGAGTAATTTCTGAGCACAGAGTCAGGAGAAATCCTTGAGTACCACCGAATATGGCCCCAAAACAAAATAAAACAAAAAATAAAGAACAAAACCAGGTTGGAACTGGAAGGTATGTCAAAATAAGGTAAACCAGATTAAAAAGACAAACAGGATGATCCCATTTATCTGTGACATATAGTATAACTGAATGTATAGTTTATACTATACATTTTTATAGTTTATAGTATAACTGAAATATGAAAATGTAAAATATTAAAGTCAAATGCCGAGATCACTCTTGGCCCCCGAGATACGGGAGAAGGACAGAGAAGAAATGAAATCAAGGGGCCCGGAGAGATAGCACAGCGGCGTTTGCCTTGCAAGCAGCCGATCCAGGACCAAAGGTGGTTGGTTCGAATCCCGGTGTCCCATATGGTTCCCCGTGCCTGCCAGGAGCTATTTCTGAGCAGACAGCCAGGAGTAACCCCTGAGCAATGCCGGGTGTGGCCCAAACCTCCCCCCCCCAAAAATGAAATCAAGGCAAAAAGGAAGATGAGAAAGGGAAGTAATAGGGGAACAAGGGTCAGGGGCCTTGGTGAAGTGGAAGAATGGTACAGCTATAAATAAAGAGCACAGACTCAGCAAAACTGAAAACATGAGATCTAAGCTGCAACCACTGAACTTTGTAAGTTCCTGCAACAGTGACAGGCCAGGACTGAGAATTGATTGGGGGGCAGGGAGATAATGAAATATGGGAACACTGAAGGAAGGAGTTAACATTGGTGATGAGAATGGTGTTGAAATATGTGTGAAATATGTATGTTTTAAAACTCTACTATCAATAACTTTGTAAATCACAGTTCTTTAATTACATGAAAAAGGGGCCGGGCGGTGGCGCTGGAGGTAAGGTGCCAGCCTTACCTGCGCTAGCCTAGGAGACGGGCCGCGGTTCGATCCCCCGGCGTCCCATATGGTCCCCCAAGCCAGGAGCGACTTCTGAGCGCATAGCCAGGAGTAACCCCTGAGCGTTACCGGGTGTGGCCCAAAAACAAAAAAAAAAAAAAAAAAAAAAAAAAAAATAAATTAAAAAATTAAAAAAAAAAAAAAAAAAAAGAACAGAGCCAGAAGCAACTCCTGGGCATCACCTAGTATAACCCAAAACAACAAATAAAACCCACAAATATCGGGGCCAGCAAGGTGGCGCTAGAGGTAAGGTGTCTGCCTTGCAAGCCCTAGCCAAGGAAGGACCACGGTTCGATCCCCCGGCGTCCCATATGGTCCCCCCAAGCCAGGGGCAATTTCTGAGCGCTTAGCCAGGAGTAACCCCTGAGCGTCAAACGGGTGTGGCCCAAAAACCAAAAAAAAAAAAAAAAAACCCCACAAATATCAGAAAGCAATTCAATCCTAAATGGAGAGTTTGTACCTCAAGGTAAGCAACTATTTTCTAGAGAGATATAATTAGCAGTGTTGGGTTCCAATGGGGCCCACAGGAGCTGAGGGGAAGGGGGGAACGAACCATACTGGCCATCCACAGTGGTGCTGAGGAACCACACAGTGCCAGAAGACAAAAGAGAACTCAGGGCCTCCCTATGGTAGGCATATGCTCTATCCACTACTTGGGTTGCCTCCCTGGGCATTTAGCCTTTTTACTTTGCATTTGGAACCATATCTGACAGTGCTCAGGGGCTATTTATAGTATGGTAGACCTTTATGCCGGGCACTATCAACCTCCCTTGGTCAGTGATAAACACTGTATCTTATCTGCCTTGTAAGACAGGCCAAGTGTTCAGTTATCTCAATAACTCATCAGTGGGCAAAAAAGGAAGTGATGCTGCCATCATATCTGATAAAACCTAGTCCAAAGAAAATTAATGATACATGGTCAGCAGGAGCATGTTTATCTATGGAACCTCCACAGGACTTAAGGGTCATAAAATGATGTGTGTTTGAGGCTTTTCTTACTCTAATCACTAAGTTTACCATGTCATTTTATCATCAAAATTTTAATGTCCCTTTGGTAAGAGGAAAGTGTGGAGGGGTGGAGAGGGCCCAGAGAGAAGACAGTGGGTAGTGCATTTGCCTTGTACACAGTCAATACCTAATATTACATATGCTCCCTGAAACTCACCAGGAGTAATTCCTGAAAATAGAGCCAGGAGTAAACCCTGAGCACTGTTGGGTATGACCTAAAACAGGGGTGGTGGTGGTGGTGGGGAGAATTCTAAGAGAACATGTAGGGAACAATATTTGAACTCAAAGAATGTAATCTTCTTAGTCACAAGTATAAGTTCTATGGGGATAGAAAAGTATATATTTAAATCTAAAGTCCCAAAACAGTAAATCCCATTTCATTTTTATTAAAGGCTATCTCACTTTTTATTGAAGGCTATCTATTTTGGTTTTGCTGAGCAGAGAGCCTAAGAAACTGCTGTGATTTTTTTTCTTTGAGGGCACTGAGTCAGGTCACATACCCTGCAGGACTGAAGGGCTATTTCTTTTTGTTTTGTTTTGTTTTGTTTTTGTTTGTTTGTTTGTTTGTTTTCTTGGTTTTTGGGTCATACCCAGCAACGCTCAGGGGTCACTCCTGGTTCCATGCTCAGAAATTGCTCTTGGCAGGCTCGGGGGACCAAAAGGGATGCCGGGATTCGAACCACCATCCTTCTGCGTCTAAGGCAAACACCTTACCGCTGTGCTATCTCTCCAGCCCCTGAAGGGCTATTTCTGACTCAGTGCTGAGGACTACTCTCAGCAGTCCTCAGGGGGCCATATGGTGTCAGGCACATGTAAGGCAAGAGTGTGAAATGCCCCTGTGCTACTCTCTAGCACTGCTGTGATATTTCCTGAGTATATTTGTTTTGTTTCACTTTGCTCTTTTGTTTGTTTGTTTGTTTTTGTTTTGAGGTCACACCTGGCAGTACTCAGGGGTTACTCCTGGCTCTGCTTAGAAATCATTCCTGGCAGGCTCGGGGACCATATGGGATGCCGGGATTCAAACCACTGGCCATCTGCATGCAAGGCAAATACCTTACCTCCATACTATCTCTCTGGCTCCCTCTTTGCTCTTTATTTAACATAGCCGGTAACACTCAGGAATTGCTCCCAGCAATGAGTTGGGGCCATGTGGTACCAGGAATCAAAGTGGTACCTGATACTTCTGCAAGCAGAGCGAGCGCTCTAATCCAATGAACTAATTTCTAACTCCATTTATTTTCATTTAACCACAGAATTTTATCTTTAGTAATAATATATTTATTTAATATAATATATTTATTATTATATATAATAATATATTTATTTAATAATAATATATTAGTGTTTGATTCAGCAGCACATACACTAAATTAATCTATTTTATAGGTGCCAGAGCGATACCACAGCAGGTAGGGTATTTGCCTTGCATGCAGCTGAACTGGGTTCGATCCTTGGCATCCTGTATGGTCCCCCAAGCCTGCCAGGAGCAATTTCTGAGTGGAGAGCTAGGAGTAACCTAAGTGTCACTGGGTGTGGCCCAAAAACGAAACAAAAAATGTATCTACTTTATAAAAATTTCTTCTAACATCAGATACATTTAAGAAATTAACCTTAATATGAAAACCTATATGGTGTTCTATTGAATCATCATCCTATATGCGCTATAATTTCAGTTTCTGGGAGAGGACACATATGTATAAGTGCACTCAGCAATTTCCTTCAGTAACCAGATTGAAATGCTATACTGGGGAATACAGTATTTTAAGCTTTGAAAGAAGATCAAAATTTTGAGTCTTATTTGCTTTAAAAGTTGTTGGTTTTAAAGAACACAACCTTACAGAGTTCACATTTTAATCGGGGGGTGGAGGGGCAGATAATAAAGCAAGCAAACAAGAGTATTGGCTTCATCAGTGCTATGAAAAAAAAAATAAAGCCAATAAAAATAAAGTTGTTTGCTTTGGTTTGAGGTTTTTAGGACACACCCAGCAGTACTCAGAGCTGATTCCTGGCATCGCACTCAAGAATCACTTCTAGAGGATATCGGATACCATTTGGGATGCTAGAGATCAAACCCTGTGTCAAGTTCTCTGCTTTATAAGTTTTGAAAAGAGGGGAAAAAGTCTCTTTAAATGATAGTTGATTGCTAGATGTGTATTTTCAGGCCCAGAGAACAAATAAGAATCAGCATGTATGTACAGGAATGGAAAGATAAGGCTGAAATCTGAAGGCAAGGAAACAGTCCCTAGCTGTGGTCCAAAATACAGCAAATCTATCGAGACTCAGACATTACACCCCAGCCTTTTATTACTTAGACTAACCAAAACAAACAAAAAAAAAATCCCTTTTCTCAGGCATAATAAATAGAAAGGAAAAGAAGCAAAGTACTATGCTTACTGTTTATATACTCAGCTCATCTTAGCCTCTGAAGCAACACAACAATCAAGAAATTTGCCTCCAGGGGTCAGAGAGGTAGTATAGTGATTAAGGTGCTTGCTGTGCCCTGAGGTTTGATGTGCAGCAGACACATGGTCCCTCTAGCTTACTAGGAGTAATTCCTGAGTGCAGAGTCAGAAGTAACCCCTAAGCAAAGCCAGGTATAGCTCCAAAACAAACAAAGCTAAGAAATTAGCCTTCCTTTTTTCAACAGATGTCACAAATATAAAACAGAAGCTACTTGTGGGGAGCCTAGCTGATGAAACCTGGGACATAGGACACCTCAGTAATTCCTAATCTGGTCACCCACGTGACCAAAAGGCCCATGCCTTGAGAACAAAGGAAATAGACAAAAATAAAGTAATTCAGAGCAGCCCAATATATCCAGCCAGAAAGAAAAATATAGAGTTTGCCTTTGTGTTAGCAAACATTATTAAGAACTCTGTTTGAATCTTATGCCTTTTAGTAAAACGTGCTCAGGTCTATCTTTTTGCCCCTCCCTATTACCTGCCCCAGTTTATGCTAATGAATGCTTGTAACTGTGATTGGTGTAAAATTTGTAACACCCCTGACGTGTTTCAGCCCTTAAAAGCTGACCCCCCAACAATAAACTTTCCTTTTTGAACAGCATGCGTTGTCTTGAAGGCTTCTGTTACTAATTTCTCTAGTTCTTCTTTACAGGTCGGTTCTGCTCGAGTGAACCCACTAATAACTAGCAACTTTCATTTCCACACCCCCGCGGGTCGGGGGACTCCCACGGAAGTTGCAGCTACTGACATCATAATTTTCAACACATCATGGACTTGTAAATCCATACTTTTTTTTTTTTTTTAAGACATAGCTTCCCAGGGTTTGGAGTTAGGAAAATGGGTAGGGTCTTTGCTTTGCCAAACGGCCTATCCAGGTTCAATCCCGGCATCTCATATGGTCTCCAGAGCACTGCCAGGAATAATTGCCTTGGTGCAGAGACAGAAATAACCCCTGAACATCTATATTTACTTATACACCCTGATTTTCTCCTTTTTCTAATAAAGACAAGTTTTCCTTCATCTTTCCTTCATCGTTCTGTGTGGGTTAAACACAGAATCAAGGAAAACAGCACAAGTAATAAAACAGTTTCCCTTCTTTAGACTCCATTTCAGAGGCAGGAAATGACCTAGTGCAATGAGTGTAACTAAAAATAAAGATGTTTTATAACCTTTCAAGTAACAAAACTTACTTTTGTTACTCATTGCCTTCCAAGTGGAGACACAGAAAGCTATAGACTCACTCTGGTGAAGGTGACATTACCCCCAACTGTTTCTGACAGCACCTTTCAAATCAGGTAAAGTCTTACCCTGCCCCTCTCTTGAGGTGCACATGACACATGCCTGTCTTCATTATTTCTAGTCCCATTTGGCTTTGAATCCAAAATGACATTATATAGCCTAAAAACCACACCTTTTCACTCAACCCAATACTATTTGAATTAATGGCAGACAGTCCTTTGTAAATTTTGATTTGTCTTCTACGAAAATAAAGTCTCAAATTTTAGATGTTTACATGGTTATCCACATGACTGTGTTTTCTTTTTTATGGGAAGGGAATGTGGAGGATAGATCAGAGTCACACCTGATGATGCTCAGAGACTAATCCTGGTTCTGTGGTCAGTGATCACATTATATACATTGCTGGGAATGGAACTGGGGCTGGCTGGATGTAAGACCCTGTGTTCACTTTAGGGTGTTTCTCTCTCTCTCTCTCTCTCCCTCCCTCCCTCCCTCCCGCTCTCCCTCCTTCTTTCTCTCTCTCCTTCCCTCCTTCCCTCCCTCCCTCCTTCCCTCCTTCTCTCTCTCTCTCTCTCTCTCTCTCTCTCTTTCTCTCTTTTCCTCTTCTCTTCCTCTCCTCACCTCCCTACCCCAGGGCTTATGCCTGTCTCTGCATTCAGGAATCACTTCTGGCAGTTCTCAGGGAACCCCATGAGATGCTGGGACTGAACTTTAGGTCTACAGCATGCAAGACAAGGACCCTACCCACTGTACCATTTTTCTGGCTCTGTTCCCAGGCACTTTTCAAAAACAGACATTTCAAAACAGCTCTAGCTCTGTTGATAAGGACAGCAAGTACTTCCTAAGGTGCCTGCTTAAAAAAGGCAAGCACTCACTTGGATGGTTACAGTTATGTATATTCTGAATCAACCCTGCTAGCTTACTGTCATTTAAACATGAAAATGAAGTGAAATAAAGTGAAATGAAAACCCCATTTCTACAAGAGTTTGACCATGGTAGTGTTGTGCCGACCACCCACACAGGCATGTCCATGTACCTGAAGAACTACCACACACAGCATAGGGTTAAGAAACATGTTTGCAAAGGGAGAGGAAAGGAATTCAAAGCCTAAAGCACAGCATGCCTCAAGGACTTACATGGTTATCTTTATAGTAGTAAGAAAGAGCAGGAAAGCGCCGTCTACTCCGGAATTTGGAACTCCCCACAATGATGTGCGTCGTGGCTGATTTGGGAACGTAGAGGTCAGTAGGGTAAGAATCACAAATCTGTCACATAAAACACAAAGAGATTTTGAGGCACAAAGTAATGCCATATGAGTGGCCATGAGAAATGGATCTTTCACCCAACTGAGAAGCTGTGTATTTTGATTTTCCTTAACCATGTAAGAGGTGGCTACATCATGATAACCAAAAGCCATTTGGAAAAAATACGAAGTCACCAATTCTAAGAAACTGGACTGAAGGAGAGAAGATAGCCATTAGTAACCATTAATAGCCATTAGTGTTTAGACACTGTCCCTTCTCTCAAGGAGCTCCTGTGGGAAACAAGACAGCAACATAGGTACCCCGTCACTAAACAGGCACAAATTTTAATTCTGCATTCCTGTTGCAGTTAAAGGTGGACTGGGTCACTGAGGGGACAATGCCCTCTAATTCGAGCACCAAAATTCCCTCTCCTGGATTCTTTTGTTCTTGGTTTACCATGCATATGGCTGCCTCCACTTCTTTCTGGGAATCCTTCTTCTGATATTTCCATGTCTCATTTATTCTTCAAGGAACAAGAAGAATATATGAGTTCCGATTCCTGCAGGAGCCTCCATCCAGAGTTTTCAAGTGTGTTGATTTCTAGGCCTGACTTCATTTCTCACACAATGGATAGCTTTATTTTTGTCTCTTAGGTGCCAATACTACAAATAATAATAAATGAGGATCTACTCTTTCTGCGCATTGTTGGTAGCAATTCTCTTGTGGAAAACATGAATGCCTTGCAATGACTATGGTTTAGTATGAAAGCAGCAGTTCAAAACCTGGTTCTGACTTGCCAAATTCATGAACCAGGAGAAGCCAAACTCCACTGAGTTCTCTTGAGCTTGCTGCTCTCTCCAAACCAATACCAAAACAGACTATAATCGAATTGATAGAAATCCAATCTGATAACACCCATGGTAAATCACTCGAATGATTTTTTTTAAGTTTTGGGGCCATACCTGGAAATGTTCAGGTTACACCTGGCTTTCTGCTCAGGAAATCACTCCTGGCAAGCTCCAGGGACCCTATGGGATGCCCTATATGCTGACCACTGCACCACACTGGCTATTGCCAGAAATGGTTGTGGTGGGAACAGTAAAGACAAGTTGATTGGTTTGTGGACACCTAATTTGTTGAGGTTGTCAGTCAGCCTCTTGGCAATGGGAACTTCCTGGGCTTCACCAAACCATTGGCGGGTAAGCATCATTCTGGGCATTTCCATGGAAGTCCTCAAAGAGGTCCATATCAGGAGAAATGCAGGTTGGCCACTTTCCATCTGGGCTCATTCTGACTATTCTTGGCTTGTCTGGGCTTGCTTTGGTTTGGAATCACACCCATCAGTGCTAAGAAGTACTATCCCTGACGTTGTTCAGGAGTGACCCCGATCCTGCTTGAGGGAACATGTGTGGTACTGGGGATGAAACCAGGATCTGAGGCATGTATAATAAGTATCTTCCCTTAGACCTTATCTTACCTTACAAATACCAATATTATCAATTTGGCTCCTTCCCTGACTTCTTCAGAAGATGAAAGTGAAGGGAAAGAAAACATCTGAGGTCCCAGCCTCTAAAGCTCAGAGCAATTGTACTTTAAAGATACCTCTCTCCATCGTGTTTGGGCAAAATTGACCTATGGGCAACATTCTTTTACAAAAGCTGAAATGACAAAACAGTTCCTTCCAACTGGCTGACTTGAGTTTGATCTCTGGAATCTCAGATAGTCCCCTGAGGCTGTCTAGAGAGATCCCTGAATGTAGAGCCAGGAATAAGACCTGAGTACTGTCAGGTGTGGCCCAAAAACAAAACCCAAAACAAGGAGGCAGAGAGGCAATGTTCCTGGAACCAAAAGTGTAGTTTCATCGTTGTGTCAGACATTTTGGGAAATTTTTCCAAAAACCAAAGATAGGGACATTAACACTAACTCTGGGATTAACACTCACAAAAGGAAAATCCCATTCAAAGAGCATAAAACCAGCCCTCTTGGACCAGGAGAGCCTGTACTGGAATGACTGTCCCAAATAATCCCTCTCCTTGCCAATGCAAATCTGGAGTCTGCATGAGACAGTCACAGAGAACATCACTGGACAGACCACAGATGCTCATCTGAGGTTCAAGAACCCTGTAGTCAAGACAGGAGCCTTCAAATATTTTCTTAAAACAACAGTGTCAAAAAAGAAATGGGTTGGGTTACAATAAGTTGAGATTACCTAATTTCTTCATCATGAAGAAAGTTTATTACCTTATTACATCATGAAGGAAATGCAGAGTAATTTATAAATAAATGAAATAAGGTGAAGTCATGGGGAAAGTTCGCAACATACTGGATTCTATTCAAACTCTTTAACTAGCAGAGAGGTAGCTAAGAATTCTGGAGCTCCTACCTGGTTCTCTCATGGCCTATGAAGGCCCAGAGATGCCTAGCCAGTTTCAAGTGTCCATCTTGTCTGATACAAAACAAAAAGACAAACTCCCACAACTCATTCCCCCTGATAGATTCAGTTCCTGCCCATGCAGAGAACAGCAGGGAAGATGCCCCATGACCCTCTAAGAGTTTTAGGACAGGCAATCGCTTTCTCCATAGCAAGAAATATAGACCTTAATGATCGAAGTGTTGCTCAATAACTAGAATCCAGTAAACAGGAGGTGAATTTTATCAGCACCATGGTTTTCTGTCCAGGGAAAGCCAAAAAAATTATATGGGCCCCCACATTTAACCCAGGGCACTATATCCATGAGAGAAGACGCATGGGTCAGAGCTTACATACGGGCATTCTGATAAGTACTTTTGTGGGAAATCCTAAAAGAAACTATAATTGTTCTGGATAAAGTCTTTTATTTTTCTGTTTGGGGGATACAACTAGTATGCTTAGGGCTGACTCCAGGTCAACTGACTCAGCAATCATTTCTGGCCAGCTCAGGGGACCGTATGGGAGACCAGGGATTGATCTCTGATCATTGGTCTCATGCAAGGCAAGTGACCTACTACTGCTCCAGCCCCAACTCTCAATAAAACTCTCCATCCCATTAAGTTTCCAAATCTGGAAATTCTTATCAAGGTAGTATAAAGTCATCCTGCTTTCATGAACATCAACAGCACTTGAAGAGGAAAGTCAAGTAATGCTGATAGCACTGATGCTGGGATTCATTCTCCCACTCCTACTTCCCTACTTCTCCATGTCTCTTCCTGAATGGACCATGTTTCCACATTTCTCTAGGGAAGACACTTAGTGACCTTGTGTACCAATCAAGAGTTCAGTGAGTACAGAAAGAACTAGTGCCAAACTGCCACAGAATCTCTGAGACATCCCCACGAATCACACCCTGGGCTATAAAAAAATGTGATGGGAGAGAATGAAGTCTTGGCTGGGTCTCCCACCAGCTGCCAGCCATCATGTCAACTGGAACCTTTGAGCTTCTGTTCTTTCACCAGGAGAGGAAGAGTGGAGAGTGAGGAGACTCACTCAGACTTTCTGATGCTAGATACAGGTAGGAAATACACCCAGCAGTAACCTTGGGAGACTTGGAAATCCATAGTGTGGAATGGAAAAATAGCTATTAAAATTCCAGGGATCTAAACAAAAATCTTTCTCAGCAATGGAACTCTCCTGACTTAGCAGAGATGAAAGAAGGTTCCAGCTCTCCTGCAGTACCCCTACTCACTCTGTAGTCTCGATTCACATCGCTGAGCTGCCAGTAAGAATTAGGGAGGCCCATTCGCTTGTATTCCTCACTGAGCTCGATCAGCATCCAGCCTTGTTCTCTCTCTTCTTTATCCAGCTTGGGATTGAATGAAAAACAGTACAACTCCTCATATTTTACTGCAAAAATGAGAAAATAAAGTCAAAGCAAGTTCAACCACAGCTCCCCCAGAAACCTGGGCTGTGAATCCCACCCACACAGCTGACCTAATCTGTCACCCCCTTATACAATGCCAGAGCATCCTCCTGGACTCCATGGTCAGGATCACCACCACCTAGCCAGGCACAATTTTGTAAGTTTCTTTCCTTTTAGAAGCAAGACCTTCTCTGTTTGGTGCTATTTTTTTTTCAAATGTGGTTTTTGAAAATAACTATATTTATCACAGCACATAATACATGGTGCTTAAAATGAATCAAGAGGGACCAGAGAGATGGTATGGAGGTGGGGCATTTGCCTTGCATGCAGAAGGACAGTGGTTCAAATTCTTGCATCCCATTTGGTCTCCCAAGCCTGCCAGGAGCTATTTCTGAGCAGAGAGCCAGGAGTAACCCCTGAGCACTGCCGGGTGTGGCCCAAAATTAAAAAAAAAGAAAAAAAAAAGAATCAAGAACTTATTGTGGTTTTTACATGGAATTGCACCCCAGAATTTTTTTTGTTTTTTTTTTGTTTTGTTTTGTTTTTGTTTTTGGGCCACACCCAGCGGTGCTCAGGGGTTATTCCTGGCTACTGCTCAGAAATAGCTCCTGCAGGCATGGAGGATCATATGGGACGCCGGGATTTGAACCAACCACCTTAGGGTCCTGGGTCGGCTGCTTGCAAGGCAAACTCCACTGTGCTATCTCTCTGGCCCCTGCACCCCTAGAATTTAACATCAGGACCACTATCTCTTTTTGTTTGCTATTTGCTTTTTGCTTTTTATTTTTGGGGCCACACCCAGCACTGCTCAATTGTGACTCCTGGATCTCCATTCAGGAATCACTTCTGGCAGTATTCAAGGTAACATATAGGATGCTAGGAATTGAACCCAAGATGCCAAGGATTGAATCTTATTGTACTACCTCTCCAGTCTCCTACTATAACATTTTTATGCTTACAATATATAAAAATATAAATATAGTTGCAAAAGTTGTGAAATACATTCAATTGTCTGCACTAAAACTATCTGTCTTAATTTGGGGGGGGGGGGGAGGCTGTGCTTCTTGTTGGGCCATACTAGCTGTGCAGTTTACCCCTGGCTCTGCATTCAGAGATTATTCTAAGTTAAAGGGAACACAGAGGGTAGCAACAGTTGATCCTTAGGTCAGCCTCATGGTAAGGCAAGTGTCTTACCCACTGTACTGGTCTCATCCAGCTCCAATATATAAACTTTAAATATCATCATAATGATGCTATTATGTTATAGGTTATTTTAGGATCCATTTAAAAATGTCTATTCATAATGCCATGACACCCTAGTTGTAAAGTAGAGTTATGTGTGATGAAGACTTATTTAAATTGTGAGATATACTCATCTTATGTACAGCCTTTCATGCTCATGAGACCTGTTTCATAAGGATCACTATTTTCCCCTACTCACAAAGAGATCTAGAATTTAGTTTTTCCTGGCAGTGTTCAGAAGGTTACTTCAGGGCACTATATTGAGAAATTACTCCTGGTGGTATTGGATCATATGGGATGCCAGGGGTCGAACATAGGTACAAAGCAAGATCATTAACAACTGTACTTATCACTACAGTCCCTAGAGTTTGGTTTTCTTATTTTAGTCTTAATGAATGAAGCATCTTGGTCAGTATGTGCAAGACAGAAGTACATCAAGAAAATTCTAAAGAGTTCACAAAAAAAAGGCTTCTTCAAACAATAGACTTGTATAGTAAAGTGGAAGGCTATAAAATTAATATACAAAAAGCCAAGGCTTTTTTCCTACATAAAGAGAAAGATATTAAGAGAATAATCCTATTCACAATTGTGCCTCAGAAATTGACCTTAGAGTTCAATTTAACTAAATTTAATCTATACAAAGAATACTACCAACACACTGCTTTAAGAAATAAAACAAAACACAAGGAAATAAAAACACATATCTTGCTCATGGATTAGAAGGATAAAACATCATTAAAATGGCAATTCTGGGGCTGAAGGCGATAGCACAGTGGTAGGCGCGTTTGCCTTGCATATGCTATCTAGGACGGCCTTGGCTTGATCCCCCCGGTGTCTCATATGGTCCCTCCATGCTGGGAGCCATTTCTGAACACATAGCCAGGAGTAGCCCCTGAGCATCACAGGGTTGTGGCCCCCCAAAATCAATAAATAAATAAATAAAATGGCAATACTTCCCAAAGCATTGGTACAGATTAAATGCAATCCCTCTACGGATACCCAAAACATTTTTCAAGAAGTGGATCAAACACTCCTGAAAATTTGTATGGAACAATAAACATCACAAAATAGCTAAAGCAGGGCCAGTGAGGGTGGTGCTAGAGGTAAGGTGTCTACCTTACAAAGCACTAGGCCAAGAAAGGACCGCAGTTCGATCCCCCGACGTCCCCATATTGGCCCCCCCAAAGCCAGGGGCAATTTCTGAGTGCATAGGCCGAGGAGCATCAAACGTGTGGCCCCCAAACCAAACAAACAAACAAACAAACAAAAAACCAAATAGCTAAAGCAAGCCTTGGGAAAAAGATGTCATGGAAAAGTTACCTCAACCCTTAAGCTATAATATAAGCAGGGGTCCTCAAACTTTTTAAACAGGGTGCCAGTTCACTGTCCTTCAGACTGTTGGAGGGCCAGATTATAGTAAAACCAAAATTATGAACAAATTTTATGCACACTGCATATATCTTATTTAGAAGTGAAGAAACAAAATGGGAATAAACACAATATGTGGCCCACGGGCTGTAGTTTGAAGACCCCTGATATAAAGCAGTACTTTTTAAAACAACACCGGAATAAAGACAGACCTTCAGATCAATGGACTTGAGTATTCAGAGAATGTTCCCCAAACTTACAATCAATCTTTGATAAAAGGGCAAGAAACACAAAAAGGAGCAAGGAAAGCCTCTTGAGCAAGTAGTGTTTAGACAACTGGTCAGCCACATGCAAAAGAATGAACTTGGACCTCCATCTAACACAAAGGTCAAATCCAAATGGATTAAAGACCTTGATGTCAGACTTGGAACCATAAGGTATATAGAATAATACATAGGTAAAACACTCCATGACACTGAAACTAAAGTCATCTTCAAGGAGAAAACAAATAAGTGAAAGCAAAGATAAACAAATGGAACTACATTAAACTGAGACACTTCTATAACTCAAAAGAAACAGTAACTAGGATACAAAGGCCACACACAGGATGGGAGAAACTATTCGTCCAATATCTATCAGATAAGAGATTAACATCTAAGATATACAAAGTACTGACAGAACTTAAGAAGAAAAAAACCATCTAACTCCATCTGAAAATGGGGAGAAGAAATGAACAGCATTTTCTCAAAGAAGAAATACAGATGGCCAAAAGGCACATGAAAAATGCTCCACATCACTAGTCATCAGGGAGATGCAAATGAAAACAACTGTGAAATATCATCTCACACCACAGAGACTGGCATACATCACGAAGAACAAGAACAACGAGTGCTGACTTGGAGGAAGGGAGAAAGGAACTCTCATTCACTTCTAGTGGGAATGTAGACTAGTGGAGCCTTTCTGGATATTCCTCAAAAAACTGGAAATTGAGGTCCCATCTGATCCAGCAATACCACTCTAGGGATACATACCCTAGAAATACAAAAACACAATACTAAAATGCCATCTGCATTTCTATGTTCATTGCAGCACAATTTTCAATAGAGAGAATATGGAAACAAACCAAGTGCCCAAGAACAGATGAATGGCTAAAAAAAAAAAAAACTGGTATACTGCACAATGGATTACTACACAGCTATTAAGAAAAATGAACTCATAAGATGTGCTTATACATGGATGAATATGGAGACCATTATGTTGAATGAAATGAGTCAGAAGGAGAGGGATAGACAGAATAATCTCGCTCTTTTTGGGGGGACCACACCCAGTGGCCCTCAGGGATTACTCTTGGCTTTGTGCTCAGAAATAGATCCTGGCAGCTTATAGGGGTTGGAGGGAGATTATATGGGATGTTGGGGATCTAATTCAGGTTCCTTTCTTGGTTGGTCGCGTCAAGGGAAATCAGGGACATTGGTGGTGGGAAATTTTCATAGGTAAAGGGTAGTGTCTATTGTAAGACTGAAACTCATTCATGCACAAATTTGTAATCATGGTGTTTAAATAATAAAAAAGAAATAAAAAGAGAGAAGTACAATTTAAGTCACATGATATTTACATTATCCTCAGTCACATAAGAAAAAACTAAAAATAAATCAGGGGGATTAATTTTCATCAGATTTTATTTGCCCCAAATAAACCCAGAATGTGTACATGTTCTGATATATACATAATATAACATGCTAGTATTATGTATCTTGCTTCACCTTTAGCATACCTTAGTTCAGGTGGTCACATTTCAAGGGTTCCAGTACCCCAGAAAACTGCTGGTGGCTACCAGAGTACAGCAGGGAGTGTGAGTTTGACCAAGTAAACTAGCTGCACAGAATGCTCCTAAGATCCACATGTGCTGTTCTTCTAAGCAAGCCCTCTTCTTCTCACTCATGGCCCACCTCTTTATCTCTTCTTTCCTTGTTCCATTCCCTAATCCTCCTGTTTCTCATCACAAGATTTTTTTTTCTCCTCCATTTTTCCAGTTGGCTTCATTTATCCCTTAATCTATTGACTCAAATCAGCACAGGTAACTGAATGCTTCTAACTGCATGTGTTTGGAGGCCCAGCATAGGATGTCATGATCATTCAGAGGCAAGAGAAGCACACAGACAGCTGGAGTTCAAAACTATTATTATTGTTATTACTATGGAAAGGACTTTTCTCACAGGATAAAAAAAGGCAAGTATCCTACCTTAAGTGCCAGACTCAGATCCTTTTATATCCAAAGAAGAAGAAACAAGATAGGGGCTGGAGTGATAGCTGTAGGGCATTTGCCTTGCAAGAGGTCGACCTGGGATGAACCTGGGTTCGATCCCTGGCATCAGTAAGGTCCGCCGAGACTGCCAGGAGTGATTTCTGAGCACAGAACCAGGAGTAACTCCTTAACACCACTGGGTGTGGCCTACCCCCCCAAAGAAACCAGACAGCTGTGATTTATAATGAGATAAATTATGTTTTACAATGTTAGATGTCTAAACTATAAAATTTAGTGTATTCACTATTTCTTTTGTTGTTGTTGTTGTTTTTGGGTCACACCCGGCAGCACTCAGAGGTTACTCCTGGCTGTATGCTCAGAAATTGCTCCTGGCAGGCTCAGGGGACCATATGGGATGCTGGGATTCTAACCCCCATCCTTCTGCATGCAAGGCAAACACCTTACCTCCATGTTATCTCTCTGGCCCCAACGTACTCACTATTTCAATAAGTTAGGCATGACACATATCCCTGGGTATGAACACAGAAACTTTTTTTTTCTTTTTGGTTTTTGGGCCACACCCGGCAGTGTTCAGGGGTTACTCCTGGCTGTCTGCTCAGAAATAGCTCCTGACAGGCATGGGGGACCATATGGGACACTGGGATTCGAACCAACCTCCTTAGGTCCTGGATTGGCTGCTTGCAAGGCAAACACCGCTGTGCTATCTCTCTGGGCCCTGAACACACAAACTTAGAGTAGATACTTACACATAAAACAATCTTAAAGTAAACTTAATGATTTTCTTTAATCTTAGCTGACTGATCAGAAGGCAGAAAAAAAATGAGATTCTGTTCTGGGAATGGCTGTCTTCACATTGACACATCTTTTCCATCTCTAAAGAACCGTTTTCATGACTCAAGCTCGGAGAACATTATGTTAACCACAAATGCACTTTGTCTAAAATGCCAAACATCTCTTGAGATAGCCTCTGTTCCTCCAGTGAAAGAAGGGCCAAAGAATATGGGGGTGGTAAAAGTTAAGATCCTGTGTTAAATAGTTTCAAGTAGATTTAAAGTAGAAGAAAAACCATTCCTGGGGCCCAGAGAGATAGCACAGTGGCATTTGCCTTGCAAGCAGCCAATCCAGGACCAAAGGTGGTTGGTTTGAATCCTGGTGTCCCATATGGTCCCCCATGCCTGCCAGGAGCTATTTCTGAGCAGACAGCCAGGAGTAACCCCTGAGCAATGCCAGATGTGGCCCAAAAACCAAAAAAAATAAAAAATTAAAAATTAAAAAAAAATAAAAAAAGAAAGAAAAAAAGAAAAACCATTTCTGACTATTGGTAGTTCTCTATGTAACCATTGGAGCATACTGTCATTGAGAAGAGGCAAGGAAACTGCACAAATTAAAGTAAGTACAATTTATTAAACAAGCTCACTTTTATATTGAAAGATAAAAATTTATCATACTGACAGGAATCAAAACCCATACATGCAAGATGTATACAATTTTGTCTTTTTTGGGGGGTCTCTTTGGCAGTATTCCCTAAGACCAGGGACACTTCCCAGTGATTCTCGCCAACAAGACTAGTGGTTCAATGCAAGGACCAGAGAACACAATGCTAATGAACACTGCAGTACTAGGTCTTACCCAAGCCATCCTGGTGGTGCTCAGGGGCCAGGGCTGCACTCAGCAATGCTTAGGACACTATGTGTGGTACCAGTGATCGAACCAGAGTTGGCTACATGGAAGGCATGCACACTAACTCCAATATTCACTCTCCTGCACCAACATCCACAAATTTGTCACCAAAGCGCAATCATGTTAATATCAATGAACTCCTTACCCAAACCTCTGGAGAATCCTTCACCTGAGGTCTAAGTATCCTAAGAAATTAAAAAGTAACAAACTCATCAATGTAGATATACATATTACTAATTAATTTCCATCCACAGCCTTCTCACCTTGAACTTTTGCAAAGTAGAAAGTAGACAATCAACAAAAAAGTGACAATCAGCAAGAAGGTAAATTCAAAACCAAAACAAACAATAACACAATTAAGACTAGAGAAAGTTCTAGTTTCTGATAGAAAATAAATAAACAAGATTGATAGACCACTGGCAAACCTAACAAAGAAAGAGAGAGAGAGAAACTTGATAACTCGTATCAGGAATGAAAAAGGAGAGATCACTACTGATATGACAGAGATTCAAAGGGTAATCAGAAACTACTTTGAAAAAACTCTACGCCACTAAAAATGAGAACCTGGAAGAAATGGATAAATTCTTGGACTCTTATAATCTTCCACGGTTGAAGGAAGAGGATGTAGCATATCTAAACACCCCCATCACCATTGATGAAATTAAAACAGTAATCAAATGTCTGCCGAAAAACAAAAGCCCAGGTCCAGATGGATTCACTAATGAATTCTATCAAACTTTCCAAGAGGAACTACTGCCAATCTTGGCAAGACTCTTTCATGAAATTGAACAAACAGAAACACTTCCAAATAGCTTTTATGAAGCCAACATCACCTTGATATCTAAACCAGACAGAGATGCTACAAAAAAAGAAAATTACAGACCAATATCGCTGATGAATGCAGATGCAAAGATCCTCAACAAAATCCTGGCAAATAGGATTCAATGCCTCGTTAAGAAGATCATCCACTACGATCAAGTAGGTTTCATCCCAGGAATGCAAGGATGGTTTAACATCCGTAAATCTATCAACATAATACACAACATCAATAACAAGAAAAATAAAAACCACATGATCATATCAATAGATGCAGAGAAAGCATTTGATAAGGTCCAACACCCATTCTTGATCAAAACTCTCAGCAAGATGGGAATGGAGGGAACCTTTCTCAATATAGTGAAGGCCATCTACCACAAGCCAGTGGCAAATATTATCCTCAATGGAGAAAAACTAAAAGCCTTCCCTCTAAATTCTGGCACAAGACAAGGCTGTCCTCTCTCACCACTCCTATTCAACATAGCACTGGAAGTACTTGCTATAGCGATTAGGCAAGAAAAGGATATCAAGGGAATCCAGATAGGAAAGGAAGAAGTCAAGCTCTCACTGTTTGCAGATGACATGATACTCTACTTAGAAAACCCTAAAGACTCTATCAAAAAGCTTCTAGAGGGCCGGGCGGTGGCGCTAAAGGTAAGGTGCCTGCCTTGCCTGCGCTAGCCTTGGACGGACCGCGGTTCGATCCCCCGGTGTCCCATATGGTCCCCCAAGCCAGGAGCAACTTCTGAGCACATAGCCAGGAGTAACCCCTGAGCGTTACCGGGTGTGGCCCAAAAACCAAAAAAAAAAAAAAAAAAAAAAAAAAAAAAAAAAAAGCTTCTAGAAACAATAGACTCATATAGCAAGGTGGCAGGCTACAAAATTAACACATAAAAATCAATGGCCTTTCTATACACCAATAGTAATAAGGATGAAATGGACATTAAGAAAACAACCCCATTCACAATAGTGCCACACAAACTCAAATATCTTGGAATCAACTTGACTAAATATGTGAAGGACCTATACAAGGAAAACTATAAAACTCTGCTCCAAGAAATAAGAGAGGACACATGGAAATGGAAACACATACCCTGCTCATGGATTGGCAGGATTAACATCATCAAAATGGCAATACTCCCCAAGGCATTATACAGATTTAATGCCATCCCTCTAAAGATACCCATGACATTCTTCAAAGAAGTGGATCAGACACTTTTGAAATTCATTTGGAACAATAAACACCCTCGAATAGCTAAAGCAATCATTGGGAAAAAGAATATGGGAGGAATTACTTTCCCGAACTTTAAACTGTACTACAAAGCAATAGTTATCAAAACAGCATGGTATTGGAATAAGGATAGGTCCTCAGATCAGTGGAATAGGCTTGAATACTCAGAAAATGTTCCCCAGACATACAATCACCTAATTTTTGATAAAGGAGCAGGAAATCCTAAATGGAGCAGGGAAAGCCTCTTCAACAAGTGGTGTTGGCACAATTGGATAGCCACTTGCAAAAAATTGAACTTAGACCCCCAGCTAACATCATGTACGAAGGTAAAATCCAAATGGATTAAAGACCTCAATATCAGCCCCAAAACCATAAGATATATAGAACAGCACATAGGCAAAACACTCCAGGACATTACAGGCATCTTCAAGGAGGAAACTGCACTCTCCAAGCAAGTGAAAGCAGAGATTAACAGATGGGAATATATTAAGCTGAGAAGCTTCTGCACCTCAAAGGAAATAGTGCCCAGGATACAAGAGCCACCCACTGAGTGGGAGAAACTATTCACCCAATACCCATCAGATAAGGGGCTAATCTCCAAAATATACAAGGCACTGACAGAAATGTACAAGAAAAAAACATCTAACCCCATCAAAAAATGGGGAGAAGAAATGAACACTTTGACAAAGAAGAAATACACATGGCCAAAAGACACATGAAAAAATGTTCCACATCACTAATCATCAGGGAGATGCAAATCAAAACAACGATGAGATACCACCTCACACCCCAGAGAATTGCACACATCACAAAGAATGAGAATAAACAGTGTTGGCGGGGATGTGGAGAGAAAGGAACTATTATCCACTGCTGGTGGGAATGCCGTCTAGTTCAACCTTTATGGAAAGCGATATGGAGATTCCTCCAAAAACTGGAAATCGAGCTCCCATACGATCCAGCTATACCACTCCTAGGAATATACCCTAGGAACACAAAAATACAATACAAAAACCCCTTCCTTACACCTATATTCATTGCAGCACTATTTACCATAGCAAGACTCTGGAAACAACCAAGATACCCTTCAACAGACGAATGGCTAAAGAAACTGTGGTACATATACACAATGGAATATTATGCAGCTGTCAGGAGAGATGAAGTCATGAAATTTTCCTATACATGGATGTACACGGAATCTATTATGCTGAGTGAAATAAGTCAGAGAGAGAGAGAAAAACGCAGAATGGTCTCACTCACCTATGGGTTTTAAGAAAAATGAAAGATTGGGGCCGGGCGGTGGCGCAAGAGGTAAGGTGCCTGTGCTAGCCTTAGACGGACCACAGTTCAATCCCCCGGCGTCCCATATGGTCCCCCAAGCCAGGAGCAACTTCTGAGCGCATAGCCAGGAGTAACCCCTGAGTGTTACCGGGTGTGGCCCAAAAACCAAAAAAAAAAAAAGAAAAATGAAAGACACCCTTGTAATAATAATTTTCAGACACAAAAGAGAAAAGAGCTGGAAGTTCCAGCTCACCTCAGGAAGCTCACCACAAATAGTGATGAGTTTAGTTAGGGAAATAACTACATTTTGAACTGTCCTAATAACGAGAATGTATGAGGAAAATGGAGAGCCTGTCTAGAGTACAGGTGGGGGTCGGGTGGGGAGGAGGGAGACTTGGGACATTGGTGATGGGAATGTTGCACTGGTGATGGGTGGTGTTCTTTACATGACTGAAACCCAAGCACAATCATGTATGTAATTAAGGTGTTTAAATAAATTAAAAAAAAAAAAAGAAAATGAACTGTGATAAAATTGCCTTAGAAAGAGCTCAGACACCAGATCCAGCAGAAAATATCTTGCTGCTTGTGACCAACAGGTTACTTAAAATTTTTTTTTTCATTGACTGAGGGTCTGTTATTTACAGTATTCTTAACCGTGGTTTCCCATATACGTAATTACAACAATACACCCATCACTAGTGTATCAAAATAGGTTTTAATGGGGGGCACTGATGGTCTCTCCCTCAGGGGCTATAGGAGGGTAGAGGCCTAAAAGCTCCTCCAGAAGGAAGCAAATATACTCAACATGTCTCCAGAGAGAGGAAACTAAATTCATATAAGTCTTGTTTTTAGAAAAGCCATGGCAGTGTTTCAGGACTACTCAGAGAATATAAGCACACCCTAAAATTGGAAATTCATATAGTGACTTCCTTCTCTTTAGCACAGATGTTCATCCTATACTCCTTAACAACTGAAAGGAAGTATTACTGTAATCAGTTCAGTGCCTATTTATTTTTAGGAAAGTAATATTCATAATAAGTCAGAATACCTCAATATACTCATAAATTTGAAGGGAACAATGCCTTCACCCAATACCAAATTGCCTTCCAAAACTGTGCAGTGTTCCTTATTTTTTATTTTGGAGACCACACCTGGAGCCTGGAGGTACTCTCAGGGCTTAACTCCTGGCACTGCACTTAGGGATCATTTTTAGCATCACTTGGAGTAGTACTGGCTCAGAGTGGTACTGGGCAGAATCCTATGTAGTTCCAGGGACTGAACCAGGGTCAGCCACATGCAAGGCAAATGCCCTACTTGCTGTCCCATTATTCTGGCACCTTGCTTCTTTTTCATCCCTGTTCTCAGTTCTGTGATGAAAGTCTAAAGAGTTGTTTTCATTGGAGATTGTCAGTTAAACTCCTAGTATTTTTATAAGCTACTAGCAAAACTATCCAGCACCTATCTCCTGAGATTTCACTTGGTGTGACACCCTCCAGTTCCACCCATATCATAGCAAAAGACAAGATTTACATCTTTTCTAAGAGCTTGCATATACCATATCTTCTTTATCTACTCATCTGCTGTTGAACTTTTCTATTCAACTCCTTAATAGGTTAATCATAAGTCATACTTCCTGGAGAAGATTTTATTGCCATCAAATGGAAATTCAACTTGTAACAACTAAGCTTACCTTTTCCTATATCCAACTTCTACTCATTCCTTACCAAAGCATGGGGCCACCAAAAAGAAAACTGTTAATAAACACAAAGCAGTTAGGAAAAAAAAGATAAATAACTTAGTTTGCTTTCCATATATCAAGCTAAGAAGGAAGAGAACAAAATATTGAGGTAGAAAATAAAGGATTTCTCTCTCATTGTATAGTAGTGGAAAGAAACAAAAATATTCTTTTAATAAAAAAAAAAGTAAAGATTGAAAGAAAATTACAACATACAACGTAAAACCTAAGGAATACAATATTACTGTTTCCCTTACACAAATTTTTAAAAATTCAAAAGAAAAAACAAAAAACTCAGCATTACCAGAATGAGAAAGATGACTAAGGGATAGAAAAGTTAGCCAACAGTCACAGAAATTGAGTTTTTAAAACAAAGGTAAAAAAATAAGAGCTAAGTAGCTCCAAAAACTCTACTTAATTCAGACTTAAAATAAATGTGACTGGGGGCCAGTGAGGTGGTGCTAGAGGTAAGGTGTCTGCCTTGCAAGCACTAGCCAAGGAAAGACCTCGGTTCGATCCCCCGGCGTCCCATATGGTCCCCCCAAGCCAGGGGCAATTTCTGAGCACTTAGCCAGGAGTAACCCCTGAGCATCAAACTGGTGTAGCCCGAAAAACCAAATAAATAAATAAATAAATGTGACTGAAAAACTCATTTAAAAGGGGTGAGAAGATAACATGGCTATTATTGGGCTTTGTATATTTAAATCTGTTGTCAACAAACAAGTTCTGGAATTCAACATTAGGGTTGGGCAGTTTCACATTTAGTGGGAAAAGGTTATTGGATGAAGAGATAATCATAAAATTATCTTCAAACCTAATTACCATCATAAAAATTAAATAGCAAAGACTTAGGCAAGGGCTTTAAAAAGTACAATTAAATTAAGGAGACTGAATCAACCATTTTAAAGCATGACTAATAGAATTGGGAACTAAGATAAACTGGAAAATAAAACAGCTTAGGAAAAATAGGAAATTAAATCAAAGAAATAGTTGAATGTAAAGAGCCCACAAGCATTACAGAGGAAAAAAATAATTGATTACCCCCGCCCCCAAAATCAGCAAGAAGTAAATAAAGGGAGTAGAGAAGAAAGTAGAAGATGAAAGTCTGTTGAATATAGGACCTTTTACTCAAGAAAATGGATATCTATCTATCTATCTATCTATCTATCTATCTATCTATCTATCTATATGGCTAATCTAGTATCTCATTTGGGTCATACCATGAATTGAATTTGTTGAAATGAACTATATTAATTTCTAGGCATTTTTTCTAGTTTAAGACAAAATTCTTACCAATCTAAATTCATGCAAAAGGTAAAATAGGGCCCGGAGAGATAGCACAGCGGCATTTGCCTTGCAAGCAGCCGATCTAGGACCAAAGGTGGTTGGTTCGAATCCCAGTGTCCCATATGGTCCCCCATGCCTGCCAGGAGCTATTCCTGAGCAGACAGCCAGGAGTAACCGCTGAGCAACACCGGATGTGGCCCAAAAACCAAAAAAAAAAAAAAAAGGTAAAATAAAAGAAACCTAAATATTTCTATAAATAGATTTACTTATCTCTAAAATCCTAAAGAGAGAATAGAGAGGTGTTAACAAAAAAAAACGTTACTTTTCATCGAATTTCTTCTTTTGTTAAAATAACATATAGTTTAGAAGCACAGAGATGCCTTTCTTGAATGCAGCAGAAATCAGTTTAATTCCTGGCAATGTATATATCACCTGAACACTGCCAGGAATAAGCCCTGAGTACTGCAAGATGTGAGCCTAAAACAAAATAAAAATAATAATAAGTATATCCTCCAAACACTGTATGATCACTCATCTTTGGAATAGAGAGGGAAAAAAAAAAAAGATAGACAGTACCCAAGCAATGCCAGACCCTCAGCACTAGAACACAAAACCAAATGCCAGTAGTGGAGGCAGGGAGAAGGCACAGGGAAAAAAAAGAGCTGGGGCAATAAAAAATACAAATATAAGGAGCTGGAGCAGTGGTGCAAGCAATAGGACATTTGCCTTGCACGCACTAACCTAGGACAGACAGAAGTTCGGTCTCATATGGTCCCCCAAGCCAGGAGCGATTTCTGAGTGCATAGACAGGAGTAACCCCCGAGTGTCACCGATGTGCCCCACAAAATAAAAATTTTAAAAATTTAAAAAGCAATAATAAAAAAAAGTGGGTAGGGTGCTTGCCTTGCATGAGACTGACTCGGGTTTGATCCTCAGCATCCTATACAGTTCCCCAAGCACCACCTGGAGTAATTTCTTTCTTTCTTCTTTTTTTTTGTTTTTTTTGTTTTTGTTTTTGGGCTCACCTGGCGGTGCTCAGGGGTTAATCCTGGTTATCTGCTCAGAAATAGCTCCTGGTAGGCATGGGGGACCATATGGGATGCTGGGATTTGAACAAACCACCTTAGGTCCTGGATCGGCTGCTTGCAAGGCAAACACTGCTGTGCTATCTCTCCAGCCCTGAGTAAATTCTTTCTTTCTTTTTCTTTTCTTTTCTTTTTTTTTGGACCACACCCAGTGACACTCAGAGGTTACTCCTAGCTATGTGCTCAGAAATCACCCCTGGCTTGGGGAACACATGAGACGCCGGGGATAGAACAGCTGTCCGTCCAAGGTTAGTGCATGCAAGGCAAACGCCCTACCGCTTGCACCATCGCTCTGGCCCCAACCTGGAGTAATTTCTTTTTTTTTTTTTTTTGTGGTTTTTGGGTCACACCCGGCAGTGCTCAGGGGTTATTCCTGGCTCCAGGCTCAGAAATTGCTCCTGGCAGGCACGGGGGACCATATGGGGCGCTGGGATTCGAACCGATGACCTCCTGCATGAAAGGCAAATGCCTTACCTTCATGCTATCTCTCCGGTCCCTGCCTGGAGTAATTTCTAAGTATAGAGATAGATAATAATAATAATCTCTGAGCATCACTGGAGTGTGGCTAGACCCCCAAAATAGGACCAGAATAAAAATGAAAGGGACAGTAATGGAGGGCCAAGGGCACGTTGTTGGTGATTGTGTGAAGTGATTTTGTATACTGAGACCATACACTTTAATAATATTGTAAACACCTAAATTCTAATACAATTTTTAAGTTTTAGATAAGTGTAGGTATGATGATGAATGTTAGCTGTGAGACATATTATGGTGATCATGCAATAAACACAAATATTAATGTTATTCATATGAGAAAAAAGTTTGTCCCCGTCAGCAGTACTTCTCAAGTGGGGTGCATATGGCTCTACTATGGGGTTCCCAGATTATTTCAAGGGAGCTACAGGTAAAAATTGGGTAAGTGGTCCACAGACTGAAACAAGGGAACCAATTGGCAGGACACAAGGGGCCACGGAGGTGAAAAGTTAGGAAACACAGGTCTAGAAGACTTTCAGTTACTGAACCCATGAGGGAAGCTAAAAATAAAGAATTTATGTTAATAAATACTGTGGTCCTAGAATTAAAATTACAATTGCCTTACTCTATCCCCTCCATATGTATAACCCCCAATCTGATACTAGATATGGGGGGGGCGGAGAGATAGCACAGCGGCATTTGCCTTGCAAGCAGCCAATCCAGGACCAAAGGTGGTTGGTTCGAATCCCGGTGTCCCATATGATCCCCCCGTGCCTGCCAGGAGCTATTCCTGAGCAGACAGCCAGGAGTAACCCCTGAGCACCGCTGGGTGTGGCCCCCCAAAAAAAAAAAAAAAGATTAGGGAGGGGGGTGTATTTCACAAAAGTCTATGCTTGTTCTGATTAGCAACCCCTCACCTGGCAAAAAAAAAAAAAAAAAAAAAAGAAAAGAAAAGAAAAAAAAACCCTCCTCCTCACATTCACTCTATCTAGATTCAAAACCCTGCTCCTAAGACTGCAGTCTGAAATAGGCTCAAATTTCAGCACCAGGTACCTTTACCATTATTTTTTTTTTTTTTTTGGTTCTTTTTGGGTCACACCCGGCAGTGCTCAGGGGTTATTCCTGGCTCCAGGCTCAGAAATTGCTCCTGGCAGGCACGGGGGACCATATGGGACGCCGGGATTCGAACCGATGACCTCCTGCATGAAAGGCAAACGCTTTACCTCCATGCTATCTCTCCGGCCCCACCTTTACCATTATTAACCTGAGAAACAAAATGAGTTCTCCTTCACCCTCCTACAATTACTAGAGCATCACATTTTACATAAAACTTTTTGATTTCAAAATTTTAACATGCTAGTGGCTTTTTCCAAAATATTCTAAGGCATGGGCAGAGAGACAGTACAGCAGGTTGGGTGTATGCCTTCCATGCAGCCAAGCAGGGTTCAATTTCTTGTACCCCATATAGTCCCTCGAGCACCACCAGGAGTGATACCTGATCGAGCCAGAAGTAAGCCCAGAGGTGTGACCAAATCCAAAACAAAACAACAATTTTCTAAGGTAATGGTCTTAACACAATGAAGTATTACATTTTTTGGGGGGGGGGAGGGATAAGGGGATTTTGACTATATCCCTTCTTAACTCTCCCAACTTCCTCTTGAACTAAGGACCTATTTTTCTTTTTTTCTTTTTTTTTGGGGGGGGGGTTTGGGTCACACCCGACAGTGCTTAAGGGGTTACTCCTGGCTCTATGCTCAGAAATCGCTCCTGGCAGGCTCGGGAGACCATATAGGATGCTGGTATTTGAACCACCAACCTTCTGCATGCAAGGCAAATGCCTTACCTCAATGCCATCTCTCCAGCCCCAGGACCTATTTTGTCAAAGCAGAGACACAGTCACTTTTGTCCCATCAGCAGAAGACACAGTGCTCACTGCCTCTGCCCTTTCAGCTTGGTCTTCCCAGTTCTCTGGACTCATCCTAAATCCCATTAATCCGATCAGCGCCCTTTTATTATCCACTACATCCATTACTCAATGACACAGAAATTGCTGGCACAACTCCCTTCCCATCCTGTGTTGAATGCAACCTAATGTACATCTTCCCAGAACTCAAGTTCCAATTATAGCACACCCTCTATAAAGTTCAATTACTTTTCTGGCAAACTCTACAGTTCTTTTTAGCACACTAAGATGAAATGGCTGTCTTAAAAATGGGGCAGTCAAAATGATCATATTTTGACAGTCCCTTGGCTTTAGCTCCCAGCTGTCTGCCAGTGACATGGCCATATATAAGACACTAAGAACTCAACCAAATACCTTGTAACATTTAGGACAAAACATCCTGTCCTAAATCAAAAAGCTCTTCGAAAAGTCATTATGAGCCTATCTCCCCTTACCAATAACTTCCATCTGGCACTGCATAAATAAATATGATCTCTTTTCACTGTATTCTCCCAGCAAGATCAGACATCAATATATATATATATATTTATTTATTTATTTTAAGCAAAGAGCACTACAATTCCCACAAACCAAACCTGAAAATCCATAAAAGGAGAACTAAAACAGTTCAATGACCAGCTTTTCCTCACAAAATGTCAGTTTCATTTCAGGGCTTAGCTGAGATAGCTTCATTATCATGATATTAGAGTTTTTGGTAAGTTTTTGATAAGATGCAACCTTAGGAAAGTAATAATGAAAGAGATTCATATGGTAAATAACTCAGAAAGATTAAAAATAAAGAAATTATTATTTGGATTTCTAGACTGTATGTGAGGACTACAATAACAACCATTCCTAAAATACTCTTGTTCTTACTCATTCTAGTTATGACTTTCCTTTTATAATCTTTTATTCTTTTTACTTTTTTTTTTTTTTGGTTTGTCTTGAGGACCACACCTTGGCAGTGCTCAAGACTTCCTCCTGGCTTTATACTCAGGGCTCACTCCTAACATGCAAAGAGGACCATATGCAGTGCCAAGGATGGAATTGTGATCAGTTGTGTGTACTACCGCTCCAAACCCACTCATCAGAGTGGGTGTCGAGATCCACATTCAGGGCCAGGTTTCTCTGGCTTACCTGGCTTTGCAAGGCGTATCAGAGAAATGTACACATCATGGCAGTCTCTTTCTTGTGGTATGATGAGCTGTAACAGTTGGAAGTTCTTGCAGCGAATAAGCAGAGGACACCCAGTTGCAGTTGTTGCCTGTTTTTCAATGGTGGAAATCTGACTATGAAGAATCTGCAACCAAAGTTAATATGGTCAAAACTAAATATGAATAATTGGCAAATAGAACAAGGGAGGCAGACACAAGACACCCTTGATCAACTAGCTACTTCAACATGGGCAATAAAACAAAAACCAAGGGGTCAGAGAGAAAGCACAGCAGGTAGTGTGTTTGCCTTGCATGCAGCTGGCCTGGGTTCAATCTCCATATGGTCTCCCAAGCATCACCTGGAATGACCCCTGAGCACAGAGCCAGGAGTATCCCTTGGACACTGTTGGATATGGCCCCACATCCAAAATCAATCAAACAAATAGACATCTATCAAATAATAGACATTTGGGAGAAGAATCAACTAATTTTTTATCTCAAACTTTTTGATCTCCAGGCTATCTGAAGCTGACTCTTCAGTCTATACTTTTACATAAGTCCAGGTAAAGGAACATTATGATAATTAGATGGTAGATATTCTGAACTGCTAGAATTGTTCAGGTCATGAGAAATTAGGGAAATAAACCTTGCAATCAACAAAAGTCAGAGATGGGTCCTCAGGGAGGTAGCACCATGCTCCTTAATTCCACATGGAATGAAACTTGAGATTTTGTTTTCTAAGCTGTTGAGGATTCAGGCAGTCTGGAGAAAAGATTTATTTTCCAGGAAATAACTGAAACTGAGACCATCTTTTTGGAGTACCTCATTTGAGTCCTCTCAGCTAAGCAGTACCTGCCACCTTCTGCTAAGATGTAACAACATCCACAGAAAATTGACCATTCAGAAATTCTGGCTCCAAGTTATGCCATGGTTGGGCAGCAAAACAGACTAAGAAAACTAACAGTCTCAGAAATAAGCAGCAGAAATATCTGATAATATCAATCTTCCTTAGATTTCTTTTCTTTTCTTTTTTAACTTTGGAAAAATGAAGACAACATCATAAAATGACTGAAGGACCAGTACTATGGGGTCTTATGACTAAAACGTGCTGCAAAAAAAGCACTATGTAAAACTTCCTGGCAGACAGATGTGATGGAAACTACTTGACAGCCGGGTCATGAAGCACTTGTATCTCTGGCTATTTCTAGGTCTGTTTGGTGATGTGCAAATAATTAGTGTTTAAAATAAGTAAGTAAATCAAGTAGATTTGATTCTGGATGAGGAAAAAAAAAAGGGTCAAATTCCCATCGCCAAAAAAATGGTTCTCTGAACATCCAACTATCAAATATGCACGCATTTAGCCCAAGGAAAATAGAAAAACTCATGGCTTACAACATCTAACATCCAACAAAGTGAAGTAAAAAATGCTGACAGAAGTACATACCCACGTTTCTTTTCTTGTGTCAGGTGAATTTTCCACGAATATGACATGGGTGGCTGTTAAATACACAGTACCCACAACGGCTTTTTTTGAAGATATTCGATCCACCAAGCGGACATTTTCCACCTAGAGATTTGAGGTTGATAAGTGTTAGAGAAAAGTACAAAAGCTAGTCACAAAAGCAAGAAACAAGAGGGTCACCTGGCACACAATCCAAAATTAAATTACTGAGAATTCTCACAAGAGCAAAATTAAAAAAGGCCAATACACTAATAGTCTCAAAATAGGATTATCAAAAGACAAAAATGCATAGTTAAATGAAACCTTAAATATGCCACATAAGATATATAGACAATTTTTTTCAAGAATATTCCTTCAGGGGCCAGAGAGATAGCATGGAGGTAAGGTGTTTGCCTTTCATGCAGGAGGTCATTGATTCAAATTCCGGCGCCCCATATGGTCCCCCGTGCCTGCCAGGAGCAATTTCTGAGCCTGGAGCCAGGAATAACCCCTGAGCACTGCCGGGTGTGACCCAAAAACCACAAAAAAATATTCTTTCATACATTTCTAGTAGTTTACCATTTCTATTTCATTGCAATAGTAAACTTTGGGAGGTGGAAGTACTCACAAGCAGAGCTCAGAAAGTCTAGAGATTCAGCCAACCAGGCCAGCAGATTAATATAAGGGATTGTTCTGGCTGCTGGGAATTACCTGGGTCATCCAAATGGAATTTGGGGTCTCCAGCATCACACTCATTGATAGTCCAGGACTTCCAAAACTGTACCAACAATGATTCGAGGACCATGTAGTACTGGGTCCAACACGTATAAAGCATAAGCCTTCACCCCATTATTATCTCTCTAACCCTATATAATTCTAATTTATAACAGAAAATATATACATCAAAACTAGTTTACATAGTAAGTGTGTATGAGTTCCATTTCATACATTTCAGTAAAAGAAAAATTATAATTTTCCTGTGTGTTTCTTTTTTTTTGGGGTGGCACACCCAGTGATACTCAGGGGTTACTCCTGGCTATGCAGCTATGTTCAAGGCAAACACCCTACCACTGTGCCACTGCTCCAGCCCCTTCCTGCGTGTTTATTAGTTACAGGTTTGGCCCTAAAATTCTGCTGCAAAATAATAAACGAGTAGGAAATACAATTATACATATTGGAACCAAAAGTACAGAGGAAGACCCTACATGTTTATAGGGGGAAACATACCAAATAAAAATGTTCACTTTCATTTATAATCAAGCATCTCTAATAAAGAGAATTTTCACCACTGTTCTAAAATTTGATCCATGTGAATTAGAGTTTTTTGTTAAATAATTTTTATCAAGCACACATCTATTATGTATAATTTCAGGGATTTGTCCCTGGAATCTTTCCAATAAGGGGAATGGAAATGACCAGACAATTTCTTCAGGGCAAGTGAAACTGGAGCAGAAAGAACTCTCATAAGACACAGCTTCCACTACCACCAGATAAACATTCCAACAATGACCGCAGAGCTAAGTCATGCTACTTAGCCAAAGATCAACCATCTATAAACAATTGCTGGCCTCATCCTCATCCTTCAAGTCAAGATGGTTACTTGCTTCCACGAGGAAGTTTAGGAGCAAATGGATGTTATTTAGTCCATTTTTTATTTTTCTTTAAATATGGAAGCTGTTGGTCTGATAGAGTTGGAGAGCCCAAGGCTTCATAACTGTCCAGGAAAGACCTATGGGGATTGAAGACCTAAGAACAAATCTCTAGGTCAACACCAAGGGTTTGCACTTGAAGAGAACAGAGCCTTAGGGCCTTGTGAACCCCAGAACTAGAGTATTTTTCCAGAAATAAAATATGAGCAGCACATCCCAATTCTTCCCAGAAATCTAATGAGGTAAATAAAGAACTGGATTTCTTTTTTTAAAATAGATTAATAGTAAAAAAGAAAAAAAAAATAAAGTAGATTAATAGTAAGGACAGTAGCCTATCAACTAAATTTTTGTTTTATAACTGCCACTCAAATATTTTAGTGGCTTTTTATTTTTCAATAGTGTCTTATGGTTATGAGTAATTGAAATATTTTTTGTAATAGTTTTCTTCTTCCTTCTCAGTATTTATACCTTTTTCCATGTTTAATGCTATTTATTCTTATTTTGGAGTCACACTTGGAAATGCTTAGGTTTTTTGTTTAGGACTAATCCCTATCATTCTCAGGTGACCACGTTGGTGGAGGGGGGGGTGGGGATTTTTGTTTGTTTGTTTGTTTGTTTGTTTTTTTGGGTCACACCTGGCGGTGCTCAGGGGTTACTCCTGGATGTCTGCTCAGAAATAGCTCTTGGCAGGCACGGGGGACCATATGGGACACCGGGATTCGAACCAACCACCTTTGGTCCTGGATCGGCTGCTTGCAAGGCAAACACGGCCGTGCTATCTCTCCGGGCCCTGATTACCACAATATTAAAGATGATAAACAAGTGAACATTTCTAGTAGTTTGTCAGCACAATGGAAGCACTTCTGTTATTCTGCCACTTAGTTTGATGTGATCTTGTTAACATATTGAAGAAGTAATCTATTCCTTCTTGTTTACTAAGAATTTTTTGTTTTTAATGTTGGGACCACATTGAACATTATTTGGGGGTTATTCCCAGATCAGTGTTCAGAGGCCATTCCCAGCATGCTAAGGAACGATGACAGACCAGAGCTCAAAACAGCCACCTGCATGCTTGAATGTACTCCTGCTCCTTTGAGCTATTTTTGGAGTCCAGAATTTTGATTGTAAAAAGTCACAAAGAAATTTGTTAAATAAAAATTTAAAGGAATATCTTTTTAAACTTAATTGATAATGGTAACAGATATTATAACCTTTCATTTTTCTGTTCCTGGTAACAAGCATGAAAGGAATGATTTTACTCAAGAATCATATCCTGGCACTAGAAATCTTTATCTTGAAAAAATCCTTGGATCCTGAAATATGACCAGTTTGGAATTGTAGTATCAATACCTTAATATTTCTCTTCCTTCCTTCCTTCCTTCCTTCCTTCCTTCCTTCCTTCCTTCCTTCCTTCCTTCCTTCCTCCCTCCCTCCCTCCCTTTTTCTTTTCTTTTCCTTCCTTCCTTCCTTCCTTCCTTCCTTCCTTCCTTCCTTCCTTCCTTCCTTCCTTCCTTCCTTCCTTCCTTCCTTCCTTCCTTCCTTCCTTCCTTCCTTCCTTCCTTCCTTCCTTCCTTCCTTCCTTCCTTCCTTCCTTTCTTTCTTTCTTTCTTTCTTTCTTTTTTGGGTCACACCCGGCAGCACTCAGGGATTACTCCTGGCTCTACGCTCAGAAATCACCCTGGCACGGGGGGGGCATATGGGATGCTGGGATTCGAACAACTGTCCTTCTGCATGAAAGGCAAACGCCTTACCTCCATGCTATCTCTCCGGCCCCATACTTTATTTTCTATTATTATCTGGTTTTATTTTTACATCTGAAACAGATTGGGGCAGAGAGATTATACAGGGACTAATGTGCTTGGTTTGCTTGCAGCCAATCCGTTTAAATTCCTGTCATCACAGTACATATCGTTAACTTGAGCACACTGCCAGAAATAGACTAAGCATTGCTGGGAATGGTACAAACACACCCCTCCACATCCCTCAAAAAAAAAAGTTTCCCCCGAAAATTTTTTTGAAGGATTGGACCCTACTAATTATTTGTGCCACCTAAAAATTTTATTATTTGGCTTTACTAGAGAACAATAATTTTCATGAATATATTTGCTAATGAACTTTTCTTTCTTTTTTCCATAGTATTATTATTGTTGTTATTATTATTATTTTATCTTTTTTAGTTTTTCTATTTTCTTTCTCCTTTTTAATAACTTCGCTTTCTGTCATCCTGAAACCATATTGTGAACAGTTATGCCAACTATGTGATACATTTTCTTTAAATAAATTAATTTAAAAAAAAAGAATCGACAACTAGCAACAAGAGCTTTCTAAACTTTCTGACAATCACTTAATAACCTCACCTGGATGTGCTCAGGCAACCATACATAGTACTGGATATTGGTACTGGGAAGCAAACCCAGGTGAGCTGCATGCATGGCAAACTCCTTACCTATTGTACTATCTCACTGGCCCCTCAATGTTTCTTTTTGTTTTCTAAACCTTGTCTGACATCTTTTTTTCGGTGGGGCACATCCATTGGTACTCAGGGGTTACTTCTGGCTCTGTGCTCAGAAATTGCTCCTGGCAGGATTGGGGGCCATATCGGATGCTGGGAATCGAACCCAGGACTGTCCGGGGTTGGCCACATGCAACGCAAACACCCTACTACTGTGCTATATCTCTGGCCCCCTCATTTGACATTCTTTTTCTTTACACACTATCTTCTTATTATTGGTTTTATAATTCTTTTTTGTTTGTTTGTTTTTGGGGGGAGGTGACACTCAGGGGTTACTCATGGCTATGCACTCAGAAATCACTCCTGGCTTAAAGAACCAAATGGGACACTGGGGATCGAACCAAAGTTCGTCCTGGGTCAGCAGCATGCAAGGCAAACGCCCTACCTACCGCTGAGCTATCGCTTCAACCACTGGTTTTAAAATTCTTAAAATATTTGCATCATTATATGTAGGAACTTCCCCTCCATTACTATACTGCAAATTATTCTTATTTTATGTGTGCAACTCGAGTAAACATTTTTCTTCAGTGTAACACACTTTGTTTTTTGTTTGTTTGTTTGTTTTGTGGGCCACATCCAGTGATGCTCAGTGTTTAGATACTCTGAGCTCAGAAATTACTCCTGGCAGGCACGGGATGGGATGCTGGGGATGAAATCCAGGTCAGCCGCATGAAAGGTAAATGCCCTACCCACTGTGCTATCACTCTTGCCCCAAGAGTAACACTCCTTGGATTTAAAGGTTTTTTTCTTTAAAATATGTGCCCACTTGCATTTAAAAAAGAAAATAAATGCTTTAACCTGGGATCAGGGAGACAAAACAGCTCATGTGGTAGAGCACATATCTAGCAAGCTCAAGTGGTGGAGCACATGTCTAGCATGTGCGAGGCTGTCTTATTGCCTGGCACCACACAACCCCCAATACAGGCACATGAAGACTCGGTAAATCCTGGGCCTAAACCCCTGAGATTGCACTGCTGAGCCAAGTTTCACTGGCAGTGTCCCCACAAACTCCAGTACCACTGGGGGTGATCCGTATAAAAATAAATTTAAAATAAATAAACACTTAAAATTTGTTTTATTTGGGTTTATCATGTGTTCTTGTCTCTGAATAACCAAGTTTAATAATCTTCTGATTAATTTCCATTATTTTTGCTTAACAAATATTGTTTAAGTCCAATTATTTTTCCAGCAAGTACATCTTTGATCATACATGTTTTGCTTATGGTATTCTCATTCTTTTTTACTTTTTAGATAGCCTACTCTAAGGTTTTTCTTTCTTATTTGACCCAAGAGTTCTTGAGGAGAACATATTTCAATTCCCACATTATTTTATTTAAACTTTTGTCATTAAATGTTCTATTTTGAAGTGACTATAAAAATATTGTGAAAGATTTCAGGGGGAAGAAAAGCAAGGGGATATATTATTTTTGGAACATTTCTACGGAAAATCTCATTTGCATGCTAAAATGTGCCTGGACATATTAAGTGACGGTCCAGGAGAGATTTTTAGGTATACCAGTTAATGATATCTAAAAATAAAATGTGCACAATTTTCTACACACTTAGGACTAAAGAAACAAGGTTTTATCATCAGATAATCATATTGAACATAAGATGATACTCCGAAGAAAAATTGTTTAGTGTGTAAGACCCAGGGGTCCTTTGGTGGTAGAATACCCCTCTACACACATGAAACTGCAAGTTCCACCCTCGGTACCATCCCATGTGCCAAGTGCAAACCTGGCAGTGTGGTCAACTATCCTCGTCGAACAACAAAGTATGTGATTACCAGCACACTGTGGCCAAGTGTGTGTGAGCACTACAACTTAAAAGTAAGCTCACTGGAACTAAGTGTGAAAATAGCACAATCAAGTATGTGTCCCCTGATGATAATACAATCAAGTTGTATGACCTTGGGGCTGAAATGATACTACAGCAGGTAAGACATCTGCCTTACATATGCCTGTCCAGGTTCAATCCCCAGCATCCCATAAGGTCCCCCAAGCCCAGCTGAAGTAATTCCTGAGTGCAAAGCCACAAATAAACCCAGAGAACAGTTGAGTGTGCTCCAAAAACCAAAACATACAAACAAACAAAAGAAGTTGCATGACCTCCTTCTCCACTGAAAGGAGAAGGAAGGAAAAAACTTCCTCTGTACAGGGCCAGATCATATATATTTTTAAATTTTAATATCAATTACTCTTCCTATAGAAATAAAGGTTTCTATATCACTTAGATAATTTTTAGAAAACTTCTAAAGAACAGGCTTGGAAAAGCAGTGAAACAGAACAAGGTAACAGCAGGTGGGAGAATAGAATATTTAATAAGACTTTTCCCTGTCTTCTGGTTAAACTTGGATGCTGCTACAGGAAAATTACACTTCAAATTTGGCAATAATACTTCCATGTTCCAGAGCTGTCAAAAGCAATTTTGAAATAGAAAAAGAGAAAAAAAATAAACAAACGAAGGAACCACCAACGGCACAATTTCCCAGTTGATGAGTAATGATAAAAGAAATGAGCAATAAAATGAAATCTTGGCTTTCTCAGAAATTCTGTGAAGACAGGGAGCACAGAATTTATTAGACAAGATAGCCAGAACATTCTTGATGGGAACATGAGGGTCAGACCATCTTTAGGGAGAAGCAGTAGCCCTGGCTTTCTGCTCTGTGTTCATTCTATCTCACTTATACATGAAGTATCTTCATCATCATACTGGAAGAGAGATAATTGAGAAAACAACTAATATATCTAAACACTGCTACTGTGATTCATTTCCATCATCCTAAGAACCATACTTGAAGACAAATGCTCAAGAATGGGAGTTTAGTTGTTCTATGCTAAATATATTATAACATATTTGGCCAGAGCCATAAAACAGCCAGTAGGAGCTCACATGCTGCAGGGATGTGGGGCATTCAGAGAGAGGGAATTTATGCCAATATGCTGCTGGAAGATCAAGTAAGGGCATATACATCCAATGTCCAATGGACTCAGTAACATAGAAGAGACTCGGATCCTTACTGACTGGTCCTGGGATCACTGGGCTCAGAAGCCATTAAGTCAGTGGCTAGAGAGAGGCCCGACAGAGGCTGAGGAAATAGGCTGCTAGTGAGATTAGTGCTAAACTGAAGTTAGAGAGGAACTCAAACTTTCTCCCAGAGCACCAAGGCCAAAATCAGTAAAGAATTTTTTGGAATCAACTGGTACACCAAGACATTAAAAAAAAAAAAGAAAAAGAAAAAAAAGAAAAAAAAAGAAAAGAAAGAAAAGGAAAAAGGAAACTTGAGGGGCAGGAGTAATAGTACAGTGGGTAGGTCTTTTGCATTGCTTGTTGGCTGACTTATGGTCAATCCCTGGCAACCTACATGGTCCCCTGAGCACTGGCAGGAGTGATTCCAGAGCCAGGAGTAACCTCAAGCACCGCCAAAAAGCACCCAAAAAACTCGAGTTACTCCTGGCTCTACATTCAGAAATCTCTCCTGGGCCTGGAGAGATAGCACAGCGGCGTTTGCCTTGCAAGCAGCTGATTCAGGACCAAAGGTGGTTGGTTCGAATCCCGGTGTCCCATATGGTCCCCCGTGCCTGCCAGGAGCTATTTCTGAGCAGACAGCCAGGAGTAACCCCTGAGCACCGCCGGGTGTGGCCCAAAAACAAAAAAAAAAAAAAAACAAAAAAAACAACCCAAAAAACAGAAATCTCTCCTGGCAAGCTTGGGGACCATATGAGATGCTGGGATTCGAACCACCATCCATCCTGGATTGGCTGCGTGTGTGCAAGGCAAATGCCCTACTACTGTGCTGTTTCTCTGGCCTCAATTCAGATTTCTTCCTTTTCCTTTTCCTTTTTTGGGTGCTTTTTGGCCACACCTGGTGGTGCTTGGGGTTATTCCTGGCTCTGGAATCACTCCTGTCAGTGCAGAAGGTCATCAGTTCAAATCCCGGTGTTCCATATGGTCCCCCGTGCCTGCCAGGAGCAATTTCTGAGCATGGAGCCAGGAATAACCCCTGACCACTGTCGGGTGTGACCCAAAAACCAAAAAAAAAAAAAAAAAAAAATCCAGTAGGAGGAATTTTCTTTCTTTTTCTTTTCTTTTTCTTTTCTTTTTTTTTTTTTTTTCGGTTTTTGTTTTTTGGGTCACACCCAGCAACACTCAGGGGTTACTCCTGGCTCTATGCTCAGAAGTCGCCCCTGGCAGGCACAGGGGACCATATGGGATGCTGGGATTTGAACCACCACCCTTCTGCATGGAAGGCAAATGCCTAACTCCATGGTCCCCCGTGCCTGCCAGGAGCTATTTCTGAGCAGACAGCCAGGAGTGACCCCTGAGCACTGCCGGGTGTGGCCCAAAAACCAAAAAAAGAAAAAAAAGCCAGAAATGGTACATGACAAGCAAACATCCTGGCCACTGTACTTTTGCTCCAGACCCTACATCTATATTTTCAAGAACTAGAAAAGGAAAGCAGGGATCATGAGGCTAGGATTTATTTATCCTGCTTTTGTTGAAGTTTCCCAATCCTATCTAATCCAACCTGGGTTTGATCCCTAGTACCCTGTAAAATCACCACTCTCAGCTTCACCAGTGATTACCCTGAGGACAGAATAACCCCCTGGCAAAGAGGAGGTGACCCAAACCTCCAAAAAATATATTTTTAGAATATTTACCTTATGCCATGCACTTTTCTAGTTTTTGGCACGCATGTTACCTCAACTAAACAAACCCCATAATAACCACCACATTAAGTCCATATATATCCATATTTCAGTGATACTTAGAGACTTAATTTCCCCACATCGTAAAAGCAGCATGTGACAAAGCTTAACTTTGAATCTAAGGCCTGCCTAATTCCACACTCAGGATCCTTTGACACTGTGGGCACTGATGAATGTCTCTGAGGATTATCAAAACTATTATGGTTATGCATTTTTATTTGAATTGTAAAGAAGAGAGTCTATAGATTAATTCCTCAAGTTGGATCTTAACTTGAAAAACAGTGCATTAGTTAGGAATTGGAATGTGAAATTGCTTTTATAGTAACATTATAATTTAGAATAAGCTCTATAAAATCGATATAAAATTCACTGGATAATCATTTTTGGAACTTCATACAACATTATACAAACATGAAAACAAAGCATTTGAAGACAAAATTATACCATGAAACCACTTGTACAAATGAGAATCAAAAGTTTCTTCACCCAAAGAACAAGACTGGGAATGAGAAACAAGAGTTTGAGGGTTGGCAGGCATAGATATTTTGGGAGAGAATGAGAGAAAGGGAGAAGGAAGAGAGAAGGGAGAGAGAGAAAGAGATAGAGAGAGAGAAGAAAGAAACACTGCACATCTGAGCAAGCTCATGTGGAACTCCTGGGTGTGTGTGTGTGTGTGTGTGTGTGTGTGTGTGTGTGTGTGTGTGTGTGTGTGTGTGTGTGTGTGTGTCAGAGAGAGAGAGAGAGAGAGAGAGAGAGAGAGAGAGAGAGAGAGAGAAAACACCACACATATGATCACACTCAACAAAAAGCCTGTGTGGCACACCTCAGAAGTGCACCAACATATAAAATAGATTGAATCTTTGTCCCCAGGAATCTTACAGATTTTTTTTTAATTTATTTTTGGTTTTGGGGCAACACTGGGCAGCACTCAGAGGTTCTTCCTCCTCTGCACTCAGGAATCACTCCTGGGATGCCAGGGATGAAACCCAGGTCAGATGAGTGCAAGGCAAACACCCTACTTGCTGTGCTATCGCTCAGGCTGGGGAATCTTACAGATTCTTTGGAAAGAACTATGCTGAAGGTTAATGGCCTTATATTGCCAACTGTCCTCAGTTGGAGTTAAGTGTGAAAGGAACAAATGAAAGGTTTCATCAGCTTTTCTAGGCCAAACATCTTGGGTGAAAACAGGCCCCACAATTGCCATGCCAGACCTGAAAGAGGACACTCCAGCCTCAAGACATAAGATGACCTAGGCCTCCTCAACACAGGGACTCAAGAGATCCTGTGAGGGGCTGGAGCAATACCAGAGGTGTGACCCAACCCGGGATGGACCTGGGTTCAATTCCCGGTATCCCATATGTTCCCCAACCCTGCCAGGAACGTTTTCTGAGCACAGAGCCAAGAGTAATCCCTGAGCGATGCAAGGTGTTGCCCAAACATAAAAATAAATAAGTAAAGAGAGAGAGAGAGAGAGAGAGAGAGAGAGAGAGAGAGAGAGAGGGAGAGAGAAAAATCCTGTATTTCACAGAGAGAACAGACAGCTTCTTTCCAGCAGTACTCTATCACTCTACTTTTGCATTTCAATCTTTTTTTTTCCCTGTGGTTTTTGGGTCACACCTGGCAAGGGACCATATGAGATGCCGGGATTCAAACCACCGTCTTCTGCATGCAAGGCAAATGCCCTGCCTCCATGCTATCTCTCAGGCCCCTGCATTTCAATCTTAACCGAATATGAGCCTAGACATGCTCTACTGTAACTGGAATATTTGATTGCTGAACAATTTTCAGTTCCAGAGTCATCTCAGTCAATCTGAAAAAGTAAAGGTGACCTGCCTGGCAGAGAATGCAAAGTGCAGAGTAGCAGACTACGGTTACTTTGGATTTTTGAAAAGGATAGGCTGAAAGCAAATGGCACTAGCTGTGGGCTTGGCCTGGGCTAAAGCCCAAGTCCTCCATACCATAGAAATCCAGCTGAAGGTCAATGCCAATCATTTGGGGGAAGAGATCCAGAGGCTGCTGAGCAAGGAGAAACCAAAATGTTGTAGTGGCCAAAACCCAAGACAAGTTTATGTTCTGATCTAAGAAAAGCAGCTAGATAAATAGTTTGTCATGCTAAATTTGGCATCATGACATTTTCTAACTCTACCAACATGAAAAGGGAAGTATTTGTGATCAGAAGGCCTCGGCTCTGGTTCTGATGTGGAACTACTGGATGCTGGTGATATAAGCCACATCTCTGGCTTCTAGGAAGGCCCTCCTGAGTTATTAATACGTGGCTCCATTCTAAGAAATTGAAGTTTTAACTTATGGTATTTTATAGAAATGTTTCAATGTACACAAAATAGTGACTGTGAATACATAGGCATCAATGATTAAAAATTAAATTCTTCAGAAATGCAGCTACTCAGTAGTCTGTTTGGACAACACAATAAAGAAAAGTAAGCACCAACCTCAAGGATAAACTCTTTAATTAGTTCAGGAATTATAGAGGCATCCCAGGTCCAAGCCTGGACCATGCTGCTCTTGAGACCAATGTGGATCCTCATTGAGCTTCTTGTAATATCTAAGCCACCTGGCAAATACTGCCGTTCCTTTATAGGCTTCCTGTGTGACTTTGACCTCCAATAATATCATGCGGTTTTAATTTTGAAATAATGAAATAGTTGACTATAGAGTTAAAAATGAAGCGATTTGCTTGATTTTCTTTAGCCATTAGACTCCATCTTTTGAAAAGTATTTTATTTTAAAACCATTCTGCCTAACTATCATCTTGTTTTTGGGTTACACCTGGTACTCAGGAGTTACTCCTGGCTCTTGGCTCAGGAATTACTCCTGACTATGTGCAGGAGACCAATGCTTTGGTACACATTGTCCATGCACCATTTCTAACCCTCACTGACAAGTTGACACGGTTACCTGCACTTTACAGAAATGCATGGCATGAAGTGAAAATCTCAAGGTCTCACAGTTAGAAATTAGCAGAGTCAGATTTCAAACCCAAGTATCTGACTCCTATGTCAAGCCCTTTCCCATACTTGATCTCTTCTGTCTAGGAGATTCAGAAAAGGATTCAGGGCTCAAAAGTCATGGCTTTGTTTTCCCTAAAGTTTCCATTAGAGAAGAGAATATTAGTATATATTAAGGTTTCTGGACAAAGAAAAAGCATTGGTAATTTAGTAGAGGACAACTAGTTGGCTTTTATTATCACTATTGTTATTTGATCTGTGATGCTGAGAATTAAACCCAGGGTATCACATATGCAAGGCAAATGCACCACCGCTAATCTATGGTGAGTCATTTTATACCCTGGTTGATCACTTGCTGGCATAGCCCCCACAGCACCAAGATTACTAGAGAGCCCGGTCCTGTATTCTAGCAATGCATAGCAGCATACTTCATGCCATAAAGACTTTCTGCAGCAGGGAGAGAACCACTTCTGAAATGAAGTTTCACTTCTTTTAATCAGCATATGTGCATTAAAGATAAAAACATCTCTCTCAGAAATTCAGAGATTCCAAAAAAAATTTTTTTTTATGATTGGTATCCCTGTGCTGTTGCTAAGTTGGATGTTTTAAGACTTTTTGTTTTTCGGGCCACCTCCAGCAGTGTTGAGAGTTCACAACTGGCTCTACACTCAGAAATCACCCCTGGCAGGCTTGGAAGACATCTGGGATGCTGAGAATTGAACCAGGGTCCATTCTGGGTCAGTCATATGCAAGGCAAATGACCTACTGCTGTGCTATCACGCCAGCTCCAGATGCTTTAAGTTTGAATCCAGAAAAAAGAAATGTGTGTGTGTGTGTCTGTGTGTGTCTGTGTGTCCATACATACATATTGGAATACTACTCAGTTATAAGAAAATATGAAATGTAACAGACTGCTATGTGCATGGATCTGGAGTAACATGCTTAGTGAAGCTCGTCAGAAAAAGAGGAACAGATATAGAATGATCTCTTACATGTGGGACATAGTAAGGAATCAATAGAAAACCAGGGCACCAGAACTTGAGAGCTGGTCTTGAGAACTGAGCTTTCCACTAGGAGAGGGAGGAAGACAATGGTGGAGGGAAGCAGGCACTCTGGTGAAGGGTGTAGTATTAAGAGCATAGTATGGGCCTCGAAAACAGCCGATCCAGAACCAAAGGTGGTTGGTTCGAATCCTGGTGTCCCATATGGTCCCCCGTGCCTGCCAGGAGCTATTTCTGAGCAGACAGCCAGGAGTAACCCCTGAGCATCGCCGGTGTGGCCCAAAAACAAACAAACAAACAAAAAACAAAACAAAACAAAACAAAAAAAAGAGCATAGTATATCATGGATGTACATGGAATCTATTGTGCTGAGTGAAATAAGTCAGAGGGATAGAGATAGACACAGAATAGTCTTACTCCTCTATGGGTTTTAATAAAAAATAAAAGACATATTTTTTCGCCCCCCCCAATAAAAGACATTTTTGCAATAATTCTCAAAGACAAAAGAGAGGAGGGCTGGAAGGACTGGCTCACAACATGAAGCTCACCACAAAGAGTGATGAGTGCATTTAGAAAAATAACTACATTGAGAACTATCCTAACAATGTGAATGAATGAGGAAAGTAGAAAGCCTGTCTAGAGTACAGGCGGGGGTGGGGTGGGGAGAAGGAAGACTTGGGACACTGGTGATGGGAATGTTGCACTGGTGAAGGGGGGTGTTCTTTACATGACTGAAACCCAACTACAATCGTATTTGTAATCAAGGTGTTTAAATAAAGATATTAAGAAAAAGAGCATTGCATATGTAAAACCCTATCACGAACAATATTACAATATCCATATGTACATCCACATACATACTACAAACATACAGATACAGGTAAATAATTCCTGTTCAACATGTGAAATTGCTCTACCAATCTTGCAAAGACAACCATTGAGTTAACTCACATCCACTTCACCTGCACAGTCTAGACACTTGTCCTTCCTACTGTGGGCCTAGACTCAGTGGAGTCACAGAGCTTGAGTGGAAATGAGAATTTCTTCTTCCCAGTTAGAGCAGCCGCCACTTGAACACTTGGTACTTGTCTTCATCTCAAGAAAGAAATCAAGTACAAGATAGGGTGTGTTCATACAGAGTAAAAGGATTTATTACAATAGAAAGTACACTCTCAATGAGTGTGGTCATGCACTCGTGAGGGAAATTCATGCCTTCTGATTGTGGTTAGGGTTCTGTTATGTTTTTTTGTTCTGATTTGTATGTTTGGGGTCACAGCCAGCAATCCTCAGGAGTTACTTCCAGCTCTGCATACTAGAACCTCTCCTGGAAATGCTGGGGGAACCATATTAGATGCTGAGGAATCAAACCCAGGCTGGCCATGTGAAAGGCAAGTGCCAGATTTGCCATGCTATCTCTCTGACCCAGGAGCAGAGTTTTATGTGGTATGTTAACTGGAGCTTGAAATATTCATGAAAAGGATTAGAGGAGTATGATCTGGCAATACTAGAGGTTGAACAGGCCTACTGGGATGACAGGCTTGCTCAGATGTCACATGTATTACTAGCATCTATTAACGAAGCCAAGTGTAGGGGAGAAGGGAATATGAGTCGATATGTATTTTGGGAAAAGTGGAATCAGAGTCAAGGTTCCCTTTTCTACACAAGCACCAGATAACCAACTAGAACTAGTTCTCAGTTCTCTTATCAGAAGCTGATAAGCCACAAGACACAAAACTTAGGTTCTGGGCATTTTTCTTCTCTTAGGATGGTTCTATCTTAGTAGTTTTCTGCACTGTCTCTCCTATTTTATATACAGATGTCAAATTATAATGTAATATACCATAAACTTAAGTTATAAAAATATTATCTTGATAAAAATGTATTAAAACAAGGGGCCTGAGGTATAGCACAGTGGTAGGACCTTTGCCTTGCACTTGGCCAACCCAAGACGGAGCCCAGTTCAATCCCCAGCATCTCATATGGTCCCTAAGCCTGCCAGGAGCGACTTCTGAGTGAAGAGCCAGGAGTAACCCCTGAGTGCTGCGAGGTGTGGCCCAAAAAACAAACAAACAAAAGTAAAAATAAAATCTAAAGAAATAGAAAAGTTGATCCCAACACATTTGACTTAATATGCAAAAGTAAACAGGCTGGGACCAGAAAGATAGAACAATAGGGGGCCAAAGAGATAGCATGGAGATAAGGCACTTGCTTGCCTTTCATGTAGAAGGATGATGGTTCAAATCCTGGGATCCCATATGGTCCCCTGTGCCTGCCAGGGGTGATTTCTGAACATAGAGCCAGGAGTAACCCCTGAGCACTGCCGGGTGTGACCCCCAAAAAACAAACAAACAAAAAACAAAAAAGAAGATAGAACAATAGGCAGAGAGTTTGTTGTGCATGTGTCCAATCTGATTTGATCTTTGGTACTCCATGTGGTCCCCTTCAAGCCCTCCAGGAGTGATCCCTGAGCACAGAGCCAAGAGTAAGCCCCAAGCACAATAGACTATAGCCCCAAACATAACAAAAATAGGAGGAGAAATGGATTCATCCAGACAACTCTGTTAAACTATTTTCACAAAAGGCATTGGCAATGTACAAAGACCTTGAAACTGCATATATTTTTGAAGGCTTTGTACTATACCAAACTATAATTATAAAAACTTCCTCCAAATGGACAGGGGCATTTAAGTCCTTTCTATATATAGGAAATCTATACTTGATACATTTCTACAGATTTTGTGTCACCAACAAAACTTCAAATAGCTTCTGTACAGAGAGCTACTCTATAAAAGTAAGTTTTCCAAAACTTGCTACTAATAGGAGGGGTGGGGGAAATCAGGCAAATGTCCTACATAAGGGCCAAGAAAATAACTTGAAGGTGTGGAGCACATGCTTTACCTGCAGGAGCTGTACCAAATTGGAACCCAGAACAAGCTGAACAATGGCAGAATTGATCCCCAGCAATTAATAAGAAGTAGCCTCACGTACTACTAGTATTGACCCAAAAACAAATAAAAAATCTTACAGTCAATGACATTTTTATCCAGCAGTAGTCAAGATGAAGCAAGTATCTTAAATTCAGATAGTTATGAATGCCTATACATACACAAGCTGTCAATTCTATCTACCTACAAAATTGTTAAAATAGAAGATCTGACATTTAAAATTTCAAATTCCTTGAAAGGGTTACCAAAATAAGAATAGTGACACAAGGTTGCAGCCACTTAAGAAAAATGTGAGTGCTAGGAATTCTTGGAAAAGGCAAAGACAAGAAAGGATTTCATTTTTGCTCAGAAGAAACTACAAATGCTATGAGAGCAGCCAACTCTCATAAATAAAAAGTCAGCCACTTGAGAGTTTTGCACAAGGCTCATATAATTTATTTTGGTAGAATGACCCTGGATGTGCAGGCTTAAAAGAACATGTGCGGCTGAATAAGAGGACAGTCCTCGGATTTTTTTCAACAGCACCTTAAAATAGCCTCAACCAAAAATGCTACTTTTAACAAGGACAAATGAGAAAAAGAGGAAGAGGAGCGCTAAGCAGAAAATAAAGTTTTATGTATTATAATACAAAGAAAAAATGTAGAGCACGGCCTAGTAAAGTGAGTTGGTTTAAAAACAATAGTCATTTTTTAAGTTGTATTGGGAAAATAAGGTCTTGTTTTGCAGCCATAGAACAGCCAAAGGATTGTTAGATAATGGTGATGTTTGTTTTTAAAATATTACTAAAATTCTGAAATGCTTCTGAATATGACATACTTTAGACAAAAGCACTAATAGTGAAGAACTAAATCAACTACTTTTATAGCTCCTTGGGAACTCTGGTAAAACATTTTTCCAAGGGCAAGCTGTGCCAAATGGAACTGACTGCTGACAAAAACGGAGGAGACAGCCCAGACAGGGAGAACTGAGTCCTCTAGCCTCCTCCCATCACCTTCTGGCAAGTATCAATGTCAGGGGACCAAGGTCAGGCTTGACTTGTCCCTCCCAGAACAAGGTTCCAGTTCATTTACACATTCCCATGCCTTACCCCAGAGTACCAAGCCCCCAAGGACATAATCAGCACCAAGGATCTTTCCTTCTTTTACAGCCCTCTAGACCCTATCATTTCCATTCTGGGAAATGAATTTGAAGCAACTCAAAAGAAGGGAGACCCATTAGGAAAACACAGTCCTCTGTGCTGTCAAAGTGAGTATTGATGGGCAGAAATGGACCTCAGACAGCTGTCCCCTGTAGCCTTACCCTTACTGTCCACCACCAAAAGCCATCCTTAACCATTTCAGCTCATCACATCACTTTCTTTCTTCTGAAATACTATGGCACCTCTGGGTGCCATATTTATTTCCCATTGACCTGCCTTACCACAGGCTATCTTTATTGGACCACTCAGTTTCCAGGATCACATCTCAAGGAGGGCACCAGTTCTTTTATTTCCAATATACAGACAGCACCATTATTCTTTTTTTTGTTTGTTTGGTTTTGGGTCACAACCAGCAGCACTCAGGGTTACTCCTGGCTCTATGCTCAGAAATCGCCCCTGGCAGGCACGAGGGACCATATGGGATGCCGGGATTCGAACTACCATCCTTCTGCATGAAAGGCAAATGCATTACCTCCATGCTATCTCTCCAGCCCCAGCACCAATATTCTTGAAGTGCCATGAGCAATGCTAGATCCACACTTAATATTGGGACTATGGAAAGACAAAGAAAGGAGACACAATACTTGGCTTATGGTCTTCCTGCAAGGATAAATAATTTCAATTACTTCAGAGTATGGTAATATTCCAATTATAGTAAGCTTGAGGACAGGCACTATATACCTTTTCCAGCTCTACATATTAAAGACCAATATAAGTATCTCTACACTAATTTTGTTCTGGGAATAAACATTAATTATGTCATGGTGAAAAGAAAATGTGTGAGGCTTGCAAATCAAATCAAATCAAGTATGATAAACATAAATGTTTTGGGCCAGAGAAATAGCACAGCAGTAGGGTGTTTACCTTACAAGTAGCTGACCTAGGACCAATGGTGGTTCGAATCTCAGCATCCCATATGGTCCCCCGTGCCTACCAGAAGCAATTTCTGAGTGCAGAACCAGGAGTAACCACTGAGCGCTGCCGGGTGTGACCCAAAAACCAAACCAAAAGAAAACCAGAAATGTTTTATGACTGGAGCTGAATTTTAATGTAACATAATAAGGAATATACAACTATAGGAGATGTTATTCACACAGGACTCAAAGAACAAGTGAACAAAAGTGAATTTCTTCTGGAAAAGTGAGAGCCAAGTGCCATAGAACTCTGCTATTTTCCATAGCCAGAGTGTGCAGCTGAAGTTAAAGTCTTTTTTTTTAATAATATCTTTATTTATGCATCATGATTGCAAACATGTTTGTAGTTGTGTTTCAGTCATAGAAAGAACACCCCCCCCTTCACCAGTGCAACATTTCCATCACCAATCCCCCCGCCATTTCCCTTCTTCCCCTGTAGAAGTCTTTAAAAGCTGTTGTGAGCGGTCAGAGCCATGAAGAAGTCTTTAAAAGCTGTGTGAGAGGTCGGAGCCATAGCACAGTGGTAGGGCATTTGCCTTGCATGTGGCCAACCCTGAACAGACTCCGGTTCGATTCCCATATGGTCCTCTGAGCCTCCAAGGATCAATTTCTGAGCACAGAGCCAGAAGTAACTCCTGAGCACTGCTGGGTGTGGCCCAAAAACAAACTAAACAAAAAAGCTGTTGTGAGGAGCCAGAGAGATAGTATAGTGTGGAGCATTTGCCTTTCCTATAGTGTTTTAAGGCTGCCAGAAATAATTCCTGAATAAATTCCCAGTATTAAACCCAGGATTAAACACTGCTGGGTGTGGCCCAAAAAAGGAAATTAAAATTAAAACTTGTGAACATAAGTGAGCAGGTAGAAATAAAAGCTGTGCTATTAAACTAGTTTGTCTTTCTTTTAATCCATCTAGTCAGTACACTGTATACAATTTACCCAACTGCTGTAAAATCAGAGACATTTCAAGAGGTGGTTTATTTTACAGAACTAAACAAAATGCAAGACGGGGGGTTTTTTTTGTTTGTTTGTTTTGGGGGGGGTTGTGCTTTCATTGGTGAGAAACTTTGGGATTAAAGTTTGGGCTATCGGGGCCGGGCGGTGGCGCTAAAGGTAAGGTGCCTGCCTTGCCTGCGCTAGCCTTGGACGGACCGCGGTTCGATCCCCCGGTGTCCCATATGGTCCCCCAAGCCAGGAGCAACTTCTGAGCGCGTAGCCAGGAGTAACCCCTGAGCGTTACTGGGTGTGGCCCAAAAACCAAAAAAAAAAAAAAAAAAAAAAAAAGTTTGGGCTATCATGATGTTTTAAAATCTGTTTTTCTTATACGACTGAAATTTGTAAACCAAGACCAAGTGGAATTCACACACTTTTTCTTAAGTCCTCTGACATTATAAAATATTAGCATATTGTATAAACAAACAGAGGAAAAATGTGGGGTGGGGATTGGAGAGATAATACAGTGTATAAGGTGTTTGCTTGCCTTGCACATAGCCCAGCATCACATAGGCCCCCTGAGCCTTGCCAGCAATGAGCTCTGAGCACAGAGCCAGTAGGAAACTGAGCATCGTCGAATGTGATCCACCCCCCATAACCACCACCAACAGTAAGATAAATAACACTCTTGAAAGATTTAAAAATTCAGACACAAAGTCACATTAAATATTTCCTTGAATCATTTATTCAAAGATTTTCAGTGTGCACAGTATAGTAGGAGAAAAGCAAGATTCTACTCAATGGAACGTCCATTCTACCTAGGAATGATTGGACAGGGGAATAGCAAATAAATAAAAATACATGTATATATATAATATATTGGACAAGGAATAAGAAAATAAGTATATAAATGTGTATGTGTATACATATAACATATATTAGGCAGAGGAATAAGCATATACATATAACATATTGTATTTTTCATACCAGACGATGCACTTTTTCCCCAAAAGATGCTTCTTATGGAGTGAATGCTGCCTGAAGTTGAAGTCTGTATGTAGGGGAGGAAAGCATCTAGAAACCATGTGCATCTTATGGTCAGGTTGTTATAGAGGGGAAAACACAGTATATGTATAATTTGTGTATATCTACATATTTTATATATATATTAGATATGGAAATAAACAAATGTGTGTGTCTGCATATACATGAAATGCAAGGGAGAAAATTAAACTAAAACAGGCAGGTAAATGCACCCTCTCTAGTGCAATGACTCAGTACAGAACCAAAGTAAGGGAGAAGCCAGTCAAAAAGCAATCTGGAAAAGTTTTCCAGGAACCTAAAAAAAAACAAAAACAATTAAAGCTTCCTTTCAGAACAGCTTTAGTATCTTTAATAAGTGTCTACAAGGAGGTAGGCCTTCTGGAACAAAATCTGTGAGGGTAAAGGAGAAATGTCGGGGCCGAAGAGGTGGCGCTAGAGGTAAGGTGTCTGCCTTACAAGCGCTAGCCAAGAAAGGACCGCGGTTCAATCCCCCGGTGTCACATATGGTCCCCCCAAGCCAGGGGCAATTTCTGAGCGCTTAGCCAGGAGTAACCCCTGAGCATCAAATGGGTGTGGCCCAAAAAAAAAAACCCCAAAATAAAATAAAATAAAATAAAATAAAATAAAATAAAATAAAGGAGAAATGTCACAGGCAGTATGAGACATATAAGGCTTCATGGGACTATCCCATGGGATAGAATACTATTTTTCTCTTTTGGGTGGGAAGAAATTGGAAGATTTATGGGGAAAAGGTAGCAGGATTTGGCATACATATCTTCTAAGATAGAAGATTTTATGGTCCTAGGTTTTGATTTATATATATTATTTAATAGAAGAAAATAATGCAATGGTTTTGTTTATTAAATTCTTTTCTGTTTTTGGTTTTTTTTTTTTTTTTTTGGTTTTTGGGCCACACCCGGCATTGCTCAGGGGTTACTCCTGGCTGTCTGCTCAGAAATAGTTCCTGGCAGGCACGGGGGACCATATGGGACACCGGGATTCGAACCAACCACCTTTGGTCCTGGATCGGCTGCTTGCAAGGCAAACGCCGCTGTGCTATCTCTCCGGGCCCTATTAAATTTCTTTCTACATGTTCCATGAAGCCATGGCTTGAAACAGTTCCTAGAAGAACAGAACTAAAAAAATAGTCGAAATGTAACAGATAGGGGCCGAAGAGATAGCATGAAGGTAAAGTGTTTGCCTTGCATGCAGAAGGACAGTAGTTTGAATCCTTATATCCCATATGGTTTCCTGAGACTGCCAGGAGCAATTTCTGAGTGTAGAGCCAGGAGTAACCCCTGAGCGCTACCGGTGTGACCAAAAATAAATAAATAAATAAATGCAACAGATAGTACAGAAGCTAAAGTTTGCTTTGCATACAGATGACCCAGGTTCTATTCCCAGCATCCCATATAGTCCCCAGAACCTAGCAGAATGACCCCTGAGCACAGAGCCAGAGAGTAAGCCAGGAGCAGAATAAGTACATGCATAAACCATAAATCTTTGAACCTATTCACTTTACTCAAGAAGGCAAAATCCTTTTCTGAAACCACCATTTATACTAGATAATTAGTTTATCATTGTGGAAGTCGACTGCACTCTGAACATTCAAAGTACCTCATGCTTTGCTACTTCAAAGAAACTCTTCTGGTTTGTCAATACATTTATTTCTCCGGAATGTATGATAAGCAGCGTTTTAGTAAATGAAAAAAGAGGAGAAAAGTAAGCATACAATGTTTGTAAAGTTTTTTGTGGCCTGCTATAAAATTTAAGTGTGGATTCTTTTTAAACTATTTTAAATGGCTGTGGGAGGAAGGGTTAGGTTTATGTCCTGGGAAGTACTCTTACTCCCAAAGGCTTCAAACTACTGTCCACCAGGGGAAAGGGCACTAAAATAACAGTTTAGCTGTTCATGGTCTAAGAAATATGGTACAATATGAACTTCTGGGACTCCCTCTGAGTGTAACATAAAAACACAAACCTTAACTACAACATATAACAAAGCCATGAAATCCTAAGTAGTTAGATTTAATTACATGATATTTCACAACTTTTCCTGTTCATTATAGAAAAAAATAAGGGTTACTTACACATAAATAAAAAAATGTGTGTATGCATATGTATAGATCTACATGTCTTTCCCATGAAAACAAGCATTCAAGATAAAATTTTGCCTATAAAGACGCAACATAAGTGATACCCAACCTGCAAATGATATGGGTTTAATTGGAGCATGTCAAAATATACTAATAAATAGTGTCAGCAGTGGACAAACAAAGAAACAAAGGAAGCTTCAATTTCATGTTTTTATCTTTCTTCACAAGCATTACAATATTTCATGATATATAATGCCTTAATTATATCCCTTCTGGAAAACATACAAATAAGTTTCTCAGGCATTCCTTTGTTAAGCTAAAGAATCTAGAAGAAATGGACAGATTTCTAGAAAAATATTATGTCCCAAAAATTGAGTGATAAGGAAGTAGATGTGTAATTTTGTAAATCACAAATCTGTGGTTTTCATTATTATTATTTTTTTTTTTTTTTTGGTTTTTGGTCCACACCCGGCGGTGCTCAGGGGTTACTCCTGGCTGTCTGCTCAGAAATAGCTCCTGGCAGGCACGGGGGACCATATGGGACACCGGGATTCGAACCAACCACCTTTGGTCCTGGATCGGCTGCTTGCAAGGCAAACGCCGCTGCGCTATCTCTCCGGGCCCGGTTTTCATTATTTTTAATTAAATGTTTAATATGCTTTTCTGTAATGATGTGGAGCATTTTTTTCATGTGCCTTTTGGACATCTGTCTTTCTTCTTTGAGGAAATGTCTGTAAACTAAGCAATTTGTATCTCAAAAAAAAAAAAAAAAAAAAAAAAAACAGTAACTAGGATACTAAGACTGCCCACGGAATGGGAGAAGCTATTCATCCAGTACTCATATGATAAGGGGTTAATATCATAATCTATCATTACTTATCAGAAAGATGTAAATCAAACAACAATGGGATAGCATCTCATACCAGAGACTGGCACACATCAAAAAGAACAATAAGAATCAGTCAGTGCTGGCATAAATGAAGGGAGGAAGGGACTCTCATTCACTGTTGGTAGGAATGGCAATTGGTCCAGTCCTTTTGGAAAACAATAAGAATATTCCTAAAAAAAAAAAAAAAAAAAAACTAGAAATTAAATTTCCATTATTACCCATCAATATCACTCTTAAGTATATACCCTGGAACCAAAAATACAATGCAGAAAAGCTCTCTATATTCCAATGTTCACTGCAGCACTATTCACAATAACAGGAATTTAGGAACAATCCAAGTGCCCGAGAATAGATGAATAGATTTAAAAAAATATGGTACATCAACACAATGGAAATCTATGTAGTTATTAAAAAAAATTAAATCATGGTATATACTTATATGTAAATAGATACGGTAAGTATTATTCTGAGCAAAATAGTCGGGGGGATAGACTTAGAATGATTGCACTCATTTGTGGAATATAAAAAATATGATAGTATGGCAATAATATTCAGGGACAATAATAACCAGGGCCAGGAGGACTAGACCATGGAAGAAAGTTTGCCAAAAAGAAAGAAATACAGTTAGGACAGAGAGGGGACCACTATGACAATAGTTGGAAATTTCTCTACAAGAAATGGGTGTTGCAAGGAGATAAAGTAATATGCATGATACCCCACAGTGTCTTAAAGGAAAGGGAAAAAAGGAGAGACAAAGAAGGAAAATAAGAAAAAGAATGTCTGCCACAGAGGCAATCAAGGGGAGAGAGTTGAGGGTAGGAGGGAAACTGGGGACATTGGTGGTGGAAAACGTGCACTTTTGAAAGGTATTATACACGATTATGACTAAAACTAGAATCATACTGGTGAAGGGGGTGTTCTGTTTATGACTGAAACCAACTACGAACATACTTGTAATCATGGTGCTTAAATAAAGATTTTATAAAATAAAAATATATTATAAAAAATGAATCATTTGGGGCCAGCAAGGTGGCGCTAGAGGTAAGGTGTCTGCCTTGCAAGCGCTAGCCAAGGAAGGACCAAGGTTCGAACCCCCGGCGTCCCATATGGTCCCCCCAAGCCAGGGGCAATTTCTGAGCTCTTAGCCAGGAGTAACTCCTGAGCATCAAACGGGTGTGGCCCAAAAACCAAAAAAAAAAAAAAAAAAAGAATCATGAACAACTTTGTAATTAAAAAAACAATGGTTTAATGAACAACCTTATAAACCACGGCATTTATTTAAACTAATTAAAAATTAAAAGTAAAGAAATAAAGTCGCTCTTTTCTGCTGAGCCAGCCTACAGACACCAAGGACTGTAATCTCTCCAGGACCCACACCCGAAATGTAACCCCTGAATTCCATTTCTGCACATTGTAAGAAGCAATCTACAGCCTTACCAATGGAGTAATTTTGCAGTACACCCCCATATTTACAGAAATCAAGATGGCTCCTCTAATAATCTAAAAATTAGGAAACAGCTAGCTCTTGCCAGGTATAGGGTTTGGGGAGGACCCATACCGGGCCCTTATCCCTAGCCTGAGGAGTGCCGGGAGGCTTGGCAGGCCCACAGCCATCCTTGTCTTTTTCCCCTGACTCCAGGCCTTCCCTGGGTGCCAGCTCAGATGACCAGAAGTGGGTTCAGGTGGACTCTTAGTGGGCCTCAGGCTTCCCCCCTCCCTCCGTACTCCAGGAGGGAGGTGCACGGGGAGGAGGGTGGGCAGACATCTGGCTTCCGGTTTCCTCCTTGATTCTGGAGACCAGCTCTTGCCAGGAATAGGGTTTTTCTCCCCTGGACTTCAGTCCTTTCCTGGGTGCTGGTCTAGGTGGACTATATAGGGGTCAACAGGCTTTCTCCCTATCTCTCCCTACACTAATGGGAATGCACTCTGGGAGGAGGGCGGGCCGTTCTAGCACTGGTTTATGTTGGGACAGTCAGTGGAAATTTTTTCTCCTTGTTTTCATATTGATAGTATTGTATGCATATATTTTATATATCCACAATATCCATCTTGTATTGTGACCTTGATACTGCCTTACAAAGCTCATTTCTAATATTTTACTGCCTCAGTCCCAACCCTTACTTCCCCCCATCTTCCCATGTAGGTGCAGCTAATGACATGAAGCTCACCACATAGAGTGATAAATGCAGTTAGAGAAATAACTACACTGAAAACTATCATAACAATGTGAATGAATGAGGGAAAAAGAAAGCCTGTCTCGAGTACAGGTGTGGGTGGGGTGGGGAGTAGGTAGATCTGGGAAATTGGTGGTGGGAATCCTGCACTGGTGAAGGGGGGGGGTGTTCTTTACATGACTGTAATCATACAACTACAATTATATTTGTAATCACAGTGTTTAAATAAAGATAATTAAAAATTATAAAAAAAATAGAAATAAAGTCAAGATAAGCAACAGACTGGAAAAAAAACATTTAAAAAGGACAAGAAAAATTTTAGTGAAACTAGATAGTTTATATTGAACAAAATTTACTTACCTTATTTTCTGGCGTATAAGACGACTTTTGAAACAAACAAAAAAAGTCAACCGAAAATCGGGTGCCACATCTCATTCAGGAAGAACACACACCAATAAGTGTAGTGTTCTCCTGAAAAGGAATTATTTGCCAAAAAGGCCCGCTTAGAGCAGTCAAAATCACTTGACCCTTTGTGTGGATTGTTTGAACATAATTCCATATAGTGGCTATAACTATCTCTCTCTTTATTTTAAACCAATATTAGAAATCAGGCCTTAGTAATTTCTTCCTACAACATAGGACAGCAATCAATCCAGCCAAAAGTCTCCCGCTTAACAACTCCCTGTAATTTTTGCTACCTTGGCGCCTAAACCAAGGTTTTTCCATAAACTTAGCTCAAAACAAAGTAATTTTCACTTTTTCCCCCCCCCCCCGAAACTCTGAAACATTCCTCACATTCCAACTTCCCTGATAATTTACCTGTTTTCCTTCTGTTTTACCCAATACAAAGCGAACCCAAAACAAGCTGCCTTTTCGCCTTCAGTATTCAGCTCTTTAATATGCTAATTTAAGCCAGGGTCTTTTCTTTCTTTCCCCAGTTTCTTTGATGTCAAGAATTTGCACCTGCCTTTCCTAGCCTCTAACCTTTAAAAGTCAGCCAGCTCAAAAAATAAATTTGTCGGGGCCGGGTAGGTGGCGCTGGAGGTAAGGTGTCTGCCTTGCAAGCGCTAGCCAAGGAAGGACCTCGGTTCGATCCCCCAGAGTCCCATATGGTCCACCCAAGCCAGGGGCGATTTCTGAGCACATAGCCAGGAGTAACCCCTGAGCGTCAAACGGGTGTGGCCCAAAAACCAAAAAAAAAAAAAAATAAATAAAAAAAAATAAATTTGTCTTCGTTCTTTGAACGTAAGTCCCCATGCAATCTGCGTGGTTTCATTCATTTCTACAAGATATTTCCGTCATTTGCCATTCCGCGTGCCCACCTTCTCCCCCATGGAATTTTTCCCGAACTCCACGAAGGACCTGTTTGCAGGTGCTGAAGACTGCAAACAAAATTTGGCTCACAGCAATCGGGGGTCATCTTATATGCCAAGTATATCCCGAAAAATGTTTCAATATGCCGCTAAACGGAAATTGTCTGAATATTGCCACAAAACGAATTTTCCAACTTGATCCTGCACCAATTACTGCAAAGCTGCTCGAACTGCCTCTCTAACTCAGCCAATGCAAGCAGGCTTTTTATGCATGCAAATTAGACAATGTTCTGGACCCAAATCTACACTGTCAAAAGCCTGCTCAGATTGGCCAGAGTCAGAGAAGAAGTCTATTACAGTATAACCTTTGAAACTTTGCTTGTTGTGATTGGCTCACTGTGGTACATATAGTTGCAGCACAGGAACGTTCTGTCTGATACAGCGAATATAGGCCTAAACCTATGTTTTAACTGCAAAATTAGGGGGTCATCTTATACGTACAGTCGTCTTATATGCCAGAAAATATGGTAGATGTGAAGAGAGGAATACATATTCAAGAGAGAACAAAGGCTTGAGAGAGCAAGCTTGAAAAATAAGTTTTAATTGACCAAAGACCTTATAGACTCTTGATCAAAGAAGACATGCACATGGCTAATAAGTTATAGTCCATGTCATATATCATTAGGAAAATGCAAATTAAAAAATTAAAATTAAAAAAATTAAATTAAAAATTGAAGTTCCAGAACATGCTCCTAACTCTGCACTTAGGAATTATCCTGGTGGTGATCAGGTACCATATGGGATGTCAAGGATCAAATTTGGTTTTGCCATCTGCAAGGCAAGTAAGTGCCCTATTCACTGTACTACCTTGCCAAACCTCCCAAAACACATAATTTTTAAGGTAATGAAAAATACTCTTCTGCATAATACTATAATTTCATTAAAATTCCTCTAAGCACATACATTATAAAACACTAAACTTCACAAATACCATCATAATTTGTTTTATTTGGGGGTCACAATCATCAGTGCTCAGGGGTTATTACTCCTGGCTCTGCCCTCAAAGATCGATCACTCCTGGTGGTGCTCAGGTTCAAATGGGATGCTGGATTTTGAACCCAGGTCAGCCGTGTGCAAGGTATGTGCTCAACCTGCTGTAATATTGCTCCTATAATTTCTAGGAAATAATGACAATAACTCCTGATTTTGTTGATGGCCTGAACTCACCAATGAAAATTCAGAGTGGCAGAAGGAATTGGAAAACTGAAACAACTTTCAGTTGTCTACAAGAGGTATCCTGGAATAAGTCACGACATACAGGTTCAAAATAAAAGGGTGAAAATAATCTTAATGACAATCACCTAAAAGAATGAGCACAGCTGTCCTTGCATCAGACAACACAGACTTTAAACTGAAAAAATTTAAGGGGCAGGGGCCAGAGCAGTGGTACAAGTGGTAAGGCATCTGTTGCATAGAAGCCCTTGAGGGGGCTGACTGATGGAGGGACGGAGGATGAGGTCTTTCACCTCCAGCTCGGACCACGCATCTGCCATCCTGCTCAGCTGATGGTTCTGAGGTGAAAGCGGTGGGTAGAAAGCTGTCAGGCTTCAGAAGATATCAGCTTTATTCAGTGGATAAGGCTGAAGCAAAAAGCCCCAGAATCAGCCCCAGGAAAAAAGCCCTAGCCTTCCACAGATCCTTGCTTTTATACATCAGAATCAGGTACCACCCTAGGGTGGGAGCAGAATCAGGCACCGCCCTAGGTTGAGAGCAGAATGCCAGGTCACACCCTAGGGTAGAGCACAATCATTGATCAGGGCAGGATCAGCAACAAAATAATCTCATGGAGATGTTTACATACATAACAGGAGTCTGCCTTGCTCAGGCTAGCCTAGGACAAACCGAAGTTCGATTCCCCAGAGTCCCAGATGATCTCCCAAGCCAGGAGCGATTTTTTTTTGTTTGTTTGTTTGTTTTTTTTGTTTGTTTTTGGGCCACACCCGGTGGTGCTCAGGGGTTACTTCTGGCTGTCTGCTCAGAAATAGCTCCTGGCAGGCACTGGGGACCATATGGGACACCGGGATTTGAACCAACCACCTTTGGTCCTGGGTCGGCTGCTTGCAAGGCAAACGCCACTGTGCTATCTCTCCAGGCCAGCCAGGAGTGATTTCTGAGCGTATAGCCAAGAGTAACCCCTGAACGTCATCGGTTGTGGGCCAAAACCAAAAACCAAAAAAAAAAAAATTTTAAGGGACAAGAACAGTCATTTAAAGAAAACAGGAGGGGCTGGAGTGATAGCACAGAAGGTAGGGCATTTGCCTTGCAAGCTGCTAACCCAGGAGTTCGATCCCCGGCATTTCATATGGTCCTACGAGTCTGTCAGGATCTATTTCTGACCACAGAGCCAAGAGTAACCCCTGAGCACTGCCGAGTGTGGCCCAAAAACTAACAAACTAAATAAATAAAAATCAAGGAACTTTATATATGGTAAATGCATATAAACCTAATGTAGGAACACCAAAACTTATATATAAAGTAACCCTTAGTAGTCCTAAGGAAAGATATTAATAGCAACACAATAATAGTAGGATATTTTAACATAGTTTTCTCACCACTTGACAGAGCAAGTAGGCAAGAATAAGGAAACAGTGCCTTAAAGAAAGACATGGAAGCAATGAACCAATACACATGTACAAAATTCTCTACTGCCAGAAATTCAACTACATATTTTCCTCTAATGTACAGATCCGGGACATTCTCCAAACAGATCAAGTACAGGGACATAAAACATGTTCCCATAAAAAAAAAAAAAAAAAAAAAAAAAAAAAAAAAAAAAACCCTATACCGACTATCTACTCAGATCACAAAACTCTGCAAGTGGAAATTAATCACAAACACAAAGTATAGGAAAACTATAATACTTGGAAACTATATAATTTACTACTAAATAGCCCGTGAGCAAAGAAAGCAAAGAAAAATATCAAAAGATTCCTGGAAACAAATAAAAATGAAGATATATATTATCAGAACATATGGGGCAGAGCAAAAGTTATGTTGAGGGAAGTTTATAGCAATGCAAGTTGCTGTTCCTTAGAAAACAAGAAAAGGCCCAAATAAATAGCCTGACTACATAGATTAAGTTACTATAAGAAAAGATCAACAAAGGACATCAATGTAACAAGAGGAAATAAACTTAGAATGAAACAAAAAATAGTATATTTGTGTATATATTTGTAAAAAACATAATAAAACCAAGAGCTGGTATTTCAAAAGAATAAATATCAACAAACCATTGGCTAGATTCACAAAGAAAAAGATTAAAACTCTTTTTTTTTTTTTTTTTTTTTTTTGGGTCACACCCAGCGGTGCTCAGAGGTTACTCCTGGCTGTCTGCTCAGAAATAGCTCCTGGGAGGCACAGGGGACCATATGGGACACCGGGATTCGAACCAACCACCTTTGGTCCTGGATCAGCTGCTTGCAAGGCAAACACCGCTGTGCTATCTCTCCGGGCCCAAGATAAAACTCTTATACGCCAACTTTTCCTCACAGATTCTACTCTTGCAAGCTATGGCAAATGGTACCAAAACCCTGTCGGACATTTTCTGAGATGTGTAGGAAACATCAGCCCCACAAAGTCCCACAGTACAAGAAAGGTGAGGAATCTCTGGATGCCCAGGGAAAGTGGTGTTATAATAGGAGCAAAGTGGCTCTGGAGATCATACTAAAGCCAGAAAAAGGTTAAAACTATGAAGATTGTGTTGAGGCTTGAAATATGTCGAGGCCAACTGTAGATCTAAGAGAATGCTGGCCATTAAGAAAAGCAGCATTCTGCACTGGGGGAATAAAAAGAGAAAGGGACAAGTGATACATTTTAAACTTCATCTTATTATGAAGACAAATCTTGGGTTGTACTAACCTGGATTGGTATTTAAAGAGAGAAATTTCCCTTATGGGGAAATCTGTTTGATTCTTGTACTTTAAAAAAAAAAAATCTTATAGGGACCAGAGCAATAGCACAATGGTGCGGTGTTTGCCTTATAAACGGCCAACCCCTATGGACCTTGGTTTTATTCCTGGCAACCCATATGGTCCCCGAGGCTGCCAGGAGTAATTTCTGAGTCCAGAGCTAGGAGTAACCCCTGAGTTGCCAGGTGTGAACCAAAAACAAAAAAAAAGGGGGGTAAAGTGATAGCACAGCGGTAGGGCGTTTACCTTGCAAACAGATGACCTGGGACATTTCCAGGTTCGATCGCCGGCATCCCATATGGCCCCCAAGCCTGCCAGGAGCAATTTCTGAGTGCAAAGCCAGGAGTAACCCTTGAGTGCTCCAGGTATGGCCCAAAAATAAACGAACAAAATAATCATATAAGCCAGATTAAAAACTAAAGGGAAAAAGTTATAATAGATAGCACAGAAATTTAAAAAAAACGTTTTAAGATTACTATGAAAAATTTTGTGCCATAAAATTAGAGAACCTAGAAGAAATAGATAAATTTTTAGAATTTTATAACCTCCCAAGACAGAGTCAGAAAGAAGCAGAATACCTGAATAAACCAATTACTAACAAGGAATCAAAATGGTAAATGAAAATCTCCTGCAAAATTCTAGATGGGCTGACTATTAAGTTTTTCCAGTCCTTCAGTTCTTTTTGAAAGAAGACCTATCTCCTATATTCAAGCTCTTCCAGAAAATTGAAGAAACAGTAATTCCTTTGAACAGTTTCTATGAGGTAAACAGTACACTGATACCAAAAGCAGACTGAAACACTACTGAATTACAGACTAGTATCACTAATGAATATAGATGAAAGAGTGTCAACAAACTCTTATGAACTGAATCCAAACACTACATTTAAATGATGATCACTAAATGAGAATTATTCCAGAGATGCAAAGTTGGTTTACTAGACACAAATAGTCAAATAATATACCATATCAATACAAGAAAATATATCATATAAACATATCAATAGACACAGAAAAAATAAAACACCATTCATGATAAAATTAACAAAATGGAAATAGAAAGAACTTACCTCAATAAATTGGAAGCCATCTACCACAAAGACACAGTCAATATATACTCAATAATGAAAAACTAACATTCTCTAAAAACAGGCAAAAATATAGTTAACCCATGACCAATATAACTATTATTCAACATTATTTTGGAAGTCTACAGCATTTGACAAAAAAGTAATATTAAAAGTATTAAGATTGGAAAAGTAGTCCAACTTACTATTTGTAAATAGCATAGTGTACTTAGAAAACTATAAAGATTCTACCAAAAAAAAAAAACAACTAAAAACAATAAACCAGTAAAGTGGCAAGCTACAAGCTTAATACACAGAAATCCATGGTATGCAAAAATGAAGAAAAGGGAGAAATTTTTTTTTAAAAAGAACCATTCACAATTGTGCCCTCAAAAACCAAGTAGCAAGGATGAAGCAATAGTACAACAGGTCGGGAACTTTTCTTACATGAAGATGACCCGACTTCAATCCTTGGCATTCTTTATGGTCTCCTAAGCACTGCCAGGAGTAATTCCTGAATGCAGAATGAAAAGTAATCCTGAGCTCTGCCAGGTGTGGCCACAAAACAAAAATTCAAATAGCTATAAATTGACCTAAAGAAAGTAAAGGTTTGGGCCAGAGGAATGGCTCAGCAGTAGAGCACTTGCTTTGTATGCGACTGACCCAGGACAGACCTCAGTTCAATTCCTGGTGTCTTATATGCTCTCCCAAGCCAGGAGCAATTTCTAAGTGCATAGCCAGGAGTAACCCCTGAAAGTCACCGGGTGTGGCCCAAAAACCAAAAAAGGAAAAAAGAAAGTAAAGGATTTATACAACAGAAACTATAAATCATATTAAAAAGAAATCAAATAAGACACAAGAAAATGAAAATATAACCCCCTAGTCATGATTGAATAGATTAACATTGTTAAAATGACTATTCAAAATAGTCTCCATAAAAATTCTCATGGTCATAATTCACAATGGTCTCATTAAAATTTTTTTTAATTCCTTGGTATTTATTTTTTTATTTCCTTGGTATTTTTTAAGGACATAAGCCAAATGCTCTTAAAATTTATATAAAGGGCCCTGAGAGATAGCACAGTAGTGCTTGCCTTGCAAGCAGCCGATCCAGGACCTAAGGTGGTTGGTTCGAATCCTGGTGTCCCATATGGTCCCCCGTGCCTGCCAGGAGCTATTTCTGAGCAGACAGCCAGGAGTAACCCCTGAGCACCACTGGGTGTGGCCCAAAAACCAAAAAAAAAAAAATTATATAAAACTCCCAGAATAGCCAAAGCAATCCTATGAAAAAAGATGAAAGGCACTTCTCTCAATTTTAAATTATATTATAAATCAAAAAAAAAAACCACTGTACTATCTTCTCTGGCCCTTTAAAGTCACTTTGCACTATCCTTGTGTATGGCATAAGATAGGGATCCAAGTTCTTATTATTAAATTTTTTTTCATGTGGCTAACAGGCCTTTTCAAATATGATTTGCTCAAGAGGCACTCCTTGCTCCACTTTAAACACCTAGTTATTTTGTCAAAGATTTGTCTACATATATCTGATGATTTGTCTCTGGAACCTCAGTGGTTTTTTTTTTGTTTTTTTGTTTTTTTTTTTTTGGTTTTTGGTTTTTGGTTTTTGGTCCATACCTGGTGACACTCAAGGGTTACTCCTGGATATGAGCTCAGAAATTGCCCCTATCTTGGGGAACCATATGAGACCCCAGGGTATCAAACCTGGTCCATCCTTGGTCACCCCTGAGCACCGCTGGGGGGGGGGGGGTGACAAAAACAAAACCAAACAAAAAACAAAAAACCCAAACAAAATCAATAATAGGCATGATGGGGCCAGAACAATAACACAGCAGGAGGGCATTTGCCTTACACACGGCCCACTGGGGACTAAACAGGGTTCGATCCCGGAATCCCATATGGTCCCCGGAACCTGCCAGGAGTGATTTCTGAGCGCAGAATTAAGAGTAACCCCTGAGCACCACCATGTGTGGCCCAAAAACCAAAAATAAATAAATAAGTAAATAAAATGCATGAATATTCACAAAAGGGTTTCCCAAAGTATGCTATCTCAAATTCATGGGCAGTTATATAAAGGGAAAATTCCAGAAATATTCTCAAATATAAGTGCTTAATTTCTAGATTGAGTCTAATATAGAAGGTAAGATCATGGGAGCTTGAGCAATAGCACAGCTGTATGGTGTTTATCTTGTAATGCAGCGGATCCAGACAGACCTATGTTGGATCCCCAACATCCCATATGATCCCCTGAACCAGCCAGGAGTGATTTCTGAGCACAGAGCCAGGTGTAACTCCTGAGCACCATAGTGTGTGGCCCAAAAACCAAAAAAGAAAAGTAGAATGCCTGTCTAAAATACTGGCAGAGGTTGGGAAGGAGGGGGCACTGGTGGTGGGAATGTTGCACTGGTGAAGGGTAATGTTCTGTTTATGACTAAAACTCAACTACAATCATGCTTGTAATCAATAAAGATTTTATTAAAAAAAATAAAGAAGGAAACCTGACACCAACAATAGTGACTGTGCGGGGGGAAAAAAATAGTTTATTGGCATTACAGACAATGACTTGGATTGGACAACCTATATGCCTAGAGCCTAGAGTTGGTCTTCTGCCATAAAACTTCAGGAGTAAGGTCTCCTTGTATTTAGGCCAAGGCTTTGCCTTTCCATGTTCCCCATATTTTGCTCTGCTTATGCAAACAATTGCCTCTCTAACACTGTTTTTGCTGTACTTCTTTAACTCTTGCGATTTTTTGTTTGTTTGTTTTTGGGCCACACACAGCGGCGCTCAGGGCTGGAATGACAGCACAGCATAGAGCATTTGCCTTACACACAGCTGACCTATGACAGACCTGGGTTTGATCCCAAGTGTCCCATATGGTCCCCAACTAGGAGTTATTTCTGAGCGCATAGCCAGAAGTAACCTCTAGGTGTGGCCCAAACACCAAAAAAAAAAAAAAAAAAAAAAAAAAAGGAGAGACCAGAGAGATAATACAGTGGGTAAGATTCTTGGGTCAACCTGGGACCAATCCCTGGCATCCACATGATCTTAGGTAACATTTGGAGCACTTCCTGAGTGGAGAGCCAGAAGTAACCTCAATGAGAGAGGGAGAGAGGACAGGGAGAGAGAGAAGGAGAGGGAGAGAGAGAGAAAGAGAGAAAAGAAGGGAGAAAGAAGAAATACATTTGAAATTTTCTTCCAAAATTTGAAAGTGTTAAAGACAGAGTGATCATCAGTAGTTAGGACATTTGACTGACCTGGATTTGATCCCCAGCACCATATGAGGCCCCCAGAACACCATTAGGAGTGATCCCTGTATGCAGAGCCAGGTATGGTCCAAAAATCAAACAAAAAATTTTAAAAACATGATTCAACTTTACTATTTCTAACCCACCAAAATCTAGTGATTGTGTCTCTATAACTCACTGAGTAAAGTAACTAAGTCGGTAAAGGGAATTAAAACCACTAGGTTGATTGCTAATACAGGTGATACTTTATAGTGGAGGGGAGAAGTAGGACATAAATACAACATGAAATACCTGAAGGGTTGGAGAGAGTTTCTGCCCTGGGAAATACCTCCCAGGACCAGAGCTAGACTCAATTACTATAAGCTACATAGTAAGTAAAAAAAAAAAAAAATGGTGTCCCTTACCACTACGGACTGTCAGAAGAGCTGATGGTTCTCAGGTGAGCTCCATGTAACTGTTATCTGGGCTCAGAGTAAATCCAAATCCATCCAGTCTATTCTCCTCAGATGTCTCCATGTCGTTGTTGACAAATGCCATCTGAACTCTACAAAAATACCTCTAACTCCTCCTAGCTAAACTAAGTTATTTTATACATTCAGGTAACAACTGAGAAAGAAATGTTTAGTGTCAGCTAGCACCTTCTCTGCATCTGCTTCCTTCCACTCCACTCTCAAAGATGAGAAAAAATGCGGTGAATCTTGGGGCTATCTGAAGAAGCTGCCAAGTGCTAAATAACTGTGCCATAAATATCCTGATAAGACTGTTCCTACTCTCCACTGAGATTCTACTCCAAGTAACATACACTATTTCACCAAGGATTTTTATAAAGACATGAAATCATTACTGGAGATGGGCTATGCAAATTACTAATGAATTTGATGCAATAATCATAATAGTAATTAGGTAGGTTGCTTTTGAATATTAAAAATATATGTAGAATAGGGAATGAAGCGATACCACAATGGTATGACATTTGCCTTGCACACAACTGACCCAGGACGGACTTGGGTTCGATCCCTGGCGTCCCATATGGTCCCCTAGCCAGGAGTGATTTCTGAGCTCATAGCCAGGAGCAACCCTGAGCATTACCAGGTGTGGCCCAAAAACCAAATAAATAAATATATATGCAGAAGAGTTGTGGATAAAATAGCCCATGAAAGAAAAATCATGCTCTTTATGACTAAATATTAGAATTGAATTTGGAGGGCCCGGAGAGATAGCACAGCAGTGTTTGCCTTGCAAGCAGCCGATCCAGGACCAAAGGTGGTTGGTTCGAATCCCGGTGTCCCATATGGTCCCCCGTGCCTGCCAGGAGCTATTTCTGAGCAGACAGCCAGGAGTAACCCCTGAGCAACACCAGGTATGGCCCAAAAACAAACAAAAAAAAATTGAATTTGGAGTGATATATGACTTTAATCTAAGTGAATTTTTCTAAAAATTATTTAAATGCATAATAAAATACTATATTCCTTTTGAAATATACTTATCTACTTATAACACTTAAATATTTCTTTTCAAAATATTAAGTTCTGCATACTAAATAATTCATTCCAAATTGCTGTATGCACATGAAAAGAAAGGGTTTAGTTGTATATTACATAAAATCTATACACAATTTCTTCAAAACTAAGCACTGAGATCTACTACAATGCAATACCCACTGAAAAGAGCTGAAAACATGAGTTTAGAAATGTATGCACAAAGCAGTACCTAAATTTATAGGGCAACTCAATAGCGTCCATAGCAGTATGGTAACAAAGTTGGGATGAAGGTAAGACCACTCACTGGTCCAAGAATAGTTTTACAGGCCCACAAGAGAAGCCTCACTGTCTCTCCTGGAGTCAACGGAAGTCAGTCAAGAAATAGGGGCCAGGGGCCAGAGCAATGGCACAGCAATAGGGCGTTTGCTTTGCATGCAGCTGACACAGGACAGACCTGGGTTCAATCCCCGCATCCTATATGGTTCCCAAGCCAGGAGCAATTTCTGAGTGCATAGCCAGGAATAACCCCTAAGCATAACCAGGTATGGCCTCAAACCACCCCCCCCCCAAAAAAAAGAAAGAAAGAAATTGAGGCCAGAGAAACAATAACTATAGGTAAGGTACTTGCTGTAGACTCCATATGTTCCTCCACGCCCACCAGGAGCTCAGAGCCAAGAGTGGCCCAGAAACAAACCAAAAAGATGTTTTTGATAGAGAAAGGGCATGATGGGTGGGAGTCATGAAAGCAGCATGCCACTCCACTACAGAAATGGGCTCAAGAAGAGCAGAGAGGAACTCAGAGGAAACTTGAGAGTCAGCGGCTGAGAGAGCACAAGTGGAGTGAAAGAGAAGAAAAGGCAATTTCACTGGGCATTTTTGAGGTTATCCCACATTCTATTTTAATACTCAAATTAACATGAGGGTAGGAGGCAGAGACTGGGCAGAGAATGTCCTCCAGAAAGGTCTAACAAGTAGATATTACTTAGCCAGGATCCAAGACCCATTAGCATTAATCCAGTGCCAAACCCAGTTCCAACCCTAATGTCTTTTCAAATAATAACCTGAACCCAAGTGACCCCTAGACTTCACACAGGATATTTTTTATTCAGCAATTTGACAGAGAAAAATAAAAACAGCCAGACAGTGGGGTAGGAACCCCAAAGTTTATGATGCTAAGTCCAAGAACTGCAGTTTGCCTCAACCCAACCACAAAGTAGTTGCTCCTTGGAACACACTTCTTTTTCTCTAGAGAAGAACCATGCTCAGAGAAACACACTGCTCAGCATATGCTCTTTTAGTGGCTTTGGTTAAACACGTACACACACCCAGAAAGAAATATGTGCAGAGCATCCAGATTATTCATGGGCTTCCGCCTCCTTGAATTGCACTCCAGAGACTGAAACAGAACACAGAACAGAGGCAGTTGATGGATATCACACAGTAGACAAAGAGCATATGAATCAGCTTCATTCTAGTAGGAAAGTGACTGGGCATTTTACATTCAGGCATTGCTTTATTTTTTTCCCCAAAATAAAACCCTCTACCCACTTGGTAAATATTGCTTCAAATTCAGAGTGACTCCAACAAACAACCTCTGTGTTTTATACTCTTTAAAGCTACCCAAGACATAAAGTCTAAGTCAAGTTACCTCTGTGGATCTTACGAGCATACAGGAAGCAAACAATAAAGATCAAGATGACATCATCAGTGATATATTCTACGCTGGAGCAATAGTATAGAGATAGGGTTTTTGTATTGCATGCAGCCAACCCAGATTTGACCTCTGGCATCCCATATGGTCTTGCAGAACTTTCAAGAGTGATCCCTGAGTTGCACAGCCAGGAGTAACACAAGGTATGATTCAAAAACCAAAACCAACAAATCAGTGACATGTTAAAGTCAGGCAGAGAGGCCAAATACCAAATGATCTCACTCATTTGTGATATATAAAGAAGCAAAACAAGGGAACAAGCAGTATGGACACTCTTGACTTTTACTTCTGAATTGATGTCACCAAGTGGAGGGAGGCAAAGACTGTGGGGAGAGGAACTAGAAGTGGTGAACTGAAGTGACACTAAGATTGTGGAGGAAGGTCTTGGGCACTGTTGTGGTAGTGAAGGTACAGTAACTTGGGACAACAAAGTTTTACTATACATGGTTTGCTATTCAAACCATAAGCATTATCACTGTTGTAGCCGCTGCTCAACTACAATAAACTTTTTTTAATTTAATTTTATAACACCCAATGTGTACAAGTAGTCTTGTTCCCTTTCTCATTTATACTGTGATATTCATTTATACTTAGAGATGGAGTGGAGATACTCAGTGGGCTAGAGCATGTGCTTTGCATGTAGAAAGCCTGGGTTTGATCCCTCGAACCATATGATCCTCCAAATCACAAGAAACAACCCCAAGTATAAAGCCAAGAGTAGCCTCTGAGCACTACAAGTATGGTACAAAGCAAAAACAAAGAAAATAGGGACATACTGTTTAACCTCAAGAAATCATCCCATCATCTATCTTTTTCACTATAAATATAGGTTTCCTGCTTCCTTGAGGTTGTAATAAAATGTTACATTTGGGGTCTGTTAGGCCAGTAGGAACACCAGGGAACAAAGGGAAGTGGTATAGGATGCACTCTTGGGAACATTGGTGTAGGGAGGTCAACACTGGTGGTGAGAATGAACCTGATTCATTGTATGTCTGAAACCCAACTATGAAGGACTTTGTAAATCCAATGGTTTCAATAAAATAAAATATTTTTTTTTAATCTCACCATTTATACAACTACATGAAAACCACCTCAAATTCTACTGATTCTTCTTGGCTCCTGGTATGTTAAATTCAGCTTGGGAAGAATATATGTGATGCCAAGGATCAAACTCAAGTCAGTCACATGCAAAGTGTATGCCCTACCCACTGTACTATCATTCTCGCTCTAAAACTCAGCTTTTCTTCAAACGCTTCCCTCCTACTTTCTAGCAGAGCAGATCATCCTGCTGATCAATTTTTCTCCCCTAGCCCTGTCAGTATCTTCCACTGCTTCCTCATCCAGACTGGCTGCTCCCTTGTGTTTCATGCTTCCAGCACCTAACAAAGAACAAAGCAGATGAAAAGTTTATAGATGCTTGGGAGATGAAATAAATCAATAAATTAGCTCCATCAAGCCTCTATAATTTTTAACATCTTTTCCACTTGCATTTTCCGAAATTATTATAACATCCCAGTGCAACAAAGGTATCAACTTCTTCCCACTCTGTCCATTTCATGGTAGACAGGGATTTCTGACTTTAAGTACTACATATGCTTAAAGGATATTTATGATATTTATACATATCATATATATTTGTTTTACAAATAGTGAGATGGAGGGGCCGGAGAGCTAGAATGGAGGTAAGGCATTTGCCTTGCATGCAGAAGGATGGTAATTAGAATCCCGGCATCCTATATGGTCCCCTGAGCCTGCCAGGAGCGATTTCTGAGCGTAGAGCAGGAGTAATCCCTGAGAGCTGCCGGGTGTAACCCAAAAACCAAAAAACAAACAAACAAAAATAGTGAGATGGATAACTGTGATAGATATACACAACAGGATATTACATGGCTATAAGAAAAGGTGAAATCATACAGTTAGCTAGATGGATCTGGAGAGTATCTTGTTGAACTTAGAGTGAGAACAGGCACAGAACAATCTCTCTAATGTGCTATAAAAAAAACATAGCTAGGGAATAACAAATGGTCAAAAAGGCTCAGATCTTCAGAACTGATCTACAGAATTGAGCTTTCCAAGGGCAGGGAGTAGGGGGTGGGAAAGTAAAGGACCCCTGTGACAATGGTGTAGGAACTAAGGAAGAGGAGGTATATGGAATCATGTGTACATGAAACTCTACTGTTAACAGTACCATAAACCTTGGCGCTTCAAATAAAAAGAACAGTGATAATAGTCAGGGAAGATAACCGGGGTGGTGGGCAGAGCAGTGGCGCAGAGTGGTAAGGCGTCTGCCTTGCCGGCACTAGCCTAGGATGAACCGTGGTTCGATCCTCCGGCATCCTATCCTCCGGCATCCTATACGGTCCCTCAAGCCAGGAGCGATTTCTGAGCACATAGCCAGGAGTAACCCCTGAGCGTCACCGGGTGTGGCCCAAAAAACAAACAAACAAAAAAAGAAGATAACTGGGGAGGGGCACTGATGCAGGGACCAAAAGTCTATCCCCAGTACCTCACACCCCAAAAAACAAAACTAGATGTGGCACAGGTGATCCCTAAGCACTTGCTGGGGCCAAGCAGTACTGCATCGCTGGGTCCTTAGGACTGAACCAGCTGGCCCACTTGGCAATGTTTTACTGAATGGAGCCCCTTGGTCTCTAAGCATTACTTGCGAGAAGATGACTCCCCCAAAGTAGTAAGAAAATCACCTTCCACTCAAGTTTACAAACGTAACTTTGTAGAGTTTGCATCTACACTAGGAAAAAACTGTCATCTCCAAACTCCTACCTAAAAGATGGCCTATAGCAGCATGTCATTCTGTCTCCTCTGCTATTGAGAATATCAGATACCATTCCATAAAGATGGCATGTTATGGCCGCCTACTCGCCTTGCCTTCCAGGTCCTCCAGGTCGCATCTCCAGCCTCGGCCGCTGCTACTTCCTCCTCCGCCACCTTCCCCCACCACCTTGGCCCCCCAACGCAGCCTCCCGCCCCGCTCGCCCCCATGGAGAAGACGGAGCTGATCCAGAAGGCCAAGCTGGCCGAGCAGGCCGAGCGTTACCACGACGTGGCCACCTGCATGAAGGCCGTGACGGAGCGGGGCACCGAGCTGTCCAACGAGGAGCGCAACCTGCTGTCGGTGGCCTGCAAGAACGTGGTGGGCGGCCGCCGCTCGGCCTGGAGGGTCATCTCGAGCATCGAGCAGAAGACGGACGCCTCGGACAAGAAGCTGCAGCTCATCAAGGACTACCGGGAGAAGGTGGAGTCGGAGCTGCGCTCCATCTGCACCACCGTGCTGGAATTGTTGAATAAGTATTTAAGAGCCAATGCGACTAATCCAGAGAGTAAAGTGTTCTATCTGAAAATGAAGGGGGATTATTTCCGGTACCTGGCTGAAGTTGCAAGCGGTGATGATCGAAAACAAACGATAGATAATTCCCAAGGAGCTTATCAAGAGGCTTTTGATATAAGCAAAAAAGAGATGCAACCTACACATCCGATCCTTGCTCTGAACTTTTCTGTATTTTATTACGAGATTCTCAATAACCCAGAGCTGGCCTGCACACTTGCTAAAACGGCTTTTGATGAAGCCATTGCAGAACTTGATACACTGAATGAAGACGCATACAAAGACAGCACCCTCATCATGCAGTTGCTTAGAGACAACCTAACATTGTGACATCAGACAGTGCAGGAGAAGAATGTGATGCCGCAGAAGGGGCAGAGAACTAAGTGCATACAGGGTGGCATACTCCCACCCAAGAAACCTTTTTACACATCTCCATTCCTTATTCCATTTGGATTTCCTCTAGCAAAGAAACCCATTCATGTGTATGGAATCAACTGTTTAGAGTCTTTTCACACTGCAGCTTTGGGAAAACTCCATTCCTTGGTTTGTGTTTGTCTTGGCCTTTTCTGGTGGGCAGTTACTGCTGTAGAAAAGTTTTAATAGCTTCATTTCATATAAAAATAAGTAATGTCCAAACACTTCTGTAGATGACTAAAAATGTACCTGATATTTAAGTAATCTGAACCAGTTCTGCAAGTGACTGTGTTTTGTATTACTGTGAAGATACAAAAATGTAGTGAATTACATTTGTTTTTTCGGGCCACACCCGTTTGATGCTCAGGAGTTACTCCTGGCTAAGGGCTCAGAAATTGCCCCTGGCTTGGGGAGACCATATGGGATGCCAGGGGATCGAACCGCGGTCCTTCCTTGGCTAGCGCTTCCAAGGCAAACACCTTACCTTTAGCGCCACCTCGCTGGCCCCGTGAATTACAATTATAAAGTGTTATACATAATTCCTTCATTTCTATATTCCCTCCCTTACTCTTGGGGTTTCCTTTTAATAAGCAACTTTTCCATGCTTTTAATGTATTTCTTTTTTGGTCGAAATCCAGAAGTATTAGATTGAATGAAAAAGCATTGACATTTCTGGGCTGGGGGTCTCATACTGAAACGTCTCCTGTACCATACCATGGAGGCCTTGTTTATTGAAAACAAGGGGTAGTTTTCTTATTCACTCTTCATTTGCTGCTGTTTAAGTTGACAACTTCCTTGCCCCAATAAAAATTCACTTCCACCTCTGCCTTTGTAGTTCTGGTATTCACTTTACTGTGTAATAAAAGTAGCATGTTGCTGCCAGAATACAAGCATTGCTTTGGCAAATTAAAGTGCATGTCATTTAATACACCAGAAAGGGGAAATAAAGTAAACAAGTCCAAGTCTAAAACTTTAGTACTTTTCCATGCAGATGTGTGCACATATAAGAGGGTTTCAGTTTGTCTAGTGATTGTGACTTAGAGAGTTGGACCACTACTGTGTGTTGCTAATCATCGACTGCAGTCCCAAAAATGCCTTGTGAAAATGTTATGCCCTATGTAACAGCAGAGTAACAGGAAATAAAAGTGCATTTTATAAAAAAAAAAAGATGGCATGTTATAAAATATCGCTATATAATAAAGAAAACGCGCTTGGCAAGGGCAAAGAGGACTCATGAGCTGAATTCATCATTCCAGAATGAATAATTTAGTACCACTTAAGTTGTGAAAGCTTTGGATCACCTATCTTGCGGTTTATGGCACTCTCTTCCAAGTTTACAGCTTCCCGATTGTAAAGTGACAATTTAACTCCAGGGTGATAATCAATACAATCTAAATTTACTGTTGGAACTGACACTGTCCAGTCTAGCAGACTAAAAATGCATTTTTCATCTGAGGTCATTGTAAAGCTGTTTTTTACAAAGAGGTACTCAAAACCATTCCAGAATTTAGAAATGAATATTTTCTCTCACAGCGCAGGCACAGCAATTTCAGGTCCACAAAATGAGTGAGGCCACATAAATTCTGATTTGGCTTGATTATCAGGGGTCTAGGTTTTGAATGTAAGATGACCTTAGAAATCCAAGGAACTGTAGTGGTAGCAGCAGAAGACAGACAACAGGTTTTTAAATTGTGTGTCATCGTCCCCCTCCCCCTGCTAGTTTGGGACTTTAGTTTTGTTTGCTTGTTTCCTGGTTTGGGGGCCATACCTGAGGTGCTCAGGTTTTACTTCTGGCTCTAAACTCAGAAATCATCCTAGCGAGCTACATTCAGGGGGACCAAATGGAAGTACAGTGGATAAAACCCGGGTCTGCAGCCAAAATGTGCTAACCATTATACTATCTTTCTGGCACTTAGATTGGTTTTTTTTTTCCAACAGGCAGCAAAATCAATCATCTTTTTCACTCCAGATATTATTACTACTTCATTTAAGAATAGGAAGCTGCTGCCCATCAAGTCAGAGTGAGTTTCTTGTACTGTTTAACTGAACTAGCAAGTATCAAGGACTCATCCCTTTTGCAGAGTGGCAAAAGCTAGTGTTTAAAGCTATGGGCTATAAGCTGCCCCCATCTCCTCTAAGAACAAAACAGGGCTGGAAAGGTCACGAAGATGGGAGGGTGGGAAATATCATTCAAGCCACAGCGAATACTGATCTTCCCCTCCTTGCAGCTACCACACTGAGGCTGGGGAGTAAAAGAGCGAGTTTGGTGAATCTGAGCCCTTAGGTTCCACAAGCGACCTGAAGTGCACCAATTCACCCGTACACAAATCATTTCCTTGCCCCTCTCAAGAAATGGAAGGCAATGTAGTTAACAACTAACTAGCATGACACTGTTAAAGAATGCCTGTCTCAAATACAGGCAGGGGTGGGGGTGGGGGGGCATTGGTGGTGGGAAGGTTGCACTGGTGAAAGGGGTGGGGGGTTCTGTTTAAAACTAAAGCCCAAAGACAAACATGCTTGGAATCATGGTGCTTAAATCAAGATGTATAAAATAAATAAAAATAAATAAATGGAAAACAGTCAATGGCCCAGGGCAACCCAGAGGGTGGTGGGAGGGGGATAATTTAAAATGAAAAAAAAAAAAAAAAAAAAAAAGGCAACATAGTGCAATGGTCTATTTGCAGATGAAGAGCAGCCCCATAACCGAGCAAACACCAGGGGTTCCCTCCCGTGCAGCCTTCCAAGGCGCACTCCCAAGGACAACAGCACTCAAGGCTAGGCCTGGGCAGAGACAAGAGAAAGCGCAGCCTCCCAGGAACCAACCGGGAGATGCGCGCTCGCGCTCCAGGCTGGGCCAGCGCCGGGCCCGCGGGGAAGCCGAGCCTCCCGCAGGCTCAGCATCCTTCCTCCGGTTCCCGGGACCCACCTTGGGCGTGCGGATGTGCTCCATGGCGGGCCCGCGTCTGCAGCACCTGCGCGCGTCTAGCTGCCGGCCGACCCCGCGCTTTGGCTCCACCTCCTAGGTGCGGCCGCGAGCGCGCGTGGCTGGCGTGCGGGGCCCGGAGCTCCCGCGCGGCCCTAGAGCGCGTTCATTCCCCGCAGCTCTCCTGCCACCTGGCCCGGCCTCCCGCGACCACGCCCACTGGCCTCCCAGAGGGGTGTCACCTCGTGGGTAATACTGTGTTCCTGAAAACGCCAAGACTGTCCTGGTTCTGAGTGTGGGGGTTTCTTGCAGGAGAGACGGGGAATAAGGCCCTAGGGTCCGCCCCCCAGGATCTGGGTGATTTCAGAGAGGGGGCTTTTCAGAGAAAAGACGACCCTGAACATTCCAGAGCCACTGCAGCCCCTTTTAGGAAGGACAGTTCGCCCAGCCTGCAGCCAGCCAAAAGGTAAGAAACCATTTTTGGAGGAGGGTGAAAAGAATGCGTTGAGTCCACTAGACTGACTCTAACAGGTCAGGCATTTCACAACCACATGCGATTTCATTTTGAAACTGTTGGGAGGCTGCTTTCCCCCTTAGTGTGGTGCTGAGGGCTCCTTGGGCATCTTTTCACTTGGCCTGGCTGCACTGCAAGATGCACCTACCAAGCATTCATCCCTTCCACGGTGCCATTTTCCCATTTGTGACGCAGAGAGGTGATCAGTGTGTTCAGCCCTTGGAAAAGGCCAAAGAGAAGAAATGCACTCCACACACACACACACACCTGTTTCTTGGAACACTGTGTGCTAGACATTCCACCATCACTAACATTCCATCATGCATCCTTCTCGGTTAAATCAGTGTGCTGTGTGCTCGCTCTACGTCTTACCAACTAGATGATGGATTCTTTGGCTGAAATAGACTTTTACCATTTTATTCCTAGTAGACATATTGAAAATTTTTAATTAAAAGTGTTTTTCTCTCCCTTCCTGTGCTTTGTTATTTTTTGTTATTGTTGATTGATGCTGTTGTGGTTTTGATATTGGTTTGGTATGGGGGTTGCACACCTGGGTGGTGCTTCAGGCCTTACCCCTGGCTCTTTTCTTTCCCTTTAGCATGATTCTAAGGACTATTTGGGGTGCTGGAGATAAACCCCTGCTTTACCACATGCACGGTCACTGCCTTACCCGCTAGTAGTGCATCAGCCTGTTTGATGATTTTGATGACCAAGTGCTCACACACTTAGTTGCAGTGCGCTAGAGATTGGGAACACTGTTGTAACACTAGGGATCCCAATGGCAGCACTGCCAGGATGACACTGGGCATTTAAGGTGGTACCAAGGATCTAACTCTCAGCCTCATGCCTACAAGGCAAGTGCTCTACCATGAAACCATCTCTAGACCTCTATTAATCTACTAATTTGTGATCTATTAATTAGTTGATTGACTAATCTATTAGTCTATTAATCCTAGTAGTTAAATTTACTTTTTTTCTATGGTTTAGGGGCCACACCCAGTGACACTCAGGGGTTACTTCTGTCTCTGTACTCAGAAATTATTCCTGGCAGGCTCAGGGAACCATATGGGATGCCAGGGATCGAACCTGGGTCCATCCCAGTTTGGCCACATGCAAGGATAATGCTCTACCATTGTGCTATCCCTCTGGCACCATAAATTTACTTTTTTAATACCCAATTCTCCTTCACACAGATCATTTTGTCCTAGAAGGCAATTAAAACAAATACAATAAACTGACATGTAATAGGACAAAACTGAGCAGGATATATTATTTTTTCTTAATGAAAAATACCAGGAACAGAGTCAGGAGCAGTTGGGTTCTCATTAAGTCACTGGCCTTGATCTCTTTAGAAAGTCAGTCCACTTAAGATTAAGTGGGAGGCAAACAGGTGGGGGTCATTAGAGGATGGAAGTGGACTGTAGAGAAGGTATTTGTGTGAAACTTTGTATGCTTAAAACCCAATCATAATCTGTAATTTCATGGTGACTTATTAAAAAATATTTTAAGTTAGGACTGGAGTGATAGCACAGCGGGAAAGACACTAGCCTTGCATACAGCTGACCTAGATTGATCCCTGGCATCCCATATTGTCCTGATCCTGCCAGGAGTGATTTCTGAGCACAGAGTCAGGAGTATCCCCAGAGTACCAGGTGTGGCCCAAAATTAAAAAAAAAGGGGGGGGGGGGCCGGGCGGTGGCGCTAAAGGTAAGGTGCCTGCCTTGCCTGCGCTAGCCTTGGACGGACCGCGGTTCGATCCCCCGGTGTCCCATATGGTCCCCCAAGCCAGGAGCAACTTCTGAGCACATAGCCAGGAGTAACCCCTGAGCGTCACCGGGTGTGGCCCAAAAACCAAAAAAAAAAAAAAAAAAAAAAAGTCACTTTAAAAAAGTCATCCTGTGAGGCCGGAGAGATAGCATGAAGGTAAAGCATTTGCCTTGCATGCAGAAGGTCAGTGGTTCGAATCCTGGCATCCCATATGGTCCCCTGAGCCTGCCAGGAGCGACTTCTGAGCATAGAGCCAGGAGGAACCCCTGAGTGTGGCCAGGTGTGACCCAAAAACCAAAAGAAAAAAAAATCATCCTGCTTAGATGGTCTCAAAGGTAGAGCTTTATCTCCAAAGCCATAACTTCTGGAAATCCTTTTCCTATTTGAGGAGCAGACATTCTGAATAGAATTATCATCTTGGAAATCTGTGCTTTCTGGGTTCTTCTATATCTCATCAGCTCTGCTAATCTGCCAATTTAGAGTTGTTTTGCATAAAAGAATTCCTAGTAGTACAGAAGGGTAGGATACTACCTTGGATGCAGACAATCTGGTTTCAATCCTTGGTATTCCATATGGTCCTTTGAACTCACCAGGCGTGATACTTAAGTGCAGAGCCAGACATAAGCCCTGAGCAATGCCAGGTAGTGGTGGTAGTAGTAGTAGTAGTAGTAGTAGTAGTAGTAGTAGTAGTAGTAGTAGTAGCAGTAATGAGAGCCAGAGAGATAGCGTGGAGGTAAGGCATTTGCTTTCATGCAGAAGGTCAGTAGTTCGAATCCCGGCATCCCATATGGTCCCCTGAGCCTGCCAGGAGCGATTTCTGAGCATAGAGCTAGGAGTAACCCCTGAGCGCTGCCGATGTGACCCAAAAACAAACAAAAATAATAATGATGATGACGATGATAATGATTGGGACTGGAATGGTAGCACAGTGGTATGCCATTTGCCTTGCATGCAGCTGACCTACGATGGACAAAGGTTCGATCCCCTGCATCCCATTTGGTTCCCCAAGCTGGAACAATTTCTGAGAGCAAAGGTGGGAGTAACCAAAACCAAAAACCCCAAAAAGTAATAACAACAGCAATAACCATTTATTCTTTGTTGTATACTAGCATAAATATACATTTTTAGAAATAAGCATCCAAAACAAGTCTGAACAATTTAAATATTCTAACATTAAGAAGGCATTTTCAGGCTATTTCAGAATATGTCTCCCATGAGCCATACGTAGAAATAATTGTATAACTACAGATTAAAATGAGTCAAGGATTATGTTCAAAGTATTAGGAAAAATGAACATAAAATAAGCTAGGAATAAAATAGCAATAAGAAAAAGAATTTCTATAAAGTGATTAGTCTTACAGTTTTAAAAAATCCTCAACTCGTTATTCATATCCAGTTACTATTTCAGATAAGTAGATAATAGATCTTTATGAGCCTGACAGAACTCTGACCTCTTAGTCTGCATCAAATGATATCTTTTTTTTTTTTTTTTTTGGTTTTTGGGTCACAACCGGCAGCACTCAGGGGTTACTCCTGGCTCTATGCTCAGAAATCGCTCCTGGCAGGCTCGGGGGACCATATGGGATGCCAGGATTTGAACCACCGTCCTTCTGCATGCAAGGCAAACGCTTTACCTCCATGCTATCTCTCCAACCCCGAAATTTGGATTCTTGCAAGAATTTTTCCAGAGTACTTACATTTCTCCTAAGACAACCAAAACTTCTGATGTAGTTATAAAGCTAAGCTCCTTGGAGGATAGTATAATTACATAAAAATAATAATTACATAATAATAGGAATGCTAATAATTACAAATTCTATTCAGTGCTATTGAATCAGGGATCTCTGTATAGTTAAGGAAGATACACATCTTTGAACATGTCTTCTAGAAATATATATATATTTTGGTTTTTGGGCCATACCCGGCGGTGCTCAGGGGTTACTCCTGGCTGTCTTTTCAGAAATAGCTCCTGGCAGGCACGGGGGACCATATGGGACACCGGGATTTGAACCAACCACCTTTGGTCCTGGATCGGCTGCTTGCAAGGCAAACGCCGCTGTGCTATCTCTCCGGGCCCTTCTAGAAATATATTAAGTACCTGGAATGATAGGATCAGAGCTGCATTTAGAGGTCTGTCTTGAGTAAATATACTCAAAAAATTTTTATAAACTCAATGACTCAAAATACCAGCACCCTTCTTTGTTTTAGCTTTATGGCAGAGAAAAAGTATTGCATAGATTTCAGACAGCTCCATTCTTTCTCTAGGAACCAGAAAATAAGACTCTAGAAAAGCTTTAAAAAGGCATAAATTGGGCCAGAGGTATAGCACAGTAGGTAGGGTGTTTACCTTGCATGCACCTATCTGTTGGATTCAATCTCTGATATCCCATATGGTCCCCCATGCCTGCCAGGAATTATTTCTGAGCACAGAGACAGGACTCATGAGCACTGCCAGGTGACTCAAAACCCCAACATAAATAAATAAAATCATAAAAAGACAAGGCTTTAAATAATCTCTTCAATTTGTGTTCCTTCTCTAAGAAGGAATTTTGTTCAAATCCAAGTCTTATTAGTTATTGCCTTTCTAACCACCATTCCTTCAGCCATCACTTTGATGCAAATCAATCAACATTTCTTTCTTTTCTTTCTTTTTTTTGTTTGTTTTTTGTTTGTTTTTTGTTTTTGGGCCACACCCAGTGACACTCGGGGGTTAATCCTGGCTATGCACTCAGAAATCGTTCCTAGTATGGGGACCATATAGCACGTGCAAGGCAGACACCCAACCACTTGCACCACCACTCAGACCCAACATTTCTAATCCTTAATCTCCATCTCCTGCATTTTCTTTCTTTCTTTCTTTATTTCTTTCTTTCTTTCTTTCTTTCTTTCTTTCTTTCTTTCTTTCTTTCTTTCTTTCTTTCTTTTTTTTTTTTTTTTTTTTTTGGTTTTTGGGCCATACCCGTTTGACGCTCAGGGGTTCCTCCTGGCTATGAGCTCAGAAATTGCTCCTGGCTTGCGGGGGACCATATGGGATGCCGGGGGATCGAACCACAGTTCGTCCTATGCTAGCGCTTGCAAGGCAGACACCTTACCTCTAGCGCCACCTTCCCAGCCCCTTTTTCTTTCTTTTGGTTTCTCGGGCCACACCCATTTGATGCTCAGGGGTTACTCCTGGCTAAGCGCTCAGAAATTGCCCCTGGCTTGGGGGGACCATATGGGACGCCGGGGGATCGAACCGAGGTCCTTCCTTGGCTAGCGCTTGCAAGGCAGACAGACACCTTACCTCTAGCGCCACCTCTCCGGCCCCATCTCCTGCATTTTTATCTACCTGCCTAGACCTCCTTTCAGATGTGTCTTCTCAGTAACCAAGATGTCACAAGGCAGTGGTGGTTAAGAAGTTGTGGTTGTGGAAGCAGCCAGAAATCTATTGGAGCTAGCAGCTCTATTGTGTGTTTACTGTATGACATTGAGCAAGTTTCCCACCCTGCATTGTTGTTGCTGTTTTGTGAAAACTAAAGATCTCATGCTTAATTGTGGAGCAGGGATCAGATGGCCCCTAGAATCCCGGTGTCCCATATGGTCCCCTGTGCCTGCCAGGAGCTATTTCTGAGCAGACAGCCAGGAGTAACCCCTGAGAACCGCAGGGTGTGACCCAAAACCTAAACTCCAACTACATGCAACCCTATAGGACAGGCACTCTGTCACTGAGCCATCCCTGAGCTTTTTGATCAAGTTTTTAGACAATTCTTAACCTCATGTTTCTGATCTATAAAATAGAGATGAGGAGGACGAGAAATAAAACAGAGTTGTGTGCTTGCCTTGCATATAGTTGACCAGATTTCAATCCTTATCATCTATATGGTCTTCTGAGCCCTGCCAGGAATTATCCCTAACTCAGAGTCAGGAAATAAGCCCTGAGTACTGCTGGGTATGGCTCCCAAACCAAAATAAATAAATAAAAAAATAGGCAAGACAATTCATGTTGCTTAGTCTTGCAAGGTGAAGAATTTCGTTCTAGGGGCCGGAGCAGTGGTGCAAGTGGTAAGGCATCTGATTTGCTCATGCTAGCCTAGAACAGACTACGGTTTGATCCCCTGGAATCCCATATGGTCCCCCAAGCCAGGAGCAGTTTCTGAGCACATAGCCAGGAGTTACCCCTGAACATCACTGGGTATGGCCCAAAAATCAAAACAAAACAAAAAAAATGAGTTTCTTTCTAGACATATATTACAGATATTATATGCTCTATATTTTATAGGACTTGAGCACTTAGAGGGGACTCAATAGTTTGACTGTGTCAATGAGTCAACTAATCACTTTCTTTCTCCTGCATTAATTTATCTCTAGGTCTTTGCTCATAAGTTCCAGCTATCAAATTCTTAGATTCACGTCAACATTTCCTCCAGAAACTATTTTTCTGAAACAAATCTTGTCTGGTCATATTGTTAAGGAAAAATCATCATAAGCTGTTTATTTTCATCTATTTGATCCACAAGCTCTGGAAACCACCATGTACCCTCTGTAGCTCTGAATTTGACCTCTCTATGTACTTCGCACAAGTAAATTTCCCAACAGTTGTTTTTCTGGTACTGGCTTACTTAAATTATCATAATTTTAAGGCTCTTTCATGTTGCTTCATATGTCAGAATTCCAATCCTGTTCAAGGCTGAATAATTTCCACCATATTTCTTTCTTTTTCTATTCATATAACTATAGATATTTGGGTAAATTCACCTTTTGGCTAGTGTGAATAATGATGGTACTGAAGCAGGAACATTAAAAGGAGGTCTTTGTCCATGGTTCCAATGATTCCCAATATTGTCACGAATTAAAAATTGAGTATGGTCAGAGTTATAAATAGAAAATTGAGTTATAGGGCCGGGCGGTGGCGCTGGAGGTAAGGTGCCTGCCTTGCCTGCGCTAGCCTAGGACGGACTGCGGTTCGATCCCCCGGTGTCCCATATGGTCCCCCAAGAAGCCAGGAGCAACTTCTGAGCGCATAGCCAGGAGTAACCCCTGAGCGGCACAGGGTGTGGCCCAAAAACAAAAAAAAAAAAAAAAAAAAAAAAAAAAAGAAAATTGAGTTATAAAATTAAAAATTGAGATGGTCAGAGTTATAAATAGAAAAAAAAAATTATTGGAAAGTAGAAGAGGATCAAGATCAAACTCACAGGCAGGGAGTAGCTGGCAAGAAGAAACTTAGGCTTCCTCTTTCATTTTCCCCTCTCAAAGATGAAACCCTGACTGCAGTCAGGATGGTGGGGGGAGTGGTCATTGAATCTTCAAACCGCTGACCTTGGAGTGTTGAATTGGGGCCTAGTACAGTCAAGGAGTCTTACAATGAGGTTTATCCATAGGTCAATGATACCATACCTCAGTTGCCTGCATCTGTGGTTCATAATAGCCAACATCTGTTGTTTAATGGCCTCAAATCTAGAGAAAACAAATCTGACAAGGTTATAATGCTAGATCCTGTCTGTAATAATATGAGAGACCTAGCAAGGAACTGAGAAGAACAGAACCTAAGTGATCCCAAACCAAGAATTTTTCATGAGTACGACCCCTGAGAAATCTGTTCCAATAATTAGGTCTTCTAGTGAATTGAAGATTGGCCTAGATTTGTCTAGACTTAGTAACAGGGATGCAATATTCCATTCCTTGTCAAGCACAGAATACATACGATAGGCTGCAGAAACCTCATGTCTAGGGTAGGAGTGGAACGTTTGGAGGTTAAAGGCCAATTGTGTTCTCTGTGTACTGGGTTTTTTTAGTTAAGAGGTTTTGTTTTGTTTTGTTTTGTTTTGTTTTGTTTTTTGACCACACCTGGCTCTGCACTCAGGAATCGCTCCTGCTGGGCTTGGTGGACTATATGGAATGCTGGGAATCAAACGCTGGTTGGCCACATGCAAGGCAAACACACTACCTTCTGTGTCGCTCTGACTCTGGTTGTTTTTAAGCCATAGTACTGGAGCATAGCCATTAAAAAGTAAAGCGGAGAATGGAAATAGTCTAGACACCTCTGGCTCAGAGCATAAAGAGGAGATCAGAGAAGGAAAAAAAATAAAGGGTGAAAGAAAAGGAGGACAAGAAGGAGCCAAGGGCCTCAAGTTATTGGTGATATAGGTGAGTTGTACAGTTATACATCCAAAAGGCACAGTCAATAACAATGAAATCAGGGGACTCAAACTACAGCAACCAAACTTTTAAAATGTGCCTATCAAAGAGGTGGCTGAGGAGTCAGAAGAGAGAACCTGGGAACACTGATGGAGAGGAGTTGACACAGGGGTGAAGAACTGGTGCAGAAATGTTGTATGCCTAAATCTCAACTGTGAATAGCTTTGTAAATCAGTGCCTTAATATAAAATATTTTTAGAGCACAGTGGAGAAGATGCTGAGGTGTTTAGTACTCTAGATTATCTGGCAATATTTAGGTCATCCAAGTTATCAGGCACTGCATAGGCCACCCTTGAGTCACTCCATACCAATAATTTCATTTCTTTATGGTCATATTCCAAATCTCATCCTGCCTATTTCCCTGTGTCCCTATTATATCCCCCTTTACAGCAGGGGCTCCAACTGAAGCAGGAGGATATGGGTAAAGAAATCATTTATCTGCTTCCTGCTAAAAATAGTTAAAGTTTTGGGGTTTTTTGTTGTTTTTGGGTCACACCTGACAGTGCTCAAGGAGTTACTTCTGGCTCTATGCTCAGAAATCACTCCTGGCAGGCTCAGGGGACTATATGGGATGCTGGGATTCAAACCACTGTCCTTCTGCATGCAAGGCAAATGCCCTACCTCCATCTATCTCTCCAGCCCCTAAAACTAGTTAAAGTTTTAAGCCACACCTAAAAGGGGTCTGTCTGGGCCCTCTGTAGAAGTCATATGGAATATCCTATCTAGGCTACATCCATATCTATAACTTAAGGAATTTTGAATGAGTGACATGTTTTATTAAGGTGTTTAAGAGACACAGACCTCTTAAATTTATTCAAATTTAATATTTGAATGTGGGATAAAAAAATGAAAGACTGAAAACCATTTTTTTTGTGTGTGTGTGTGTGGTTTTTGGGTCACACCCGGCAGTGCTCAGGGGTTATTCCTGGCTCCAGGCTCAGAAATTGCTCCTGGCAGGCACGGGGGACCATATGGGGTGCCGGGATTCGAACCGATGACCTCCTGTATGAAAGGCAAACACCTTACCTCCATGCTATCTCTCCGGCCCCTGAAAACCATTTTTAATGCTCGTCCTTCCATCCCTGAAATAGTTCTTCATTTTGTCCCTTGATTGCTGAGGTCAGGCCTAGCAATTCAAAGTTCTACCCCTTGTCATGTAACTTAGAGAGGAGAACAAGAATGAATACTTTGGGACCAGAGAGATAGCACAGTGGTAGGGCGTTTGCCTTGCACACAGTTTATCTAGGACAGACAATGGTTTGAATCCCAGCTTCCCATATGGTCTCTAGAGCCTGCCAGGAGTAACCCCTAAGCATCACCGGGTGTGCCCCCCCCAAAAAAGTACTCCATGAAACCCCTTTACTAAACAATATAGTTCCTTTTCTCACAACATTTGGAAATTAAATGCTAATCATTTTTTTCATCTTATACCTAATCTTCTGCTTTCAATGAAAACTCAAGTACAAAAGAAGCTTTCCAGCTGCTTATATTTCAAAGTGATTCTTTTCCTTCAGTTCATTTTGAGGGGGTTCATTAGCAGAAAACACTAGTTCTGAGGCTGAACTGGAATTTGAGCATAATGGCCTGATATCCTCTAAACTTTCATCAAGACACAATGTTATTATTGGTAAGTAGTTCTAGAAATTTAAGTTACCAAAAATTAGTATGGAAAAAAAAGGGGGGGCTGGCGTGGTGGCGCTAGAAGTAAAGTGCCTGTTGCCTGCGCTAGCCTAGGATGGACCTCGGTTTGATCCACCGGTGTTCCATATGGTCCCCCAAGCCAGGAGCAATTTCTGAGCACATAGCCAGGAGTAACCCCTGAGCATTACCGGGTGTGGCCCAAAAACCAAAAAAAAAAAAAAATTAGTATGGAACATCAGGGATTGATTCTGGCTTGGCTATGTGCAAGGCAAGTGCTCTATCTACTATACTATTGTTCCAGCTCTGACAATTAGACAATCATCATTTTCTTTGTCTTTTTGTTTGTTTGTTTTTGAACCACACCCAGTGGCACTCAGGGATTATTCTGACTCTACACTCAGAAATTATTCCTGGCAGTTTCGGAGACTATCTGGGATGCCAGGGGTTGAACCTGGGTTGACTGTATGCAAAGCAAAAGCCCTACCTCCTGTGCTGTCACTCTGGCTCCCCAAATCATAATTCTCTTAACAAACATGGAACTTATGGAAGGCAGCGAGGTAGAAGTTTATGTAATAGAAAGATCCAAGTACCTGTCTTGCTGTAACTTGAGAGAGGGGTAAAGCCAGTGGCCCTAACTTTCCACACACCCAATGGAAACAGTAAATAGGAAGAGATTCTGCTGGCAAGGTCATCCTAGGAATGGTGATGCTTGTAGTGACAGTACCTGAGAAATGGGAGCTAGCAACTAACAATAGAGCAAAATGCACATGGCATAGTGAACTGAGAAGCACTGTGGGAGATGCCACTAGAGCTCTGGGCCATCTCAGAAGGAAGCACAGTAGGACACAGGACAGTCAGCTGCCTCAGACCAGGGATGGGCTGTCACCCTCATAGCCCCTTGACCTTATGCAAATCCAAATACTGGCTGCTGGGCTACCTCAGAGGGAAGTAGCACCAATAATTCTGCCAGGCTATAATTCTAGATGTAGTTCCCAGAACTTGGCATAGAGAATTTTTGACAATCCTATAGGCTAGCAAATAGGTCTAATTGATGAAGGGTTGTAAGATTAATACTTATTTCTTGTGACCACTTTAAATCACTTAAGGTCAGATCTTTTTGCAGAAAAAAAATTGCCTGTTCTGAGGGTCTCAGGATTGAATACTTGCCAGTTTTTTTTATGAATGTGCTCTAAGGGAGTTATTCTGGAGGTGGTATTCGCCATCGTTTGACATAAGAAGATGCACTGGTGTCTTCAGATTTCTAACCAGTAACAGAAAAGACTGTCCTCTCATCTACATGGGTTCAACATTATAGCAGTGGATTGAACAGTCTTCTTGGAATGAGTTGCCTCTACCAATCAAACTTTAACCCACCATGGGTGCCCTGTGTCAAGTCAAGGCCCTGTGAGTGTAAATCCAGCAATAAAAATGGCGGGTTGTAGGGGATGGAGCAGTGGCAGCAGTAGGGCATTTGCCTTACATGTGGCTGACCTAGGACAGACCAAGGTTCAATCCCCCAGCATCCCATGTGGTCCCCCAAGCCAGGAGCGATTTCTGAGTGCATAGCCAGGAGTAACCCCTGAGTGTCACTGGATGTGGCCCAAAAACCAAAAAAAAAAAAAAAAGGCATGTTGTGATAACCAATGGGATTCCAGCATATAAGCATCCTAACCAGAAGAGAAGAGCCACTGCTCTTAGTGGTAGGGGTTGAACCCTGACTAGGGTTACTGAAGCAAACCACTCTGGATGGGCAGCAGAGCCCTAGATTCCAAAGATATCTGATCTAAAGTAAACAGATCCCTCAAGGTGATTGTGGTGTGTAGATTGAGGCTTTAATGAAGCTGCTGCCCAAAGCTGTAAATAAAGAGATCTGTAAATTGTCATAGCGAGTAGATTAAAATGCTTGAAAGGTGTGAGTGAGAATTTGAATCTTGAACTCACTAACTCCTGGAGACTACTGATATACTAGTGACACAAACCATGCTGTGCTGTGAAGGATACAGGTGTTACAGTCTACTTCCTGTGGTGAGAGAAGCCATGAGGACAAGAGTAACCTGCACTGCTGCGCAGCCCCTGTACGAACCAGCCTCTGGGCTGCTTGCCAGAGAACAAAAGTCTTCACAAAGAGCAATGGCTTGTGGAGCAGATGCCAAAGTATCTTAGCTAAGTGCTCCAAGTTGCCCATGGCAGGGGCTGGACAAGACCAGACATCAGGGACAGATTCTATAGGAGTGTCAGAGAGTCTGTGGAAAGGGGAGAGTTGGAGGAGCATCCTGGCATGTGATTGAAAGGAAGTCCATGGAAAAGATATCTCCAAGTACACACTAGAGGACTGAATGCAAGCCTCAATCCAAGGTGGGGCCTCTTGCAGACACTAGCTGTGGTTAGGATGTTTGGATCTCTGAGGCCTTTGAGACAAGGAAGAACATAGGCAGCCCTTTTGGGGTTGCCAGAAAAGATCCCAACTCCATTAATTGTGACATTAAACTCTCCAAGGGAAAGAGGGGATTACAAAGAAGCAATGCCAGTTTCCATCCACCTTAAGAATGGCTATACTATTACTTTAAGTGGTGGGTGGATGCCCATTTTTCTTGTGTTTTTGCTTGGTTTTGTTTGATAAGGATATAGACAAGGTACCCAAAGACAAAGATACAAGAATCAGAGACCCTGAGGCTAGCAACACTTCTGGTGTGAATATTATCTCTCAAAACATCCACCACCTCCCCATAAAGATGTAGGAGTAGGTTTTTGTGTCCAGGATCCTCAATGTTTTCAGGAATAGAAAATAGAAAAAAAAAAAGTATGTGTGTGTATGTCCTAGAAGGTATGAGGTGGTGTATTGCTAATTATTTTTAGCCTGAATATGGAAACTGGCTGGAATCAATCCCCCATTTTAGTCCCCCACCAACATGACAAATATCCGCAGGGAAGTCTTCCTGTTCTGTTCTGGAGAGAACTCTTGTGCATTCTCTCCCTTTATTGGTTGCCTAGTGAGGTCCTAGCTGTAAGCTCTACAGCCAGGTGGGCCTGGCATCATAGAAGAGAATAGGACTATGCCTCTCTGGACAAGTAGGCATCTCTGGACATGCTCTGCATTATTTCTGCAGTGTTAGAAAGTAGAAAACCAGATCCTAGTCTTGATGATTTACCATGAAAGCTGGTATGTATCTGCAGCTCTCTGAATTGTTTGTAGTTCTCATGTTTTGGTAAAGGAGATCACAGTACATTGTGCTTTCTGAGGAGATGAAGAAAAATAGCTCTTCAATATTTCTACGGTCATGGAAGAAAAGAGTAAACTGCCTTGTTTATAAAGACCACAAAGAGGCTTCCAACATTGAGACTGCATCAATCTGTGAAATTGTGGAGGCCGCAAGGCAAGGCTAAATTGGTCCCAGTCAAAATTTATGGCTGTGCTTATCTTGAGAGAGAGAATTTCCTTTAAAAGGAATTCTGGAAGTGAAATGTGTATCTTTAAAATGAGTGGATGGAAGTGGAAATATCTAAAAACATAATATTGTTATATGATGAAGAGCATATCAAAGTCCTCCAAATGCCAGTAGCAGAAAGCAAAATATTCATGAAAATGTTTCAAGTAAAGGAAGAACTACTTGACACTGCTCTCAAAGATGCACCAAAGGTTGGGGCCAGAGCCAATAGCACATAGCCCATAGCCATAGCACAGTGGTAAGGCATTTGCCTTGCACACGGCCAACACAGGATGGACCCAGTTCAAATCCCAGCCTCCCATATGGTCCCCTGTGCCTGCCAGGAGTGACTTCTGAGTGCAGTCAGGAGTAACTTCTGAGCGCCACGAGTGTGACCCAAAAAAAATGCACCGAAAGATGATTACCAACTTCAGGAAAGCCAGAACCGCTTTTACAAGAAGCTTAAGAGTGGAAAGAACAAGTGAGTGAACATAAGAAATAGAAAATAAGATAATGAATAGTTCAAAGAAGTTGTAAAACAAGTTCTCCTTTCTATTTTGTTTTTGTTTTTGTTTTTGAGCCATACCAGGCGATGCTCAGGGGTTACTCCTGGCTGTCTGCTCAGAAATAGCTCCTGGCAGGCACGGGGGACCATATGGGACACCGGGATTCGAATCAACCACTTTTGGTCCTGGATCGGCTGCTTGCAAGGCAAAAGCCGCTGTGCTATCTGTCCGGGCCCTCTTTTTTTTTTTTGGTTTTTAGTTTTTAGTTTTTGGGTCACCCGACTGCACTCAGGGATTACTCCTGGCCCCATGCTCAGAAGTCACTCTTGGCAGGCTCAGGGGACCATAAGGGATGCTGGGATTCAAACCACTGACCTTCTGCATGCAACATAAATGCTTTACCTCCATGCTATCTCTTTGGCCTCAAGTTCTCCTTTCTGATCAAATTAAGTTTCTGAGTGGACACTTGCTGCAGACACAAGATTGGGCTTTTGTGAGAAGCTTCTGTAAGACAACCTCTAAGAGATGAGGATCCACTGGAATTAGAAATGGAAATGGAGAATGAATCCGGAAGTGATAACCAACCAAAATGAACTTTGAAGAAAACTGATTTAAGACTCTCAGTTAAATACTTTAGAAATCTTAGACACACACGCAAAAAAAAAAAAAACAACTTTTTTTTATTTATTATTTTGGGGTCATACTCAGCAGCACTCAGGGGTTACTCCTAGTTTGATGCTCAGAAATCGCTCCTGGCAGGGGTGGGGGATCATATGGGATGCCGGGATTCGAATCACGATCAGTACTGGGTCAGCTGCATGCAAGACAAATGCCTTACCCTTGGCTATCTCTCCAGCCCTGCAAAATCCTATTTTATGCTCAGTTATCTGAAGTAAACAAATGAAAAAAAAAAAATTAACATAGTACCTTGAAAATCTCCAGGCAATTTTTCAGTTAGAAAACATACAGCTTGGGGCCGGGCGGTGGCGCTAAAGGTAAGGTGCCTGCCTTGCCTGCCCTAGCCTTGGACGGACCACGGTTCGATCCCCCGGTGTCCCATATGGTCCCCCAAGCCAGGAGCAACTTCTGAGCACATAGCCAGGAGTAACCCCTGAGCATTACCTGGTGTGGCCCAAAAACCAAAAAAAAAAAAAAAACATACAGCTTAAAAATGACACAAACAGCACAAACTTCAAGAAATGACTAGATTTATTCAAGAAAATGAGGTGTCACTTTATAGGAGATAATAGAGCAAAATGTCAGGGTAGGGAAAGAAAAGCAATTTTCCACAGTGGGTGAAGAGATGAGCTCTTAGTGCGCTGATTTGGAGACCTATAGAAAGAAGGCCAAAGATATTGAATAATTGGAGAGGACTAATCGTTCTTATCAAGAAAAAATTATTTACTAAAATAAAAGGAATGCAGGAGCTGAAGAGATAGCACAGCAGCAGGGCATTTGCCTTGCACACAGCTGATCCAGGAGGGACGGGTGGTTTGAATCCCAGATTCCCATACGGTCCCCTGTTGCCTGCCAAGAGTGATTTCTGAGCACAGAGCCAGGAATAACCCCTGGACACTGCTGGGTGTGACTCAACCCTTCCCCCAAAAAAGAATACATTTATTATTTTGCTATTTAGACCTACTGAAAGACACCTCCATAATGCAAAGGAAGAAAATGCCTGCATCATCAGACAAAATTAACTGAGAAAACCTTAAAGTGTGAACATTTACAAAAATATCCTTATGCTCCTGAGGTGTATCTTCATGGTCCCTCAACTTTGGGTCTCCCTGCACCTGAAATGAAAGCTTTTCTCCCATCTTCCAATAAGGGCAGAGGATGGGGCTGGAGCGATAGCACAGTGGTAGGGCATTTGCCTTGCATGCCACCAACCTGGGACGAATGGGGGTTCAATCCCTGGCATTCCATATGGTCCCCCAAGCCTGTCAGGAGCGACTTCTGAGCACAGAGCCAGGAGTAATGCCTGAGCACTATCAGGTGTGGCGCCTCCATAAAAACCAACAACATCAAAACAAACAAAAAACAATAAGGGCAGAGGGAGCAAAAAGCTAGTCCCCTCTAAACAGTGAAAGAGTAAATCAAGCAGTGAGCCACAGAGATAACCCTGTGCTACTGGGCCTCTTTTAAGTCTGAAAATTTTTCATAGGATGCTGATTTCTGCTCTGGCTCTTTTAAGAAGGCAAAATAAATTTCATTTCAATTCTGGTAAAATATCCAGACCAGTGGAAGTCAGAAGTTTAAAATGCCATCTTTGGATATTTGTCAGCCCGTGTCTTCAGAAATGGAATCCAGTAGAAATGATGGCAGAGAGAACCTACCAAATATACCAGATTCAACTTTCTTTGTTCAAAAGGAAGCAACTGGTATTGGCTCTATTCCTCTAATCCTTTTCTTCTTTTTTTGGGGGGGGGGGAGGGGCTACATCCGGTGACATTCAGGGATCGCTCCTAGCTTGGAGGACCATATGGGACGCTGGGGGATCAAACCTCGGTCCATCCTAGGCTAGCACTGGCAAAGCAGATGCCTTACCACTCCATGCCATTCCTCCAGCCCTCCAATCATTTTCTTAATCTCCAATCAATTGTTGCTAATGGATATAGGGAGCCCATTCTTGAGAAGAGTCCTTTTTTCTTCTTTTTCTTTTTCCAATCTATGTAGGATTTCCCCCACATTCAGCATTCCAGTTAGCAGTGTATATACTTACTAGGAAGACTTCCTCATCACGTTCCTTAAAGAACTGAATTCATCCCCTCATCTCCCAATCACCACATCCTGTAAATAGAAGTAAAACTTTTTCAGGAATGATGCTTCCTTTCGTATGCCATGAATGAATACCAAGAAACTGAACAAAGAACCTGACAATATTTATGGTGTCTTTTCAAGCTTACTTATAACTTTATTTCCATTTCTAGGTGGTTTTTTGTTTTGTTTTGTTTTGTTTTTTGGTGGGGCCACACCTGGCAGCACTCAGGGGTTACACCTGGTTCTCGGAGGACCATATGGGATGCCGGAAATTGAACCAGGTTGGCTGCATTCAAGGCAAATGCCCTACCGCTGTGCTATTGTATTACTCCAGTTTTCATTTCTAGTTTAAGTAACTCCTATTTTACATGATTTCACTTTGCTCAGATTAATCGTTAAAGGAATAGAATTCTAAGGCTAGTGCGTTACAAATAAAGATGATCTACAAAAAATAAATAAATAAATAAATAAATAAATAAATAAATAAATAAATAAAAGGGCCCGGAGAGATAGCACAGCGGTGTTTGCCTTGCAAGCAGCCGATCCAGGACCAAAGGTGGTTGGTTCGAATCCCGGTGTCCCATATGGTCCCCCGTGCCTGCCAGGAGCTATTTCTGAGCTGACAGCCAGGAGTAACCCCTGAGCACCGCGGGTTTGGCCCAAAAACCAAAATAAAATAAAATAAAATAAAAAATAAATAAAGATGATCTAAATGTGGAAAAGTGCTTTTAGTCCATTGTAATGCTTCACTTGCTGTACTCCAACCCTGGGTGAACAAGTCAAAAGCAGGGGCACCAGGGAATTAATAAAATAAGACAATCATAAGGAAAAGAGAAGGCATGTGGTCAAGGGGCTTCCAGCTGTCTTTCCTCTGAAAACTTTATTGCATAGACTCATTCCACATGGGGGAAGGGCAAGCATAGACAAAAGTACTTATCTCATGCTAATCAAGCACAGGTGAGTCTTACATCTCAAAAAGGGTGAGTGAAGGTAAACGGAAACGAGGGCAAAGTCTGTTTTGGGAGAAACTGGATGTGAGTTCTGTGTGTATGGCAATATTCAAAGACACCTGTTTAAGATCATCTGAAATTCAGGAATCCTCTGTCTTTTCAGCTTTTAGGGTATATTTTGTTTGTTTTTGCATCAGATAAAATTTAGGAACTAAGCATGTGCTCTAATACTAGACTAAATATTTGTCCAAAGTATGTAGGATAACAGAATTATAGAAATATTCTGGAGGGGTCAGAGAGATATTATGGAGGTAAGGCGCTTGCCTTTCATGCAGAAGGTCATTGGTTCAAATCCCGGCATCCCATATGGTCCCCCATGCCTGCCAGGAGCAATTTCTGAGTGTGAAGCCAGGAGTAACCCCTGAGCATTGCCAGGTGTGACCCAAAAAACAAAAGAAAAAAGAAAAAAAGAAATATTCTGTAAATCTCATGTATATGATTCACTTGTGTATGTATAGTTATTCAGAGCTAGATCTAAATATATCCTATTGGTTCTTTTTTTTTTTTTCTTTTTTTTTTTTTTGGTTTTTGGTTTTTGGGCCATACCCGCGGTGCTCAGGGGTTACTCCTGGCTGTCTGCTCAGAAATAGCTCCTGGCAGGCACGGGGGAACATATAGGACACTGGGATTCGAACCAACCACCTTTGGTCCTGGATTGGCTGCTTGCAAGGCAAACGTCGCTGTGCTATCTCTCCGGGCCCCCTATTGGTTCTTTTTAAGAATCCTAATATGAGGGACCGGACCGGAGAGATAGCATGGAGGTAAGGCGTTTGCCTTTCATGCAAAAGGATGGTGGTTTGAATCCTGGCATCCCATATGGTTCCCTGAGCCTGCCCGGGGCCATTTCTGAGCATAGAGCCAGGAGTAACCCCTGAGTGCTTCCGGGTGTGACCCAAAAACCAAAACCCAAAAAAAAAAAAAAAAAAAGAATCCTAAAAGAATCCTAATATGCATATCCTATCCTTTTTCAAGCAATCTAACAGCGTGCATCATAAGAATTGAAAAAAAATATTTTTTATTTAAACAACTTTATTACATACATGATTGTGTTTGGGTTTCAGTCATGTAAAGAACACCACCCATCACCAGTGCAACATTCCCATCACCAATGTCCCAAATCTCCCTCCTCCCCCCCAAAAAATTTTAATACCTGAAACATCATCCACTTGACAGACTGCCAAACCAGACATTAATGAGCATTTTATGGACCTCTAGAACACCACTTTAGTTTTAGACACAGGATTTAAAAGCACAATTTTTGAATTTCTTTTTTTTTTTTTTTTTTTTTTTGGTTTTTGGTTTTTGGGCCACACCCTCGGTGCTCAGGGGTTACTCCTGGCTGTCTGCTCAGAAATAGCTCCTGGCAGGCACGGGGGACCATATAGGACACTGGAATTTGAACCAACCACCTTTGGTCCTGGATTGGCTGCTTGCAAGGCAAATGCCGCTATGCTATCTCTCCAAGCCCCTGAATTTCTTATTTCACCTCACCAAAGATCTGAAAACACATTAGTGTGGCCTATAACATTTCAAGTACCACTTCCCTCGCTTTCCTTTTTTCCCTTTCACTATGCTAGCAGCTGTTGCATTATCTCTCTTTAGCAGTGAAAGATTCAAACTAGAAACAAAAACTTGAAGAACAAAAAATGAAATAAAAATTATTATTAACTGAAGAAAAATGTTTGATTTCAAAAAATTAGCCTTAATGTGTGTGTATGTAGGTTCCACACACTGCAATGCTCAGAGCTTACCTGTGGTGGTGTTCAGTGGACTATATATTGTGCTAGAGATTGAACCCAGGTTGTCTACATGCAAAGCAAGCACCCTACCAATATACTATCTCCTTAGTCCCAAAGACTTAATATTCAAGAGCTTTAAAGGGGTGAGGGAAGTAAAGTTGTTTTGGGGACTGTTACAAGGGGGTTTTAAGATACCAAAGACAGAGAATAACTTGACCTTTTTTTCTCAGAGCATAGGTTGATAAAGCTATACTCAAGTGGCTAAAAAAAATTCTACATCAACCCAAGATTGATGAGACTAAGGAGAGGAAATTTCTGGGCATCTCTCTGCTAAAGCCAAGGGATACTGATTATTTGGAGACAAAAGAGAATTCTGAGAACAAATTGGAATGGCACAGGCTAGGAGACATTTAGAAAGTTGGGATCATGTGACTGGGACTAGAAGCTGAGAAACCTGAAAACAACAGTGATCAGGAGAGTCATGGGAAAATTCTTTCAGAGGCTGATGGGGTAAACTGCAGCTCAAAGTCTGCTAGAATAACAAAGAATGAAACATCCTCTTCTCTGACCCAGCATGGCTACCTACCTTCCTTTCATCCTGAAACACATATCACTTCCAGCACAAAAGAGAAAAAAATATGCAGAGAACAGAAAATCATGCAAGAACTGCTATAATCTACACTTTTCCACTAGAAGTAATTGACTTGAAAGATGGATTTTATCACTATGTAAAGAACTCAAAACTGTAGGAACTCAGCCCTAAGCCCGTTTCTGTTCCTTTAAAGATGATGACGTCAGTTATGAGACAGGTCCCCATAATTGCTGCTGTTAGGCAGTTGGGACTGGGAGTCAGAGCCTGTCTGCTGAGGGACTCTGCTCTTCTGGAGCTCCAGGGGGCCTGGTGGCCTACCTATCTATCTGCCAGCCAATATGTCCAGCGAATCAAGTCCAGAGAGAGCCTGCCTTCCTGCTTGCCTGCCTGACTGCTTAGCCATGTTCCTGCTATTGCTGTTGGTCCTATGGCTCAGGGTTATGTGTTATCTCTTATATCTCTTGCTCCAGTCTCTCTCTTTCTCTCTCTCTCTCTCCCTCTCTGCCTTTCTCCCTCCCTTTCTTCCCTCTTCCCCTTCCTTCTCCCCCCTCCCCATCTTTTTCTCCCCTCTTTTTCCAATCTATCTCCCCACTTCCCTTCCCTCTCCCTCTTCCCCATAACCCTACCTATGATCCTTTTACCCAGGGATTGCTTAGCTCCAACATTTGTTGGGGGTGGACTCAGCCCCCCCCCAACAAAAATGTCATTGAATTAAAAGAATGTGGAAAACATTCCAACTTGGTGTTCCAATACAATATATGCAGATGCTCTCTAAAATTTCTATTTAGGGGCTGGAGCAGTGGTGAAGTCTTAAGGCGTTTGCCTTGCATACGTCTGACCTAGGACGAACTGCGGTTCTGTCCCCTGGTGTCCCATAGGGTCCCCCAAGCCTGGAGCGATTTTTGAGCTCATAGCCAGGAGTAACCCCTGAATGTCAATAGGTGTGCCCCAAAATCAAATAAAAATAATAATAATAAAATTTCTATTTAAAATGTTATATATGTTTTAATGTGCATGTTTTTTTGCCTCTCAAGAAATAGTGATTAATGAGAGCCCAAAGTTCTTCTGATTATGCAGAGAGATGGCATGCCCAGCTATGCCAATGATGGAACCTGGATTATCCACTCTGTTATCAGCTTCCCCTTACCCCACTATCTTACTTTCTCCAGATGTTTATTGAAGGAGCTAATAACAGAAGGGAGGGAGAAGAGGGGAACTTGTACCTAAGCACAAAGTAATTGTCATGGCTGGTGCATTTTCTTTCAAAAAAATGAAGCACAATTAGGACTGAAGAGCACAGACGTTTAAAGTGTACCTTTGCTTGTGGCCGACCCACTTGCATCCACAGGATGCACCACAAGATTCCCCAGAGCACTACCGCCTATAGGTAGGGGGTGACTGAATACTTCAGAGCCAGAGCCATGATGTATCCTTCGATTCTGCTGGTCAGATCATGTCTAACTGAGAATCAACTTGGTCACATGTAACCTGCTATGGGTGAAATTGCTTAGTGGAGATCATGGATCAAGATGGTCTTTACATACCTTAGTCAGGGTACTTACCTCTTGATGAAGACCAGTTACTCAAGTAAAGGGTTGATGAAAATTAACAAACAAGGGCTGGGCGGTGGCGCTCGAGGTAAGGTGCCTGCCTTACCTGCGCTAGCCTAGGAGACGGACCGAGGTTCGATCCCCCGGCGTCCCATATGGTCCCCCAAGCCAGGAGCGACTTCTGAGCGCATAGCCAGGAGTAACCCCTGAGCGTCACCGGGTGTGGCCCAAAAACCAAAAAAAAAAAAAAAAAAAAGAAAATTAACAAACAAAACACAAAAAATTTTATTCAGTTGACAGCAGTCTCAGGAGTTTTGTTTTATATTTCTTTTTTGCAACGCCATTGAATCCTTAACTATGCAAAAGAAGTACTCTATTGATGAGCTACATCTCTGGCCCAATGATGTACTTCTTGCCCTTCAAAATCCATCTTACACTCAGGTAGGGACTTAGGATTTATAGGGCTGGTTGGGAAAGAGAGTTAGAAGAAATATGTGGCTATGGGTCAGGGGAGACGGAAGTCCTCTTGGCAACCCAGGGTATTATCAGTGGTTAAGGAATTCTGGAAGATGATGACCTGTTCCTTGTAAAACTCTGAGATGAAGTGGTTAAACAACCACCCATCTCTGGGATGTGCATGATAACCTTCAAGAAACTTTCCAGGTGACCTGGTGTTTGCTCTTACCCTCCCCCCATCCATAACCGGACATGGTTTATCATTGAGCATACAATGCATTAGAACATCTCTTAGGACTGAGAAATTAGTGAAAAGATAAGAGGGAACGTGAAGTTATAAGAATTATTTATATAAGTTGCAAGGTCGAGTCTCTAATACTTTCTCACTTACAGCATTGCTTATTACTGCCATCCTCAAAAGGTCATCTTATTGAACAGGTTGCTTAATGTTGTATTAAGTGCCAAAGCCAGAAATTCTCTCTAGCAAGGTACAAGAGGATACTTGTAATCCCTGCCTACAAGAGTTTTTATGCTTGGTGGTGGTTTGTCTTGAAGCAAGTTCCCTGAGGATGTACAGGTTACAGGTTGGTGATGCTCAGAGGTTACTCATAAATCATTCCAGGTAGTGCTCATGTGACCATATGAGATACTGGGAATCAAACCTGGGTCAGCAGTAAGGATGGTGGTTCGAATCCCGGCATCCCATATGGTCTCCGGTGCCTGCCAGGGGCAATTTCTGAGCATAGAGCCAGGAGTAATCCGGCACTGACGGGTGTGATCCAAAAACCAAAAAAAATAAAAAAAATAAAATAAAGAGTGTCTTTAGACTTACATGTAAATGGCCTGGATTTGATTTCTATCCCCTTAAATTCCCCTGAATTAAATTCCCAGGCAAAATATATTAATCATGCTTCCATGCTTCTGCTCACGGGTTTTGCTTGAAGTCTAATTGGATATTGTTCTAGGCAAAGCTCGAAACAATAAACTGACATACCAGGACACCCCAAGCCTTGAAACCTGGGCAAAGGGCAGGATCCAGGAAGCTAAGAATACCTTGCTCTTGTCATTTATTAAACTAGATATTGTTCTGGGTAAGCCTTGAAACATAGCATAGCATAACTGAGGAAACATTTGGGCTAACATTTGGGTGAGATGGGAGAGGATGTTTGAAATTGCTACATTTTCTCTTAATGATTTATTGAATGATGTCTCAAAACTTATATTTTGAAGTGTACCTTTGTAGTGTTTTTGAACAGTTTTATAGTTTTAGTAAGTAATAGTGATTTTTAACTTTATTAGGTATTTGGATGTGATTCAAATAGGATTAAACATACTATTAGCTTCTGGGGGTTATTTTGCTTTTAAGGACTTTTGAGTTGATTCTTAGCTGATAAAAGCTCTTTAGGCTGCAATTATAAGCTAAAAAGACCAGACCTGTAGAGAGAACCAGACATTAGGGGCACCCACGTCCCCTCCCCTAGCACTGACCCTTCACAAGACATGTTAGAAGGTCACAAGAAGGAGGGACCAAAATGAGAAGGTCCTTGAAAGGGATGACTACATGTGTTTACTATTTAATCAATAAACTAAAGCACACAGATCAGAACCCACCCAGAGACCACCTGAAGGGTCCAATTCATATCTCTGCATTCCATCAGGATGAGGACTGGGGTGGCTAGCATCAGAGGGCTGCTGGAATAATCAAGAAATTGCGCCTTTTTCTACTTGGACTATTGGATGTTTTTGAATTATAACAGTTATGAGAACCAATGAAATGTTTGACATTTGAAACCTTATTATCATATGGATTACTATAAAAGCCCTAGGTTTCTAAGGCTCGGGGTCCACTGGTTAACTTTCTGCATAAAGAAACGGTGGGTGCCTGCCAGGAGCTATTTCTGAGCAGACAGCCAGGAGTAACCCCTGAGCACCGCCGGGTGTGGCCCAAAAACCAAAAAAAAAAAAAAAAAAAGAAACGGTGGGTCCCAGGGCTCTGGAGAAAGAAACCCCGCTTTGCTTTTGCATTCTCTGAAGGTATGTTCTGTTATCTTTATTGAGGTGATGGGCTTTTCCTGGACTCTGGACTTCTCCCCTGGGCCCTGGGCTGTCCTGGACCTTGGGCCTTCCCCAAGCCCTAAGCTTTCCCGGTCCCTTTTACATTGGGAATTTGTCCTTTGCCCTAACTCCTCAGTAGGGACCCTGAATACCCAGAGACGAGGATTTACAGAAGACCTAGATCAGGGGAGAGTCCTGGATAGGGGAGGTGGAGCTGGTTTTTATGTGTCTCCCTCCCTAGGATTCTCAGGGGAAGTTGGAGACAGTTTTTGTGTGTTTCCCTCCCGTGGGTACCCAGGGGGGTCCAGACGTTTGTCGGGCCTCTCTCCCTGAGGTTGGAGCCTGTTTTTGTGTCTCTCCCTCAGTATCAGATATACAACTGTGCAGATTCCTTGACAAGTCCCTGCCGGGCTCCAAAAACCGACCAGTGCTTCTTTTACAGGTTGGTTTTGGGGCCATTTTTTCTTTTCTCTCTCTCTCTTTTTTTCTTTTTTGATTCCTTTTTAAGCTGGATTTCGAAGGGGAAAAGGGAAACGTCCCTCTTATCCCTAAAGAGTCCAAAGGGTCTTGGACCCCTTTTTGGCAGATTGCCTATCGACCCTGAAAGTGGTGTGAATGTGATAGACAAATAACAGACTTGAGAAAGGTAAGACAAAATCTGTCAGAATTAATACTTCCTGTACCTATGAGAGAGATTCAGAACTGAGAGACTTCTAACAAAGCAAACATTCTTACTTAAAATGATGTGGTAATGCAAAGTTTAGGGAAGAAGAGGGAAAGTCCATTTGGGCAGGTTACATCACAAAAGTTATGTAGATTTAAATTCTACAAGGGTCAAAGTCCATCAGAAAGATTCCCTTTCTTTGTAGAAGTTTATGCTATTTTTTTTTCTTTTTTGGGGGGAAGTGGAGTCACACCTGGTGGTGGTCAGGCATTACACTCAAAAATCACCAAAGAAGGCTTGGGGGGACTTTATCGGATGCTGGAGATCAAATCCTGGTGGGGTGCTTGCAAGGCACGTGACTTATTCTCTGTATTATCTCTCTGGACCCTTATACTTTTAGTTGTTTGTGGTTCACATCTGTTGGTGCTAAGGGATCACTTCACTCTTAGTTAGCTCAGGAGACCATATGAGATGCCAGGGACAGAACTTGGGTACGCTGTATGCAAGGCAAATGTCCTACCCCACTGTACTATCATTACAACCCCCCCATACCTCCATGCCATTTTTATTTTTATTTTATTTTTGTTTGGGGGCCACACCCAGTAGCGCTCAGGGGTTACTCCTGGCTCTGTGCTCAGAAATAGCTCCTGGCAGGCTTGGCAGACCATTTGGGATGCCTGAGATTGAACCCAGGTTCATCAGAATTGGCCGTGTGCAAGTTAAATGCCCTACTACTATCACTCTGTCGTGTCCGTCTCCACCCATGCCATTAAAAAAAAAAAACAAAAACAAAAAACTCCACCATGATTTCAGAGCTTCTCCCTTGAAATCAATCTTGGCCAAAGATAGAAAATAGTGGTAGATTTTTGCTTCCCTATTTTGCTTAGGGTTATAAATGGCACCTTATTCCTTTTACAGTCAAGTAACAGTAATGTGTGGGATGCTTTTTGTACTTTATAATAGTACAACTAAGGAAACTGATCAAAACACTGAAAGAAAATTGAAAGAGACAAAGGTCAGGAATTGTGCAGTGGTACTTAGGTCCCAAACTTCCTGTTCTCAAATCCTGCACTATGAAACACTGAATAGTTAACATTCCTAGTTTAATATTCTTTAAGATTAAACCTTCATCATTCCATTTCTTCCAAAGGCTTGTTTTCTTTCCAGTATACATATCTAAAAACTAGACTTTGTGGGTCCAGAACAATAACATGAGGTGTTTGCCTTGCATGTGGCCGGCCCGGGTTTGACCCCCAGCATTCCATGTGGTACCCTGAGCACTGACAAGACTGATTCCTGAGCACAGAAACAGAAGCCCCTGAACACTACAGAATGTGTCCCAAAACCAGAACCAAAGAAACAAACAAATAAAAAGCCCTAGACTTTGTTTTCATGAAAACTTTAGATATTTTCTCTTTTCTGAAGGAAAAAAAGAACCAAACACATTGTCTTTAACTCTGGCAAACCAAAGATCATGAATTGTGTCTATATAAAAATTCTTTCATTACACAAAATTAATCAATTTTTGAGATTTATTGAAAAGAATAACTAATAGAGAAATAACTACGCTAACAGCTACCATGACAATGTTAATAAGTGAGAGAAGTAAAATGCCTGTCTGAATACAGGCAAGGAGGGTGGATAGAGGGAGATGGGGTGCATTGGTGGTGAGAATGTTGCACTGGCGAAGGGGTGTGTTCTTTTGGTGACTGAAACCTAACTATAGTCATGTTTGTAATCACAGTGTTTAAATAAAGTAAAATTAAAAAAAGGAAAATAAAAGAATAACTATAAAAAAAGTAACTGTTCTCTCATGAATTAATAAACCATGCTATGAAAATGAATCATTTCAACAGCCCCGAAACTATTTATGTTTCTCAGTATATATCATTGACCTGCGAAATGTAAAAACTAAATTGCTCAATTGTGGAAGGGAGCAAACATTCCCAGGAGTAACCCCTGAGCATCACCAGGTGTGGCCCACAAACAAACAAACAAAAAGGGAATGGAAACAGAAATGAAGATTAAACTTTAGAGGAAACAGCATAGCTTTTGTGTGTGTGTGTGTGTGTGTGTGTGTGTGTGTGTGTGTGTGTGTGTGTGTGTGTGTGTGTGTGTTATTCAGTCAATCAGGCTACAGAGCTCAATGCTTGAGGCAAATGCCTTACCACTGTGCAATCGCTCAGGCCCCCATAATCACAGTTTTAATTAGGTGTCACTCCCATACCATAGAATTCCTTTATCTAAAGTTCACCATTCACTGATTTTAGGATAGTCGCAGAATTATAAAACACCATTAATCAATTTTAGAACACTTTTTGAGTTTGTTTGTTTTTGGGGGCCATATCCAATGATGCTTAGGGTTTCTCATGGCTCTGCACTCAGAAATCACTCCTGGCAGGCTCAGGGGACCATATGGGATGCCGGAGATTGAACCCAGGTCAGCCACATACTAGGCAAACACCCTCTGCACTGTGCTATCATTCTGGCCCCCAAAACACTTCTGTCACACCTCAAAACACCTGTCCCTATTTACATGTACTCATCATTCTTTCCTACACCAAACAGAGACTATTGCAAATCTACTCTCTGCCTGTGAATTTTCTATTCTGGTACATCTACATGGAATTAAACATGCATTACAAATATTCAGATTTTTGTCATTTGATATTTTATGGAATGCTCTAAGTATTTATTCATATAGCATGCATCAGTAACTGACTCTTTGGGATATGAAGGATATCTTTCAGATAGGAAGTTGGGTTTTTGGGGTTTTTTTGTTTTTGTTTTTGTTTTTTGTTTTGTTTTGTTTTGTTTTTTTGGTTTTTGGGCCACACCCGGCATTGCTCAGGGTTTACTCCTGGCTGTCTGCTCAGAAATAGCTCCTGGCAGGCACGGGGGACCATATGGGACACCGGGATTCGAACCAACCACCTTTGGTCCTGGATCGGCTGCTTGCAAGGCAAACGTCGCTGTGCTATCTCTCCGGGCCCTTTTTGTTTTGTTTTGTTTTGGTTTGGTTTGGTTTGGTTTTTGGGTCACACTCAGTGATGCTCAGGAGTTACTCCTGGTTATGTGCTCAGAAATTGCTCTTGGCTTGGGGGACTATATGGGACACTGGAGAATGAACTGAAGCCCATGTTGAATCAGCTGTGTGCAAAGCAAACACCCTATCACTGCGTTATTGCTCCAGCCCCTACATATGAAGTTTTTTGTTTTGTTTTGTTATGTTTTGGGGTCACACCCGGTGGGAGCTCAGGGGTTACTCCTGACTCTGCATTCAGAAATCAGTCCTGACTGGCTCAGGGGATCATATGGGGCACCAGGATTCGAACCACCGTCTGTCCTGGGTTGGCTGCATGCAAGGCAAACGCCCTACCGCTGAACTATCTCTCCGGACCCAAGATAGGAAGATTTTTAAATAAATATTTTATTTTGGAATAATTTTATACTTACAAAAAGTTATAAATACAGTGCACTCAACCCTTTGTTCACTTCTTAATGTTGACATATCACATTACCGTATCCATCTAAATACGTCTCAATGCACTAAAGTCTGTGTAAAGGAAAATACATTTTACTTTCCATAATACCTACATTTATTTATGTTCCCCCAATCTCATATTTTACCTTGTGTGTGTGTGTGTGTGTGTGTGTGTGTGTGTAGGGTGAAGTTGGGTCACACTTAGGGATGCCCAAGGAATACTCCTGGCTCTAAATTTAGTTATCACTCCTGGGTCGTTCAGTCCCTTATCCCTTGCTTGGACTATCTTTCTTTGTTCTTCCTTTTACTATTTCTTTGATCTTATAGTTTTGAAGAGGTCATATTTTTTTTAGAATTACCTTAAACTGGGATTAGTCCTCCCACAACCTCCACCATAATCACAATGGAACTAGGTGTTTTTTGTTTTTTTGTTTTTGGTTTTTTTTTTTTGGTTTTTGGGCCACACCCGGCGGTGCTCAGGGCTTACTCCTGGCTGTCTGCTCAGAAATAGCTCCTGGCAGGCACGGGGGACCATATGGGACACCGGGATTCGAACCAACCACCTTTGGTCCTGGATTGGCTGCTTGCAAGGCAAACGCCGCTGTGCTATCTCTCCGGGCCCGGGACTAGGTGTTTTTAATAAGAATGCCACTGAGGTCAATTGCTGTTTCTTTCACACCGGATCAGGAAGGTTTATGCTTCCAGTGTGATGTTAATCTTAATCACATGGATATGCTAACCTACTTTCTGTCTCTGTGAGTTTGTATATTCTAGAAATTCTATCTACATAAAATTGCACTAAATGTTCTTCTAATTTCTCTGTAAAGTGATTCTTTATCTTATCTAGTCTTAATTATTTTTTGGAAATGAGTTACTAAATCCAACTGACACAGTAGTAGAATTAAATTCTACTTGTTTGGGCCTGGAGAGATAGCACAGTGTCGTTTGCCTTGCAAGCAGCCGATCCAGGACCAAAGGTGGCCAGGAGCTATTTCTGAGCAGACATCCAGGAGTAACCCCTGAGTACCGCCGGGTGTGGCCTAAAAACAAACAAAAACAAACAAAAAAAAAAAACAAAAAAAAAAGTTCTACTTGTTTGTTTTCATTGTTTTTGTTTTTGGACCACACCTGTTGGTGCTCAGGGGTTACTCCTGGCTCTGTGCTCAAAAATAGCTCCTGGCATGCATGGAAGATCTTATGGGATGCTGGGATTCGAACCACAGTTCATCCTGGATGGGTTGCATGCAAGGCAAATGCCCTACCAGCATGCTATCTCTTCAGCCCCTAAATTCTACCTAAAAGTGGTATGTACCACTTTTTTAAAAGTGGTATGTACCAGCATATATTATTTGTCATTCTTATGTAAGATATATTTGTCCTTTTCAGAAAATACATTCATTCATTTGCTCGATTATTTATCTAACCATTCATTTATGTATTTGCTTATATCTAACTCTATACCAGTACTGTTGTTATTGCTTTAGTCACTCAACTTGTTTTATACCTGGGGAGGTCTTTCAAGCTGCCTCATTTTCCTCCTCTTTTTTCTACCTCTTTTTAAATTTTTGGACCACATCTAATCATATTCTGCAGATATTCCCAAGTCAGTGCTTGGGAGTCTTTCCCAGTGGGACTCAAAAATAAGTAATTATTATTTCCAGAGATGCACCCCCGACTCCCTCATGTAAAATACATGCTATAACCAATATCCCTGCTGGTCTTTTACTTCTTTCTCCTCTCTTCTTCATCCCTATTTTTTTGTAAACATTGCCTTTCTGGCATTAAAACATAATCTAGGGGCCAAAGCAATAGTACAGCAGGTAGGGTGCTTGCCTAGCACATGGCCAACCTGGACTCAATTCCCAGCATCACATGTTGCCTCCAGCACCACTAGGCAAGATTCCTGAGTCCAGATCCAGGAGTAAACAGTGTAGCCCAGGATTATCTCTGAGTATTACCTAAAAAAAAAAAAAATCTAGTATTCAGTAGTACTCCAGGTTTATCTTCTGTTTTCCTTGTTTCAAACTTAGAATCCTGCTTCCTTTATTGGAAAATGATACTTAAAAGCCCAAGTCTGGGCACTTAGTGTTTGTATTTGTATTGATTAAGATCTATTGTTTCTAAGCCAACATATGTGTATACTACTCCATGGATACAAATCTAAAATTATCTGATGGATATAAATATAAAATTATATTCATATAAAAACTAAAATAGTTCAAACTGAGATCCATGACCTTAATCCAAAGATACAGACTTCATTCTAATCTTTTTGTTTTGTTTTGTTTTTTTGGGGTTATTCCTGGCTCCACACTCAGAAATTGCTCCTGGCAGGTTCGGGAACCAATGACCTTCTGCATGAAAAGCAAACGCCTTGCCTCCGTGCATCTCTCCAGCCCCATTCATTCTAATCTTTAATAACAGTTCTTATTGTTAACTTCTGTTCTGAGAAGCATGTACCTCAATTAATTAATTTAGCTTTTCCACCGTACTACATATACAGTTTCACAAATATTTCTACATCTGTGAGATATAAGTTGACTAAATTGAGTATTGTCAGTTTTTTGTTTGTTTGTTGTCCTTTAATGCTAATCTTTAATTACTGATAAATATTTTAAATTGTGCTAGTTTGACTTGGTTAAATGTATGCATTAGTTTCTAATGGCATATCCTAGGCATTGAACCACCTCACGGAGGGCCAGAGCGATAGCACAGTGGTAAGGTATTTGCCGTGCATGTGGCCAACACAAGATGGACCCTGGTTTGAATCCAGGCATCCCATATGGTCCCCTGAGTGTGCCAGGAGCAATTTCTGAGAGAAGAGCCAGAAGTAACTCCTGAGTGCCACCAGGTATGACCCAAAAACCAAAAAGAAAAAGAACCACCTCACTATTTCTTGCAGTGTTGGGGAATCAGGACCTCACACATGCAAAGCTTGAGTTTTACCTCAGGGACTTATCCTGGTCCATAATCCCTTATTGTTGTTTTTAAATATAGTGAATATAATCTATTTCATGATATATTATTGCAATATATTTTGTGTTTATACTTGAAATCAAGTATAAAGAATATGTCCATGATAAATATATTTGCAATTATACTTATCCTAAAAAATTAAAGACATGGCTCTTCTATCCTGTCTTTTGAACCTCTGCCCCAGCAGAAAGGAAGCTTTTCTGTCTCTGAAGGTGGGAGAGGTGTCTAGTCCCTGCTGTGGGCATAACAGGGAGAAAGACTGAAGAAATCTGTCCCTTTGCCTATCCCTCTTCTTTTTTTTGGTTTTTGGGCCACACCCTGTGACGCTCAGGGGTTACTCCTGGCTATGCACTCAGAAGTTGCTCCTGGCTTCTTGGGGGACCATATGGGGCGCCGGGGGATCGAACTGCGGTCCGTCCTAGGCTAGCACAGGCAAGGCAGGCACTTACCTCCAGCGCCACCGCCCGGCCCGCCTATCCCTCTTCTATCCTGTCTCCTGAACCTCTGCTAAGAAGGCCAAGACAGTGAAAGCTGTCTTCCAGAGGCTCCAGAAGAGCTGTGGCTGTGCTCTCTCTCTAACTAATGAACCCTATCATAACATGTAGAAAAAAAAATCACACTACAAGTGTGGCAATGGGGAAACCTCGTAGACAAACATCATGCACAGAAAATGAAGATGATAGCTCTGATGACCCAAAAAATAGCAACTATCTGATTAATCTTTCAGGTAAGGAGTTTAGAATAGAAATATGGAGGATCCTCATAGAAATCAAAGAAAACATAGCTCAAGCTGAACAGAACACAAAGATAGAAATCAGAAAACTCCAAACTGAAATAACAGGTCTGAAAAACATAGTAGCTGAACGGAAAACCTCAATGGAAACAGGATAACAGCAGCCAAGGACAGAATCAGTGAACTGGAAGATGAAATGTAGAACAACTCCATATGTTGAGTCTGGAAAAGAGGTGACTTTTGATTTTGGGGTGTAACCTTTTGACTTTGGATTTCAGTGTGTAACTTTTGATATCTTGTGACATAGTATGTTCTTAGTTTTTAATAGGAATAGTGATTTCTTAGTAATAGATGGGATTGCAACTTTAGTCATGGGCTGCAATTTCAAGGTAAGAAAGACTAGGCCCAAGGAGACAGCTGATTCCTGGAACCAGGCTGTAAATCACAAAGGACATTCCAAGGAATGCAATTTCCATTGAACACCTTGAAGGGAGGAGAAGGGAGGTGGAACCAACTGACAGGAACAGCTTGATCCCCACAGAGGAGATCCCCGCAGAGGACAGATGGCCCTTGAAGATTAGGTAGGAATAATTGCACATAGTCACTAAAAAAGGAGAATAACACATGGATAAAATAGACATAGGTATAGATAAAACAACACATAGATATTAATAAGGGTAAAATCTTGTTTAATGCTATTCTCGCTTCTGTCCCTGGCTTAGTTGAAGTATGGTATAATGAACAAGGCTCCCTTCTTCTAATCACTCAGGTCACTGGGTTCTCCACATTGTGGATTGGGAGACCACCTGAAGGGTTCAACCTGTATCTCTGCATGCCATCAGTCTAGGAGTTGGGGGTAAATGATGTCATGAAGGGGCTGAACACACAGAAAATAGCACCTTTTCTGTAAAAAAATCATTGGATGATTCAAACTGTATAAACCTATAAAATACTTGGACCTGTATGCTCATTATCATATGAATTCCCTTAAATGTTTGTAAATTTGGATTCTTAGGGTCTCACTGAGGCCCGAATTCCTGGCTTGTGGTGATGCCCCAGAATTATGGAAAGGAAATAAAACTGCATGTGATTGCATAATCAAGGTTGGTGGCTCCTTATTAGGTGGCAGGCGTTTTTCTTCCTGGGACCTTCCCCAGGATCAAGGAATTTCCAGTTCCCGGACCTCATTCTGGGACCAGGCCAGTTAGCTGGATTTAACACATACAGCAGAAGAGATTGGAAAAGAACCTTAAGGCAAATTATCAAACTTTGGAAAAAGTACTCAAAGAATGTAAAGAGATGAAAATAGAAGTCTTTAATAAACTCAACAGAAACAACATAAGAATCATTGGAGTCCCAGAGGCCCAGGAAGAAGACCCCCAGGAAGAATCAACAATCTAAGACATCATAACAGAGAAACTCCCAGAGCTATAGATTGTATTTAACAAAATCCTGCATGCCCTAAGAGTACCAGCTAAAAGAGACCCAAAGAAAAGCACAACAAGACACATCCTATGGGCCCGGAGAGATAGCACAGCGGTGTTTGCCTTGCAAGCAGCCGATCCAGGACCAAAGGTGGTTGGTTCGAATCCCGGTGTCCCATATGGTCCCCCATGCCTGCCAGGAGCTATTTCTGAGCAGACAGCCAGGAGTAACCCCTGAGTACCGCCGGGTGTGACCCAAAAACCAAAAAAAAAAAAAAAAAAAAAAGACACATCCTAGTCACAATGACTAATTCAACAGATAGAGATAGAATACTGAAAGCAACAAAATCAAAAAGGAATTTACATTCAAAGGAACATTCTTAAGATTTACAACAGACATGTCACAAGAAACCCTCAAGGCAAGAAGACAGTGGTGTGATATTGTGACAAGACTGAATGAAATGGATGTTTTACCTAGAATACTGCATCCAGCCTGACTCACATTCAGGTTTGAAGGAAGGATACATAGCTTCACAGATAAGCAACAACTTAGAAACTTTACAGATTGCAAAACCAGCCTTAAAAGAAAAGCTGAGGGGCCAGAAAGATAGCATGGAGGTAGGGTGTTTGCCTTGCATGCAGAAAAACAGTTGTTCAAATCCCGACATTCCATTTAGTCCCTTGAACCTGCTAGGAGGGATTTCTTAGCATAGAGTCAGGAGTAACCCCTGAGCACTGCCAGGTGTGACCCAAAAATCATAGAGTCAGGAGTAACCCCTGAGCACTGCCAGGTGTGACCCAAAACTTAAAAACCAAAAAAAGAGAGAGAAAGAAAGAAAGAAAGAAAGAAAGAAAGAAAGAAAGAAAGAAAGAAAGAAAGAAAGAAAGAAAGAAAGAAAGAGAGAGAGAGAGAAGAAAGAAAGAAGAAGAAGAGAGAAAGAAAGAAAGGAAAGAAAGAAAGAAAGAAAGAAAGGAAAGAAAGAATGAAAGAAAGAAGAAAGAAAAGAGAAGAAAGAGGAGAGAAAGAGAGAGAAAAGAAAGAAAGAAAGAAGAAGAGAAAGAATAGAGAAAGAGAGAGAAAGAAAGAAAGAAAGAAAGAAAGAAAGAAAGAAAGAAAGAAAGAAAGAAAGAAAGAAAGAAAGAAAGAAAGAAAGAAAGAAAGAAAGAAAGAAAGAAAGAAAAAGAAAGAAGGGGCCAGAGAAGTGGTGCTAGAGATAAGGTACCTGCCTTGCGTGCACTAGTGTAGGACAGACCACGGTTCGATCCCCTGGCATCCCATATGGTTCCCCCAAGCCAGGAGCGATTTTTGAGTGCATAGTCAGGAGTAACACCTGAGCGTCAAATGGGTGTGGCCCAAAAATGAAAGGAAGGAAGGAAAGAAGGAAGAAAGGAAGGAGGAGGAGGAGGAGGAGGAGGAGGAGAAGAAGAAGAAGAAGAAGAAGAAGAAGAAGAAGAAGAAGAAGAAGAAGAAGAAGAAGAAGAAGAAGAAGAAGAAGAAGAAGAAGAAAAGAAAAAGTTGAAAGGTTTATGTTAAGACAAGACAGTCCAACAGACACACCAAACTTATACACAAAGATAACATTAAATACCATGACAATCATCTCCCTCAATATCAGTGGACTAAATGCACCAGTTAAGAGAGACAGAATGGCTAAATGGATCAAAAAGTTGAATCCAACCTTCTGCTGCCTACAAGAAACACATCTGAATAGTCATGACAAACATAGACTCAAAATCAAAGGCTGGAGGAAAATCGTCCAAGCAAACAACACCCTTAAAAAAGCTGAAGTAGCCATATTAATTTCAGATGACACAAACATTAGATACAGAAAAGTTGTAACGGACTAATATGGACACTTTTTACTAATCAAGGGATATGTGCAACAGAAAGAAATCCCACTACTGAACATATACGGACCCAAGGAGAAACCAACAAAATATCTAATACAATTACTGACAAGTTTGAAAGAGAGTATCAATAATAACACAATAATTGTGGGAGACCTCAACATGGTCCTGTCAATACTTGATAGGTCAACCAGACAGAAACCCAACAAAAATATACTAGCCCTAAGAAGAGAAATGGAAGAAAGAGGCCTAGTAAATATATATAGGACACTCCATCCCCAGAAACCTAGATACACATTTTTCTTCAATGTACCTGGGTCATTCTCCAGGATAGACTACATGCTGGCACATAAAACATACCACCATAAAATCAAGAGCATAGAAATTTTGCAGGCTACCTTCACTGACCACAAGGCTCTGAAATTAGATGTGAACTCCAAAGGGACAGAGAAGAAAAACTTTAACTCCTGGAAATTAAACAGCCTACTACTGAACAACCAGTGGGTCCGAAATGAAATCGAAGAGGAAATCAAAACTTTCCTGGAAACAAATGACAATGAAGACACAAACTATCAGAACCTATGGAACACAGCAAAAGTGGTACTGAGAGAAAAATTTATAGCTTTGCAAGCACACATCAGGAAAAAGGGGCATACCTGAATAGCTTAATGACACAGCTTATAAAATTAGAAAATGATCAACAAAAGGAACCAAAAATAGGTAGTCAGAAGGAAATAACAAAGCTTAGAGCAGAAATCAATGAAGTGAAAACCCAAAAATCAATCCAAAACATAACGAAAGCATAAGTTGGTTCTTTGAAAAAATAAACAAGATTGATAGGCCATTGCAAAACTCACAAAGAGAGAAACTTGATAATCTGTATTAGAAATGAAAAGGAGGAGATCACTACAGATATTGCAGAGTTTCAAGGGGTAATCAGAGACTACTTTGAGAAACCCTATGCCACTAAACATGAAAACCTGGAAGAAATGGATAAATTCTTGAACTCTTATAATCTTCAATGGTTAAATAAGGAGGATGTAGCATATCTAAATACCCCCATCACTATTGAAAACATTAAAATGGTAATCAAATGTCTGCCTGAAAAACAAAAGCCCAGGCCTAGATGGATTCACTAATGAATTCTTTTTTTTTTTTTTTTTTTTTTTTTTTGGTTTTTGGGCCACACCTGGCAGTGCTCAGGGGTTACTCCTGGCTGTCTGCGCAGAAATAGCTCCTGGCAGGCACAGGGGACCATATGGGACACTGAGATTCGAACCAACCACCTTTGGTCCTGGATCGGCTGCTTGCAAGGCAAACACCTGTGTGCTATCTCTCCGGGCCCTCACTAATGAATTCTTGCAAACCTTTCAAGAGGAACTACTGCCAATCCTTGCCAGGCTCTTTCATGAAATTGAATGAACAGGAACACTTCCAAATAGTTTTTATGAAGCCAACATCACCTGATACCAAAACCCGACAGAGATGCTGCCAAAAAAAGAAAATTACAGACCAAAATCCCTGATGAACACAGATGCAAAAATCCTCAATAAATCCTGGCAAATAGGATCCAATGCCTCATCAAGAAGGTCATTCACTGCAATCAAGTAGGCTTCATCCCAGGAATGCAAGGATGGTTTTAATATCCATAAATCTATCAACATAATACACAACATCAACAACAAGAAAAAGAAAAATCGGGCCCGGAGAGATAGCACAGGGTGTTTGCCTTGCAAGCAGCAGATCCAGGACCTAAGGTGGTTGGTTCGAATCCCCGTGTCCCATATGGTCCCCCGTGCCTGCCAGGAGCTATTTCTGAGCAGACAGCCAGGAATGACCCCTGAGCACCGCTGGGTGTGGCCCAATACCAAAAAAATAAATAAAATAAAAAAATCACATGACCATATCAATAGACTCAGAGAAAGCATTTGATAAGGTCAAACACCCATTCTTGATAAAAAAATTTTCAGCAAGATGAGAAATAAAAGGAATCTTTATCAATCTATTTAAGGCCATCTACCACAAGCCAATGGCAAATAGTATCCTCAATGGAGAAAAACTAAAAGCCTTTCCTCTAAATTCTGGTACAAGACAAGGCTGTCCTCTCTCCATGTCCTCTTCAACATAGTACTGGAAGTACTTGCTGTGGCGATTAGGCAAGAAAAATATATCAAGGAAATCCAGATAGGAAAGGTAGAAGTCAAGTTCTCACTGTTTGCAGATGACATGATACTCTACTTAGAAAACCCTAAAGACGGGGCCAGAGAGATAGCACAGCGGTAAGGCGTTTGCCTTGCATGCGGAAGGATGGGGTGGTTCAAATCCCAGCATTCCATATGGTCCCCCGAGCCTGCCGGGGGCGATTTCTGAGTGTGGAGCCAGGAATAATCCCTGAGAGTTGCTGGGTGTGTCCCAAAAACCAAAAAAAAAGAAAATTCTAAAGACTCTACCAAAAAGCTTCTAGAAACAATAGACTCATACAGAAATATGTCAGGCTACAAAATTAATATACATAAATCAATAGCTTTTTTATACACTAATAATGATAGGGAAGAAATGGACATTAAGAAAACACCACCATTCACATTAGTGCCACGCAAACTCAAATATCTTGGCATCAACTTTACTAAAGATATGAAGGACCTATACGAAGAAAACTATAAAACCCTGCTCCAAGAAATAGGAGAGGACATGCCGAAATGGAAACACATACCCTACACATGGATTGGCAGGATTAACATCATTAAAATGGCAATACTCCTCAAAGCATTGTACAGATTTAATGTGATCTCTCTAAAGATACCCATGACATTCTTCAAAGAAGTGGATCAAACACTTTTGAAATTCATTTGGAACAATAAACACCCTCAAATAGCTAAAGCAATCCTTGGGAAAAGAAGTATGAGAGGCATTACTTGACCAATTTTAAACTACTACAAAGCAATGGTTATTAAAACAGCATGGTATTGGAATAAAGACAGACCCTCAGATAAATGGAATAGGCTTGAGTACTCAGAGAATGTTCCCCAGACATAGAATCACCTAATTTTTGATAAGGAGCAAGAAATCCTAAATAGAGCAAGGAAAGATGCTTCAACTGGTGGTGTTGGCAAAACTGGTTAGCCATTTACAAAAATGCGAACTCAGACTCTTAACTAACACTATGTATGAAGGTAAAATCCAAATGGATTAAGGACCTTGATATCAGACCTGAAACTATAATATATATTGAACAACACATAGGTAAAACACTCCATGACATTAAGACTAAAGGCATCTTTAAGGAGGAATCAGCACTCTCCAAACAAGTGGAAGCAGAGATAAACAGATGGAAATATATTAAGCTGAGAAGCTTCTGCACCTCAAAGGAAATAGTGCCCAGGATACAAGAGCCACCACTGAGTGGGAGAAACTATTCACCCAATACCCATCAGATAAGGGGCTAATATCCAAAACATACAAGGCACTGGCAGAACTTTACAAGAACAAAACATCAAATCTCATTGGAAAATGGGGAGAAGAAATAAACAAACACTGTGTCAAAGAAGAAATACAAGTGGTCGAAAGGCACATGAAAATATGCTCCACATCATTAATTATCAGGGAGATTCTTTTTTTTTTATGCATAATTTTTTTTTATTTAAACACCTTGATTACATACATGATTGTGTTTGGGTTTCAGTCATAAAAGGAACACCACCCATCACCAGTGCAACATTCCCATCACCCAAGTCCCAAATCTCCCTCCTCCCCACCCAACCCCCGCCTGTACCCTAAACAGGCTCTACATTTCCCTCATACATTCTCAATATTAGGACAGTTCAAAATGTAGTTATTTCTCTAACTAAACTCATCACTCTTTGTGGTGAGCTTCCTGAGGTGAGCTGGAATTTCCAGCTCTTTTCTCTTTTGTGTCTGAAAATTATTATTACAAGGGTGTCTTTCATTTTTCTTAAAACCCATAGATGAGTGAGACCATTCTGCGTTTTTCTCTCTCTCTCTGACTTATTTCACTCAGCATAGTAGATTCCATGTACATCCATGTATAGGAAAATTTCATGACTTCATCTCTCCTGACAGCTGCATAATATTCCATTGTGTATATGTACCACAGTTTCTTTAGCCATTCGTCTGTTGAAGGGCATCTTGGTTGTTTCCAGAGTCTTGCTATGGTAAATAGAGCTGCAATGAATATAGGTGTAAGGAAGGGGTTTTTGTATTGTATTTTTGTGTTCCTAGGGTATATTCCTAGGAGTGGTATAGCTGGATCGTATGGGAGCTCGATTTCCAGTTTTTGGAGGAATCTCCATATCGCTTTCCATAAAGGTTGAACTAGACTGCATTCCCACCAGCAGTGGATAAGAGTTCCTTTCTCTCCACATCCCCGCCAACACTGTTGATTCTCATTCTTTGTGATGTGTGCCATTCTCTGGGGTGTGAGGTGGTATCTCATCGTTGTTTTGATTTGCCTCTCCCTGATGATTAGTGATGTGGAACATTTTTTCATGTGTCTTTTGGCCATGTGTATTTCTTCTTTGTCAAAGTGTCTGTTCATTTCTTCTCCCCATTTTTTGATGGGGTTAGATGTTTTTTTCTTGTAAAGTTCTGTCAGTGCCTTGTATATTTTGGAGATTAGCCCCTTATTATCAGGGAGATTCTAATCAAAACAACTATGAGGTACCGTCTCATGCCACAGAGATTGGCACACATCACAAAGAATGAGAACAATCAGTGCTGGTGGGATTGTGGAGAGAAAGGAACTCTTATTCACTGCTGGTGGGAATGCCATCAGGTCCAACCTTTATGTAAAGCGATATGGAGATTCCTCCAAAAACTGGAAATTGAGCTCTCATATGATCCCGCTATACCACTCCTAGGGATATACCCTAGGAACACAAATATACAATTCAAAAATCCCTTCCTCACACCTATATTCAGTGCAGCACTATTTACCAAAGCAAGACTCTGGAAACAAGCAAGATGCCCTTCAACAGATGAATGGATAAAGAAACTGTGATACATATACACAATGGAATATTATGCAACTGTCAGGAGAGATGAAGTCATGAAATTTTCCTTTACATGGATGTACATGGAATCTATTATGCTGAGTGAAATAAGTCAAAGGGAGAGAGATAGGTCAGAATTAGTCTCACTCATTTATGAGTTTTAAGAAAAATAAAGACATTTTAGCAATAAATTCTCAGAGACAAAAGAGATGAGGGCTGGAAGGACTGGCTCACGATATGAAGCTCATCACAAAGAGTGGTGAGTGCAGTTAGGGAAATAACTACACTGAGAAGTATCATAACAATGTGAATGAATGAGGGAAGTAAAAAGCCTTTCTTGAGTATAGGCAGGGATGGGATGGGGAGGATAGAGATTTGGGACATTGGTAATGGGAATGTTGCACTGATGAAGGGGGTCTTCTTTACATGATTGAAATCCAACTACAATCATATTTATATTCACAGTGTTTACATAAAGATATCAATAAAAATATTAAAGACTGGGGACCGGGGTCCGGGGAGGTGGTGGTAGAGGTAAGGTGTCTGCCTTGCAAGCGCTAGTATAGGACGGAGAGCGGTTCGATCCCCCTGCGTCCCATATGGTCCCCCCAAGCCAGGAGCGACTTCTGAGCGCATAGCCAGGAGTAACCCCTGAGCATCAAACGGGTGTGGCCCAAAAAAAAAAAAACAAAAAAAAAGACTGGGGACCAGAGTGATGGTGCAGCATTAGAGTGTTTGCCTTGCACACAGCTGACCTTAGAATGGACTGTGGTTCAATTTCCTGGCATCCCATATGGTCCCCAGGCCAGGAGTGATTTCTGTATGCATAGCCAGAAGTAACTCCTGATTATCACTGGGTGTGGCCAAAAAAAAAAAAAAAAAAAAAACAACACAAAACTCAAACATTTAAAGACTTTTAAAAATACTCATCTATTTATAAAAAACAAAATTATGTGGTAAAAAATTAAAATGTGATTATTTGTATATATATATATATACGATAAAATAAATAACCCAAAAGTCTTTATTTAAAAAGTTATTTGTGGGGAGTGGAGAGATAGCATGGAGGTAAGGCATTTGCCTTGCATGCAGAAGTTTGGTGGTTCAAATCCCTGCATCCCATATGGTCCCCTGAGCCTGCCAGGAGCGAGCATAGAGCCAGGAGTAACCTCTGAGCACAGCTGGGTATGACCCCCCCCAAAAAAAAAAAACAAAAAACAAAAAAAAGTTATTTGTGGGTCGGAGCAATAGCACAGCAATAGTGTGTTTGCCTTGCACACCACCGACCCAGGACTGACCCACACAAAATATTTGCATTCTAGTTACACAAATTGTGAATAACAAGAAGAAATTAAGGGTATAATTCCATTTATAATTGCATACAAAAAACAAATACTTAGGAATAAATTAACAAAAGGAGATGGAAGACCTGAATAATAAAAATAAAAGTCACCTATTAACAAACATAGAACAAGACATTAGAGATGGAAATAGATTTTATAGGCACTGATGAGAACAATGTCAAAATATTTATTCTGGGGCCAGAGAGATAGCACAGCGGTAGGGCGTGTGCCTTGCAAGCACTGACCCAGGACCCAATGGTGTTTTGAATCCTGGCATCCCATATGGTCCCCTGTGCCTGCCAGGAGTGATTTTTTTTTGGGGGGGGGGGTTATTGGGCCACACCCAGTGACGCTCAAGGGTTACTCCTGGCTATGCACTCAGAAATCGCTCCTGGCTTGGGAGACCATATGGGACGCCGGGGGATCAAACTGCAGTTCGTCCTAGGATAGCGCTGGCAATGCAGACACCTTACCTCTAGCGCCACCGCGCCGGCCCCCAGGAGTGATTTCTAACCAGAGTCAGGAGTAACCCCTGAGCGCTGCTGGGTGTGGCCCAAAATCCAATATATATGGTATTGGAATAAGAAAAGATAAACTTGGGGCTGGAGAGATAACATGGAGGTAAAGCATTTGCCTTGCATGCAGAGGATGGTGGTTCAAATCCCGGCATATCATATGGTTCCCCGGGCCTGCCAGGAGCAACTTCTGAGCGTAGAGCCAGGAGTAACCCTTGAGCACTGCTGGGTGTGACCCAAAAACCAAAAATAAAAAATAAAAAAGAAAAGATAAACTAATTTGTAGAACCTAATGAAAGGTTAACAAAGGACCCATAAACTTAATGATATTTGATTTATGATAAAGGATCTAAGACAAGATAACAAGAAAGGAGAGTCTCTTCAGCCACTCAATGGTGCTGGGGAAATTTTTTATTTTGTTTTGTACTGGAGCTGCTTTAGCAGTGTGCAGGGTGTGCTCTCGGAAATGATCCCTGGACAGTGCTCAGGGGACCATTCACACATGACTGACCAGGTTCAATCTTTGACATTCCCTAGTTCCACCAAAAGTGATTCTTGAGTACTCATAGTGTGGGCTTTACACCCCGGCCAAAAGATAACATATTATCTGGTTTCCTTTATATACAATTTTCAGGATAGTTAAATATGTAGAATTGAAAGTAGATGAGTTATTTTAAGGATTGAAAAAAACAGAAGGTTAGAGGGATATACAAGGATTCAGGTTCTCTGGGGCCAGACTGGTAGCACAGTAGTAGGATGTTTGCTTTGCGCACAGCTGACCCAGGACGGACCCAGGTTCAATCCCCCCCTGCATCCCATATGGTCCCCTGAGCCAGGAGGCGATTTCTGAGCGCAGAGCCAGGAGTAACCCCATAGCATTGCCGGGTCTGGCAAAAAAAAAAAAAAAGGACAAAGATACAGGTGTTTTTTCCTTTGGTTATGAAAAATTGATTTAAAATTTACTATTATTTTTTTAACAAAATTTTAAATAAACATTATTTAACTATAGTTTTAAATATATGGATTATTACCTAACAAATCTGATTCTAATCTTAAAATATTAAGGGCTAGAAATATAGCTCTACAGGCTCTATATTCAGGAGTCCTGGACTTAACCCTCAGCACTGTCTAATTCCTTAACCACATATAGGAGTGATCCATGCACATGTGATGCACTCCTGGATATGCTCCAGAAACCACAAAAATATTCAGTACTAATATTGTTTGATTGCCACTTTAGTTTTGTTTCAAAATCCTAACAACAAAAACATATGATATATGATAATGATATTTGTTAGTTAAATTGCATAGGGTTGATGTGCCATCATGACACCAGAAAACGCATCTAAAATATAGTTTGTAAGTTCACCTACATTTGCTCTTTTTGACTTTTATACAAATGCCATGAAGAGAAAAATTGTTTCAAAAGTTTCATCATAACTAGCCTAACTTTCCTAAGGGGAAATGAAGCTAAGCAACTTAGCAATAAAGCCAGATTTAAAATCAAATATTCTCACTGAACTATCCCCACCCTATCATTATTGATATATTATTGATCAGGTCATTGTGCTATTGAAGATAATGACATTGTTATTGATCACTGGGGCTTTTTCAGACAGGACCTCATCATAGATCATTGCTGAATTTACTTCAGACAATAGCATTGATTCCTTACTAGTCTTCAACTTGTGAATAAAAACATTGAATTTTCCTTAGAATTCATTTTTTGGAGAGAAAGATTGTTGGTCAGGAAGACTGTGGTCAGGGCTTAATCCTGACTTTTCTCGGGAATCACTCCTGGCAGATCAGAGAACAATATGTGGTGCTGGGTATTGAACCTGGGTTGTCCACATGCAAGGCAAGTGCTCTTCCTGCGTACTATTGCTCCACCTCCTCTTAAGTCCTATAAATAGTTTCATTTATCCTCCATCTATTTCTCCTTTATTGCAAAATAGAAATTCCCAAATTACTGAGTCACAGAAATAAGCAAGTCATCAATATGAGATCAACATTTTGTACTGAATTGACTTTATGTGTACTGTCAGCCTTCATAACAAACTACAAAAGGCACAGAGGACCTAAGTTTAACTCACCTGGTAAATATTTGTTAAATTAACCAATTATTCAAATTACCAAACATTTACTGAACAAAACTCTGTAGAGGTGCCAAAAAGAAAAGGTCTGTCCTCAAGCAGCAATGACCTTGCTGAGGAGATGAGGCACAAACAACGGCTCATCTGTGAGTCAACCAATACTCCAGGCATCCAGAATAGTAATGCTTGAGCTAGTAATTGCTGGGTAAGTGATGAGCTCTGTGTAGTGAAGAATTTCTGAGCAGAAAGAAAGCATTCGAACAGAGTTGGTCAACTGGCTACTTTAAGGAGAAATTGATTGATTGAAGTTCTAAAGCTTTGGATGAATAAAAGCATGGGGTAGGACTTCTATGAAAGGCATGAGAACAGGAAACTGCAAAATTTTTTTCCTGAGCACTTCTTGTTCTATTTAAATGATTGGGCAACGGTGCTGGAGTGACATTGTCAGAGAAGTTAGTGGTATTTACCAATTTCAAAGAAAGAAAACATCCAATACTTAAGTTAGGACACTGGAGGTTAATTATTTTTAATTATCTAAGATTCAAGTATTTTATTTTATTTTTGATTTAGAGCTACACTCATCTGTGTCCAGGACTTACTCCAGGAGGACTATATATAGTGTCTGGGATCTAACCCGGCCAGTTGTGTGCAAGGCAAGTAACTACTTTGCCTCCTGTACTATCTCTCAAGCTTGATCAAATTAGAGATTTTCTTAGTTTTAATTTTCTTTTCTTTTTCTTTTTTGGTTTTTGGTTTGGGGTCACACCTGTCGATGCTCAGGGATTACTCCTGGCTCTGTGCTCAGAAATTGCTCCTGGTAGTCCAGGGGACCATTTGGGATGCCGGGGATCAAACTCAGGTCAGTCCTGGGTTGGCCGCATGTAAGACAAACGCCCTACCTACATGCTATGCTATTACTCTGGTGCCTGTTTTAATTTTTTATAAAAACTTAACTACATTCTAAAGAATTATCATTTAGAAAAGTGATTTTCTTTTCTTAAAATATCTGGGTTTATGAGGTTCAATAATTAAAAACTAATCAATTTATTTATCCCACACAAGAGTGTCATAATTATTTCAATATGATGTGTTGAAAAATTCTAAATGTCTTTGTCTTTTATAATTCACCTTTTTAACTTCTACATTTTTGAGAATATGTCCACATTTTTATTTATTTCTTATTCATTAATTAGCATCAGAGCAATTTTATAGGCCATTTCTCTCATTCTAAAAAACTTTGGGTTTTCAGTTTGGTTTCTGAAGTCTGCAAAGAACTTTGTTAGAAGGCTATTCCACCTAGAATGGAGATTCCCAAGTCTCCTGATTCTGGCCATATTTATGAAGTATAGAAAAAACAAACAAACAAAACAGTTCTTAGAAGTAGACTGCCTGGTTTTAAAATACATGCTTTTCTAAGAACGTGACTAGGACAAAAATTTCCATTTGCTCAATGGATTCATCAAAAGAAAATAAAACTTATCTATTATTGGAAGAAAAATTGTCATAGTCTTTCCAAATAGTGCTAGAGGCACATGTCAAAGTATACTAAGAATAGAAAGGAAGGGAGGGAAATCTTCTCTCCTTCTCTCTCCATTTAACAACCCCCACCAAGACCCAATCCCTGCAAATACAGCTTGTATGAGGCAGCTGCAAATGCTCATCTTTATGGAAACAATCCCACACCCTTGTTCACCCCAGAGTTCTGTTCTTCCAACTAAGAACAGATTTTTTTTCTTCCTTTCATAAGGTCACAGAATTTTTAAACTTAGAATCATTTGGTCTTATTTTATAAGCTAAGGGGGAAAAGCACTCTAGACAAAGATAATTCAGGAAAATAATGGGAGAATTTATCCACATATATATCCACTATATATATATATACATATATATATATATATATATATATATATATATATATAAAACAACTTTAAGGCTTTTTCAAAGATCTGGTGCTTTTAGCACTCCATATATTGGAACAGGAAACTTCACTGAAAGGACCAATTCCCTCCACAACAGGAACTTGCCTGCTCACCCTGCAAATCCCAATTCAAGTTATCAAGATCTTTACTTGCTTGTTTATCAAGATCAAACAATGCCATCACTTGAACCCTGGTGTTGGCTTGATGCCTTCATCATGGCTCTTGTAATAGATACAATAATCTGCATATTTAGGTACTCACCAGATCATGGGTAACTCCATCTCTGACTTTCCTTATTAGATATCCATTGTCTGGCACAATATTTGCTATATAAATGAAGACTGATGACTGATAGCTTGCACATCATTCAGAACATAGGTGCTTCCCCAATAGCTTGATAACACATTCTCAGAACTGTTTCTTTTTCAAAAATGAAATTGATGCTTAAATAATAATTCTGAGTCCTTCACCTTTTAGATGAAAAAAAAATTAATGGTCAATTCTTGTTTTCAGGTTCTTTGGATGTTAGTGAATAAATTATTAACTACAATCTACTATTCATTAAATTCAAGAAGTACAGGGTCTTTCAAGTTTACATTAGAAAACTGTGATTCTTTATCTCAGATAATTTAAAAAGAAAAGAAGATTAATATTTAATTTACTTTTATAACTTTTAAATTAATTTAATTGTTCTTTATTAACTAGATGTTTTAGGCTTCAGACTCAAAGTTTTTATATTATCTCATATTAATGTTTGGCCCTGGCAATTTTTCTTTACTTACATGATATTGACACTTAGGAATTAGAAAGGATAGAGTTTAAGACAGATAGAAAGATAGATAGATAGGTAGGTAGGTTGGTAGGTAGCTATATTCATATATAAATATAGTCATATATACTTTTTCCCTGAGGTATTACCAAATATACGATGTAAATGCTGAAGCAATAGTACAGTGAGTAGACTGCTTGCCTTGTATGCAGTTGATCAAGGTTTAATCCTCAGCCTCCCACATGGCCTCTCACCACTGTTAGCAATTCCTGAGGCAGAGCCAAAAGTAAGTACTAAGCTCTGCTGGGTGTGACCCAAAAACATACAGAAGAAGAAAAAAAGACGAAAAAAAATTTAACCTTGATTTTTCAGTCTGCTTTCTCCTTATCCTTCTTACCAGTGGTAGAATGGAAATTATTTACTCTGAAACTCCACCTTACTGATGACTCATTTCTGCTGCAACATAGGCCCCAGTATTCCTTTCATTGCACTCATTGGTTTTATATATTTACTATAAATGAGCCAAATTTTGGCTTATATGGAAAGGGAATTTTATTAGTAATGTTGGACAAAACTCCTGGATAAAAATCAAAGCCTACATAAAGTTTGGTATAAGCAAGTTCTGGATGCACACATGGAGCTAAAAATAAAGATTGAGTGTTGGCAAAGGCTCAGGTCTATTTGAAACACATGATATAAAATTCAGAATTTCCCTGTAAACTAAAAATGTTAATATTTACATTTTTTATAATAAGTAGTTTCTTCCCTGGAGAAAAACATAGAAATTCTAATGTTCCAAAAAGAAATTTTTCGGGGCCTGAGAGATAGCATGGAGGTAAAGCGTTTTGCCCCTGCATGCAGAAGGTTGGTGGTTCGAATCCCGTCATCCCATATGGTTCCCTGAGCCTGCCAGGAGTGATTTCTGAGTGTAGAACCAGGAGTAACCCCTGAGCACTTTCGGGTGTGACCCAAACACCAAAGACCAACACCCCCAAAAAAATTCTATTGTTATTCTTATCTAGTTTTCTCCCATTAAGCTAGTTGATGTCTTTGTCTTTAGAATCAGCCAAAAAATACTTTAAATTTTGGCTTATAAGTTACTACTTAGTGTGATAATTTGTTTTTTGGGGCCACACCTAGTGACACTCAGGGTTTACTCCTGACTATGCATTCAGAAATCACTCCTGACCACATGGGATGCTGAGGATCAAACCCCGGTCTGTCCTGGGCAACCACTTGCAAGACAAACCCCAACAGCTGTGCTATCGCTCCGGCCCCTATTTTTTATGTTGTAAATCACTATTAACAATGCTCAGGAATTACTCCTGGTATTGTTATGGAGTTCAAATGGGATGCTGGGGATGAACCCAGGTTGGGTGTGTGCAAGGCAAGCACCTACCCACCAGAAGAATTCTTTCTGGCTTCAGTGATTTATTTTTTTAAATGAAATCTTTTTTTTTTTTTTGTGATTTTTGGGTCACACCCGGCAGTGCTCAGGGGTTATTCCTGGCTCCAGGCTCAGAAATTGCTCCTGGCAGGCACGGGGGACCATATGGGACGCCGGGATTCGAACCGATGACCTCCTGCATGAAAGGCAAACGCTTTACCTCCATGCTATCTCTCCGGCCCCTTAAATGAAATCTTTAAAGTCATACATATCACGTTTCTCGTTAAAAATGTTATTATAGGGGCTGGAGAGGTAGCATGGAGGTAGGGCGTTTGCCTTCTATGCAGAAGGACGGTGGTTTGAATTCCGGCATCCCATATGGTTCCCCTGAGCCTGCCAGGAGCGATTTCTGAGCATAGAGCCAGGAGTAACCCCTGAGTGCTGCCGGGTGCGACCCAAAACCAAAAAAAAAAAAAAAAAAAAAGTTAATATAAGGGTCAGAGCGATAAGACAGCGGTAGGGCAGTTGCCTTGCTCACAGCCAACCCAGGATGAACCTGGGTTCGATTCCCGGAACCCCATGTGGTCCCCCGAACCTGCCAGGAGCGATTTCTGGGCACAGAGCCAGGAGTAACCCATGAGCACTGCCGGGTGTGGCCCAAAAACAAACAAAAAAGTTATTATGGTATTTCTAAATTCATATGATTATTTCTGGACAAAATATTTTACCCCTTCCCTTATTTTTCATAAATTATTGTATATATGCATAGAAATAACTATATTAAACTTATAAACAAATTATCAGATCTTTTTTTTTTGTTTGTTTTGTTTTGGGGTCACCCCAGTGTCACTCAGGGTTTACTCCTGGCTCTGTGCTCAGAAATTGCTCCTAACAGACTCGGGGGATCATACGGGATGCCAGGGATCAAACCCAGGTCTGTCCTGTGTTGGCTGTGTGCAAGGCAAGTACCCTGCCACTGTGATATCACTCTGATCCCAATTTATCAGATATCTTATTGACAAGTAAAGGCTTCTGATGGGATCTACAATAATATATCAATAATAATAAGCTATTATATGTTATATGTTATGTTACATGTAAAAATGTTTAATTTGGGGGCCGAAGAGATAGCATGGAAGTAAGGCATTTGCCATGCGTGCAGAAGTCGGTGGTTCGAATCCTGGCATCCCATATGGTCCCCCAACTCTGCCAGGAGCGATTTCTGAGCATAGAGCCAGGAGTAACACCTGAGCGGTGCTGGGTGTAACCTAAAAAAAAAAAAGAGTTTAATTTTTAATCCCAATCATGTCTGTGGATCCCTTTTTACCTGGAAGTTAAATTGACAATATAATGGGAAAAGACATTATACATATAAGTCCTGGTTAGAACAGGAAATTACTCTGAAAAATCTCATGAGAGTCTCTCTTGTGATCAAGCCAAGCCAGTTTGGTGAATACCAGATGTTTATGGCTTACTTATAAACTTTGATCATTATCTAAACATTGACATTAAACACTGATTTGCCATTTCATCTCTTTTTTATTTATTATTTATTAAATTTATTATTCATTATTTCATCTCTCTCCTCTACCTTCCACTATCCCTTCTAAGACTTGAGGTAATAATGTCTTTGGCTTTGGACTTAAATAGGGGCCTAAACCACCCACTGCTCTTTTTTTTTTTTTTTTTTTTTTTTTTGGTTTTTGGGCCACACCCGTTTGATGCTCAGGGGTTACTCCTGGCTATGTGCTCAGAAATCGCCCCTGGCTTGGGGGGGACCATATGGGACGCCGGGGGATCGAACCGCGGTCCTTCCTTGGCTAGCGCTTGCAAGGCAGACACCTTACCTCCAGCGCCACCTACCCAGCCCCCATACCCACTGCTCTTGCTAAACCATTTCACCAAAGCCCTCCAATCTCCTTGTCCTCTCTTTAAGCTAACAAATCAAGGTATCAGATCATACAGCTTTCAAGTTTAAGTCATAATTTTCAAAATGTGATGATGCTATGAATTCAGCTCTTTGGGGGAATCACTTTACTTATCTGAGTACTGACTTTTTTTCTCTTCAAGATAGAACACAGAACACACACAGATGTAAATGTTAGCTGTCTACATCTGCTCCCTTGCCTCCCATCACTCCCCTTCCCTTAAGCCAAATGTCCAAATATGGAATAGCAATTACATATTTTCCAAATCATCTGAATAAGGGAAGTCTTTTATTCCTATTTTTCAAATAAAAGAGAAAAGTTCTTCAACCAATATATTCTCCAGGTGGTTTTAAATAGTGAGAAGGGAGTGAACAGAATAAAGTGTTCACTGAGAGAGAATGCAGTAGGCAACATGCATATCTTCCTTCAAGGACCCTAACATACTGGGACTGGTAGTAGCCCGAGCTTGTATATGCCAACGTGTCATTTCTGTCACTTAAGTCCTTATCCATGGGCCAGAGAGAAAGTACAGTGTGTAGGTACCTTGTATGTTGCTAGCATGTTCAGAACCCCATATGTTCCCCAACCACAGCTAGAAGTAAGCCCTGAGCACTATACTAGGGTGGCTCAAAAACAAAGCAAAAATGAGAGACCTGAACAAGTGTAGAAACTTGTCTAACATAGATGGTCCTGATCAAGGAGGAGGTCCACTTTTTGTTTTTTGTTTTTTTTTTTTTTGGTTTTTGGGCCACACCCTCGGTGCTCAGGGTTACTCCTGGCTGTCTGCTCAGAAATAGCTCCTGGCAGGCGCGGGGGACCATATGGGACACCGGGATTCGAACCAACCACCTTTGGTCCTGGATTGGCTGCTTGCAAGGCAAACGCTGCTGTGCTATCTCTCCGGGCCCGGAGGTTCACTTTTAATGTAACAGTGCTCACTCACAGTTTTCATACCCAAGGGCACTGATTAGCAAAATTCACTGGGACACTAGATGTTTGAAACCATTAAGGTGTCAGCTATTGGGCCCGGAGAGATAGCACAGCGGCGTTTGCCTTGCAAGCAGCCAATCCAGGACCAAAGGTGGTTGGTTCGAATCCCGGTGTCCCATATGGTCCCCGTGACTGCCAGGAGCTATTTCTGAGCAGACAGCCAGTAGTAACCCCTGAGCACCGCTGGGTGTGACCCAAAAAAAAAAAAAAAAAGTTTCAGCTATAAGGTTTCAAGGCCAGGTGAGTTATATGGAATATCAGGAATCATCTTCCCAAAACTCTTTTATGAGGGTGTTTTTAGGATCTTAACTAGCTTAACTACCTTCAAATGTACCACACATCTAGAGGATTCATCCCAAATGGACCTTGAAGTCATAATGCTGTGAAATAAATCAGTATGAGAAGCAAATATACTATATTATCTCACTAATATGTGAAAGCTAAAAGAATAAAATATAACTCAGATTTGTGGTTATCAGAAGAGGGCAGTGTAGTTCAAGGTGGTGAATTGGATCAATGTGGTCAAAATCTATGAAGTTTTAGATATTAGTTAAATAATCAGAGATCACTTAATGGAATGTGTAGTACATAAATTAATATGGAAAAAGCTAAGTCAAAGAGCAAATTTAGTAAAAAACAAAACAAAACAAAAAAAAACAATATAGCTGTCTTCATTTTCTGAACCTGAGTAGCCCCTGTTCAGTATAATCAGTTGTGGGTATCCAAAAGGAGCTGTTTGTTCTGATCCATGGGAAGGAAATCAATTTGTCCCCAGTGCCAAGGTTACCAGAAGATTATCAATGATTGGATAACAGCCAATCGGGGTGAGAAGAGCAGAGTGAGGAGAGAAGGCTATAGAGTCAATTATTGGAATGCAGTGCAAGCAAAACCCAGGAGAAATCCCTTAGCTCTGCCGGGTGTGACCCAAAAACAAAACAAAACAAAAAAACAGAAACAAAGCAAACAAACAAACAAAAAAAAAAAACGTTTTTTTTTTCTGTGTCTCATAACCACCAAAATCCTGCTGCGAAGAGAGAACTAAATGATACTTAAAAGCAAATGTTTCTTTTATAAGTCCAGAAAAGAATTATGAATCATCTGTAGAACATGCTTAATGGAGCATACAAAAACACCAAACTACTAAGTGCACATTTTATGAAGTACTTGCTTAAAAGATCCATGCACCACATGTACTAGTATCAAGTCTAATTTCAGGCTCCTGTGGGTATGTGAAGTTTCTCTTTTGTTTGTTACTATTTAGAGGTTCAGGGGTTACTCTTGGAGTAGCTCAAGGGACCATCTGCAAAGCTGGCAATAGAACTCAGGTGCAAAGCAAGCACCTTATCTGCTGTACTATCTCTTGGCTCTTGTTAAGAACTCAAAGAGAGGGCCCGGAGAGATAGCTCAGCGGCGTTTGCCTTGCAAGCAACCGATGCAGGACCAAAGGTGGTTGGTTCGAATCCCGGTGTCCCATATGGTCCCCCGTGCCTGCCAGGAGCTATTTCTGAGCAGACAGCCAGGAGTAACCCCTGAGCACCGCCGGGTGTGGCCCAAAAAAAAAAAAAAAAATAGAACTCAAAGAGAGATCTTCAGACTTTGAAGCACGAAACCACTCTCAGGCAGTAGCAAAGGGTATATTATTCATGTCACAGTAATGTATCCAGATATTTTTACTGGATGATTCCTGAATCTCACTTTAACTATATAACATAGTGATTTTTAAAAGCTATCTGAAAAAGCTTTTAATATGTTAGTGAATAGTTTTAATCTGCAAAACACATTTACTGTTAGAGCTCTCAATTATCCGCCCCAAAATGTTCACTTATTCTTAGTGGTAGAACCACCTCTATTGCACTGAAAAACATGGACAAAAGATAAGGTGTCAGTAACACAGAAAAACCAGCTACTTACATTTTATCAAAAATTGTTTTTTTGGGGGGGGCCAGATATTGTGCAGAATGTGGGAATGTGAGGTTGACCAGCATGGTAATACCATATTAGTACCTTCTTGGAGATAACACTTTAAGTAACTATAAATAACAATGAAACTCTAAGCAAGATTCTGTCTAAAAGTCTAACCAAGAACCAGTAATTTTAACTACTTTACACCATAAACAACAAGCATCATCGTTTACATGAAGAATTAGAAAAGTAATTGGATACATGATGTTCCTTGAAGAGGGAACAGATTTCTCTTTATAGGCCTAATTTCTTCTGTTTCCTTTGAAAAGCAATGAAGCAAAAAGGCAGTGGGCAGAAGAGATATTAAGAATTTATTTGGTGGGCCCGGAGAAAGAGCACAGTGGCATTTGCCTTGCAAGCAACCGATCCAGGACCAAAGGTGGTTGGTTCGAATCCCGGTGTCCCATATGGTCCTCCGTGCCTGCCAGGAGCTATTTCTGAGCAGACAGCCAGGAGTAAGCCCTGAGCACCGCTGGGTGTGGCCCCCCCCCCCAAATAAAGAACTTATTTGGTGAACTTTTTTTTGTACTCTTCCTACTATCAAGAGATAACATTATAATACTATTAAGCTACAAGAGTGCAGTGGAGGGCTGGAGCTGTGGTGCAAGGCATAAGGTATCCTCCTTGCCCGTGCTAGCCTAGAATGGACCACAGTTAGATCCCAGGGTGTCCCATATGGTTCCCCAAGTCAGGAGCGATTTCTGAACACATATCCAGGAGTAACCCCTGAGTGTCTCTGGGTGTGGCCAAAAAACCAAAAAAAAAAAAAAAAAAAAAAAAATGGGCCCGGAGAGATAGCACAGCGGCGTTTGCCTTGCAAGCAACCGATCCAGGACCAAAGGTGGTTGGTTCGAATCCCGGTGTCCCATATGGTCCCCCGTGCCTGCCAGGAGCTATTTCTGAGCAGTCAGCCAGGAGTAACCCCTGAGCACCACCGGGTGTGGCCCAAAAACCAAAAAAAAAAAAAAAAAAGTGCAGTGGAATTCCTAATAGCTTAAAGAATCGTAATAGTTAAACACAACTATTTCCTAAGGACAAAGTGTGTTTTAGAAGCTCAGATTTATTTCAGTGAGTTCCAACTATTAAATTTTGATAAGTTGAGTGTCAGTGATTTGAAACATATGGATTTCATTTGATTTGTAATATGTCTGAGCTTAGCAATCAGTTGAACAGTCGTTGTCAGAGTATGTTCTGGGAAAAGCTTCATGCAATGTTTCTCTCAACTGAACTCAGTGAAATTATTTTATTTGCATCACTAATAAATCCTAATAAAAACTTTGCACAGTGCTAATTTTTAACTCTGGCTTTATTTTAATATCTCATTTAGTACCTTAATAGATTTTATGGATGTTTAGATCATTGCTTATGATTCTGTATTAAGTACATTCCAGTTTAAAAATATTTGGCTTTAAATTTCATGTTTTCCTACACATTAATTCCATTGATTTAAAAAAATTTGTTTTGGGGCTAGAGAGATATGTGGTATGGCATTTGTCTTGCAAGCAGCTAACCCAGGATGGGTGGTGGTTCAAATCCGGCATCCCAGGGCCAGGTCTGCCAGGAGCGATTTCTGAGCCCAGAACCAGGAGTAAACCCCGAGCACCACCGGGTGTGAATCAACCCCCCAAAAATGGTTTATTTTGCTTTTGGGTTATACATGGTAACCCTACTTACTTATATTATTCCTACTTACTTATAGTAAGTATGCCTACTTACTATATTATCTATCCAGCCTCTCTTTTCTTTCTTTTCTTTTCTTTTCTTTTTTTTTTTTTTTTTTTTTGGTTTTTTGGGTCACAAAAACCAGGGGTTTACTCCTGGCTCTACGCTCAGAAATCTCTCCTGGCAGGCTCGGGGAACCATATGGGATGCCGGGATTTGAACCACCGTCTTTCTGCATGCAAGGCAAACATCTTACCTCCATGCTATCTCTCCAGCCCCTCTATCCAGCCTCTTAAAGCATTATAAGGCCTGCACTATTTAGTATAAATTCCCACTTCTTTCTTTTCTTTTCTTTTCTTTTTTTCTTTCTTTCTTTTTTTTTTTTTTTTTTTAGGTCACACTCAGCAGCGCTCAGGGGACTCCTGGCTCTATGCTCAGAAATCACTCCTGGCAACTTCATGGGACCATATGGGATGCTGGGCTCAATCCAGATTAGCTGCATTCAAGGCAAATGCCCTACATGCTGTGCTATCTCTCCAGCACCCTCATTTTCTTTTCTTTTTCATTTTTTTTGGGGGGGGGTGGATCACACTCAGCAGCTCTCAGGGGTTATTCCTAGCTCTTTGCTCAGAAGTCGCCCTTAGTAGGCTCCGGGGGACCATATGGGATGCCAGAATTCGAACCTGGGTCTGTCCTGGGTTGGCCGCGTGCAAGGCAAATGCCTACTGCTGTGCTATAGCTCCAGGCCCCTCATTTTCTTTTTTATTAAGTAAAATTTTATTTATACTAAAAAAGAAAATATTGGCTATATATGCATATTCTTTTTTTCTAAGTTTCTGGTTTTGTTTATTTGGGGGCAACCATGGAGGTACACAGTGCTTATTCCTGGCTCTATAATTAGGATAATGCCAGAGAACTGTATGAAGTTCTGGGAATTGAACCAGGTTGGGTTCATACAAGGCAAGTGCCCGACTCACTGTACTATAACTATTTAAGGGGCCAGAAAAACAGTAGAAAAGACAGAGCATTTTCCTTGAATGTTGTTGACACAGGTTTAGTTCCCTGGCATCCTATATGGTCTCCTAACCACAGCCAGGAGTGATTTCTGAGTGCAGAGCCAGGAGTAAGTCCAGAGTACCAAGTATGGTCCAAAAACAAGAAAGAAAAAAAACTTAATAAACAACAATGATCTAGGAATGATTTTTATTTTTAACTCTATGCTTGAAGCAGGTTAAATATATAACAGATTAAAAGCATTCGCTTTTGTACTAAAAGAACAAAGTTACCACTTTCAAGATATATATATATATATATATATGTGTGTGTATATATATATAAATATATATATATATATCTTAAATGGCTCCTGGCAGGCTCGGGGGACCATATGGGAATGCTGGGATTCGAACCACCATCCTTCAGCGTCTAAAGAAAGCACCCTACCACTGCAATATCTCTCTGGCCCCTTAAGCTATAATTTATGGCAAATTGTTTAGTCCTGTATATATTTATTAAACAATATTATTTACTATTAGCCTAAAATTTATTTTCAGGATTATATCAAACTCCAGGAAACTATATAAATAAAACAGAGATCTTGCTCCCAGTGGATTTCTGACAGAAAAGCCTGGATCTCCTGGATCACCCCTTTCCAATAATCCCCTGGGATAAAGTAGATACAGCACATTGATCAAAATTTGATTCTTCTCGGGCATTCCAGCTAGTGAACACTGCAGTCTGTATTTTGCTTAGGTATTTACCTAAGAGCTAAACCAGAACTAAGTTATCACAAGAATTGCCCAACATATCCAGCTCGTCAACTGCTTGTTGACACCTGCGTCAACACCAGATAGAAGCAATGATTGCAGCTCTCCAGCTCCACCCCTCCACACACCCCCTCCACACCCTCCATGGAATCACTAATCACAGGACTGCCAGATGGGATGGATAACTGAGTCATGGAGCCTTATTTCCTTGCCTTCAAATTTTGCTTACAGCAACTGTGTTTTGTATCCTTTTTTTAACCCTCCCTAAATATAAAGTCATATCTTAATCTCTCTAACTACTAGAAAGGTGTGTTTTTAATCTTAAGAAGAGAAATTAATCTATGCTGTAGGGTTGGACAAAACACTTTTAAATTTTTCCTTCCTTTTCTCCCTTCTTTTCTCTTCCTTTTTCCCTCCCTTGTTTCCTCTCTTCCCATCTCCCTTCCTCCCTCTGTCCACTTTTCTCCTTTCCTTTATTTCTCTTCCTTTTCTCTCCCTTGATCTCTTTCTTCCCCTCCCCCTCCCTTTTTCTCCCTTCCTTTCTTCCCCTTTCCTTCCATCCTTCCTTCCTTTCCTCTACTTCCATTCTCTCTCTTTTCAGGACAGCCTCCTTTTTCAGGAGTGTTTGGAGGAACTTCCAGGGTTGCATCAGCAATGCCTAAGGGACTTTGTATTGCCAGAATTCAAAGCAGGTCTGACCACATATAAGGCCTGTGCCTTAACTTCTGTATGATCTCTTCAGCCTCCAAAATTGTATTTTCTTTCTTTTTTGGTTTCTGGACCACACCCAGCAGTGCTCAGGGGTTACTCCTGGCTCTGCACTCAGAAATTGCTCCTGGCAGGCTCAGGGGACCTGAGGATTCTGGGGAATAGAATGGGTTGGCCATGTGCAAGGCAAATGGCCTACCGGCAGTGTTACCCTCTGGCCCCAAAAGTTGAATTTTAGAAGCATGTATCCCATATACGTTATAGTCTGCATTTCTACCAGTTTGTAACTCATTTCATCTAGTTTATAAATGGTTTTAACAAATGCTTAATCATTGTCTTGTTCTCTCCCCACATGCATTTCCGCTCACATCTCTGTTTGAAATCAGAAGGTTAAAGGACATGTTGTCCTAAGTACTGAAATCCTGTGTTTGTCTACTGGTGGAGCATATTTGAAGCAGGTACTGCTTTCCTGCTAACTGTTTCAGCCTTGACCCACAGGACAACTGCTACCTTCATCACAGCGGGGGTGGGGGAGGACAGCGCAGTGATGCAGTGGTGATGTAGTTCTTCTGACATTTATATTCTTCCCTGGATTCAGACTACCTAACAAGACTGTCAGCTAGTGGCTAGGGGAAGCTCCAAGCAGTGGTCCTCAAACTATGGCCCGCGGGCCACATATTGTATTTGTATCTGTTCTGTTTCTTCATTGCAAAATAAGATATATGCAGTGTGCATAAGAATTCGTTCATAAGTTTTGTTTTTACTATAGTCAGACCTCCAATGGTCTGAGGGACAGTGAACTGGCCCCCTGTTTAAAAAGTTTGAGGACCCCTGCTCCAAAGGAATTTCATACACTAATGACAAACAATGTTAGGAAGATAACTTAAAATGCAAAATAAAAGGGAAGAAGTCATGACATGTAGATCAGAGTTGTTCTCCCTCCACCATTCAATTCTACAACTAACTAATATTACAGCTTCATGAAAGACATTTAAACTAAACAAATTTCTACTTATATTTGTGCACAGTAAAAATCACTGACTGGGCCATTCCAATAGTCGCTCTAAATCTTCCTTCCTTTCGTTCTTCCTTCCTTCCTTCCTTCCTTCCTTCCTTCCTTCCTTCCTTCCTTTCTTTTTCTTTCTTTTCTCTTTCTTTCTTCCTTTTTTCCTTCTTTCTTCTTCCTTCTTCCTTCTTCCTTTCTTCCTTCCTTTCTTCCTTCCTTCTTCCTTTCTTCCTTCCTTCCTTCTTTTCTTCCTTCCTTCCTTCTTTTCTTTCTTTCTTTCTTTCTTTTTCTCTTTCTTTCTTTCTTTCTTTCTTTCTTTCTCTCTCTTTCTTTCTCTCTCTCTTTCTCTCTCTTTCTTTCTTTCTTTCTTTCTTTCTTTCTTTCTTTCTTTCTTTCTTTCTCTCTCTTTCTTTCTTTCTCTATCTCTTTCTTTCTTTCTTTCTTTCTTTCTTTCTTTCTTTCTTTCTTTCTTTCTTTCTTTCTTTCTTTCTTTCTTTCTTTCTTTCTTTCTTTCTTTCTTTTGTTTTAGGGTCACACCCAGCTGCACTCAGGGGTTACTCCTGGCTCTATGCTCAGAAATCACTCCTGGCAGGCTCAGGGGACTATATGGGTTGCCAGGATTCAAGCCACCTCCTTCTCCATGCAAGGCAAATGCCCAACCTCCATGCTATCTCTCTGGCCTCCTCTAAGGATTTCTTTCCATGACTCTATGACAAGATAACAGACAGTATGGCTGCTCCAATAGACAGGAATAATACTGAATACATTAATTCACAAATCCTATGTCCTCCACTGTCCTGTTAGGCCTCATGTTGTCACTTGTCTCATTCTGTAACACATTGAGCTGAGGCAATAATAGAACCACAGTATAAAGACAATCTTTTTTTTTTTTTCTTTTGGTTTTTGGGCCACACCCAGTGGTGCTCAGGAGTTACTCCTGGCTGTCTGCTCAGAAATAGCTCCTGGCAGGCACAGGGGACCATATGGGACACCGGGATTCGAACCAACCACCTTTGGTCCTGGATCGGCTGCTTGCAAGGCAAACGCCGCTGTGCTATCTCTCCGGGCCCTAAAGACAATCTTAAGAATTTATTTATTTATTTATTTATTTATTTATTTATTTATTTTTGGTTTTTGGGTCACACCAGGCAGTGCTCAGGGGTTATTCCTGGCTCCAGGCTCAGAAATTGCTCCTGGCAGGCACGGGGGACCATATGGGACGCCGGGATTCGAACCGATGACCTCCTGCATGAAAGGCAAACACTTTACCTCCATGCTATCTCTCCGGCCCAATCTTAAGAATTTATATAATCCAAGCTTGGAAATAGCCACTTCTCTGTTGCTGTAGGTACATACTTATTTGTAAGTGTTGAAAAGATTGTAGATTTCCTTTATTATTTGTGAAGTTCTATGAGTATATGAACATGAGGAAAATATGTGTAGAGTTTTTCTTTTTTAATAATTAAGTCTTTTTTCTTTTTTTAATGATCATGATCTTCATAATCAATAATCATTTGGAGACTGACCTGGTTCACTTCTCAGTACGATGTATGATCTTCCTGAGGAATAACCACTGAGTACAGAAATAGGAATAAGCCCTGAGCATTACTGGTTGTGGACCAAAAATAACACCCTCCCCCCCTCCCAAAAAAAAAGACTAACTACCCTATCATAATTTTTTTTTTTTTTTTGGTTTTTGGGTCACACCCAGCGAAGCTTAGGGGTTACTCCTGGGTCTGTGCTCAGAAGTCACTCCTGGCAGGCATGGGGGACCACATGGGAAGCCAGGATTCAAACCACCATCTGTTCGAATCTGCTGCATGCAAGGCAAAAACCCTACCACTGTGCTATCTCTCTGAACTCACCAAGAATAATTTTTAAGTAATAAAATAATGTTTTGAGTTTTCTTGTGGGGGAGGTCACCCAGTGATGTTCCGGAATTACTCCTGGCTGTGCACTCAGGAATTACTCCTGGTGATGCTTAAGGAACCATATAGGATGCAGGGGCTTGAACCCAAGTCAGATGAGTACAAAGCAAACACCATAACTTCTGTTATGCTGTTATGCTGTTATTGTTTTGACCCATAAAAATTATTTCAATAAATTATTCAGTACAGATAACTAAAGAAAAAAACCTGGAAAATCCCAATAAAACTTTTAGACTCTTAGTTTTTATTAACTATGTTGATTACTAGAGAGAAAGAAAGTGTGGAGGGAGAGGTGGATTTTCTTGGTGTTGATGGTGTTGTGCATGTAAACATTTTAATGGGATTATTATGTTACTGACCCTACCCTGATCGGTGATTGTGCCCTACCCTAGGGTGTGACCTGGCATCTGCTCCCACCCTAGGGTGGTACCTGATCCCACCATTGGGTGGTACCTGATTCTGGGGCATAAAAGCAAGGGTCTGTGGAAGGCAAGAGGCTTTTTGTCTTGGACCTATTCTTAGGCCTTTTGGCTTCGGCCTCTTCACGGAATAAAGAGCTGTTTTCTTCGGAAGCCTGACTGCCTGTTGGCTTTCTTCCCACCGCATTCACTTCAGAACCGCCGACTGAACAGGGTAACAGACATGTGGTCCGAGCTGGAAAAGAAAGGCCTCATCCTCCATCCCTCCATCAGTCAACCTCTTCAGGGACTGACTTGCAACAGATGGTATTGGAACATAGTAGATATAATAAATTATACATGCCTAGAGATATATTTCCCATGAAATTTTATATCATTTTAAGTTATGATAAACCTAGAAAAGGAAGAAAAATATATAATTCAATAAATTTGATATTAATAATTATCTTGAAATTATCCCTATTATCAATGAGCATATTCATCACTCAAGGCATTTTTTTGACCTTGCTTTTATCATTCAACAGAAATATTTTGAGAATTATACAAGTTATTGCGTGTATCAATAATTATTTTGTTATGGTGACATGGTATTCTACTTTATGAGTATACCACCATTTGTATACTCCCTTACTTGTTGATAGATATTTAAATTATTTCCATGTTTGAGATCCAAGTCAGATATTTTCTTTTTCTTTTTCTTTTTTTTGTTTTTGGGCTACACCTGGCAGTGTTCAGGGGTTACTCCTGGCTCCGCTCTCAGAAACCATTCCTGGCAGGCTCGGGGACCGTATGGGATGCTGGGGATTGAACCTGGGTCTGTCCTGGGTTAGCCACATGCAAGGCAAATGCCCTATTGCTATGCTATCTCTCCGGCCCCAGGTCTTTTCTTTTCTTTTTTTTTTTTTTTTTTTTTTTTTGTGGTTTTTATTCCTGGCTCCAGGCTCAGAAATTGCTCCTGGCAGGCACGGGGGACCATATGGGGCACCGGGATTCGAACCTATGACCTCCTGCATGAAAGGCAAACGCCTTACCTCCATGCTATCTCTCCGGCCCCCTTTTCTTTTGTTTTTGAGGGGTCAAGTGTAGGACCTCATAAATGCAAGGCATATGCTCTATTGTTTAACTACATCCACCCAGTCTTAGATTTTAACTGAACTTTTGAGACAACAGAAAAATCCTACTTAATATCTGTCTCCTGTCATAGCAGTAGCACTTAGAAAAGCCAAGCATGTCTGTTTTTTTTAAAAGACACCAGTCTTTATAAACTCTGACATGAGAACTTCTCAGGCTGATTTTAGCCTGAGAACCATTCCTCAGTTGAACAAAGTGGAATTTTATCTGAAGCAGAGCCAGTTATTAAATTTTTGAGTAAAGTAGTAACCTCACTATCTGAACCTTAGGTATTGAAATTTACCTTAGTAAGTTGATAACTTTCTACTTCATGTTGCTTATTTATTATTAGAAAGGATGCACATCATTAAACTTCAAAGGAATTTAGCAGTCCTTAATGCAGAAATTAAAGCCTGACTTTTGAGATTCTATCCCCTACTACCACCACACACACAAAACTGCTATTTTACTTAAATAATTTGATTTTACTCCAATTTTGTTACAAGAACTATATTGAGTTTTAAACTCCGAGTCTCCCTCAGCAGAAATCACCTTTAAGCATTAACTTGGGATTGTGAATTCAATAAGCTCTAATCATTGCCATATATTTCAGAAATTAGAATTAAGAGTTTAGTCAGACAGGTATAATTATTTTTGCCACAAATAAAAAATAATCTTTCCAGGGGCCTGAGTGGTGGTGCAGCGGTAAGGCATTTGCCTTGCAGTGTCTGACCTAGGACAGACCACGGTTCAATCCCTCAGCATCCCATATGGTCCTCCAAGCCAGGAGTGATTTTTGAGCGCATAGCCAGGAGTAACCCCTGAGCATCACCGGGTGTGCTGCCCCCCCAAAAAAAAAGTCTTTCCATATATTTGGGCTAAAGAGAGAATCACCTTAACTAACTAAAGACTCAAAGCTAAAAAGAATTCTTTATAAATAATCATTTTGGGGCCAGAGAGATAGCATAGAGGTAGAGCGTTTGCCTTCCATGCAGAAGGACGGTGGTTGGAATCCCGGCATCCATATGGTCCCTCGAACCTTCCAGAAGCGATTTCTGAGCGTAGAACCAGGAGGAAACCCTGAGTGATGCGGGTGTGACCAAAAAATAAATAAATAAATAAATAAATAAATAAATAAATAAATAAATAAATAAAACCGGAGTAGGACGTTTGCCTTGCATGCAGCTGATCCAGGATGGACAGTGGTTCGAATTCCAGCATCCTATATGGTCCCCTGTGCCTGCCAGGAGTGATTTCTGAGCACAGAGCCAGGTGTGACCCAAAACAAAACAAAACAAAACAAAAAACCCAAAAAACAAAAAATGTTTTGTGGGTGTGTGTGTGGGTGTGTGTGTGTGTGTGTGTGTTTTAATTTTTGGGCCACACCTGATGATCCTCAGGGATTGCTTTTGGCTCTGTGCTCAGAATCACTTTTGGCAAGACTTGGGGAACCATATGGGATAACAGCGTTCATTAAACCCAGGTTGACTGCATGCAAAGCAAATACCCTACCCACTGTACTATCTCTCTGGCCCTATAGTTTTATATGTAAACAATGAAGTGAATAACTTAGTGAATAACTTAAGTGAATAACTTAGTGTTTTATATAACATTACTTTTATATTATATTTAAGGAACATACTATTAGCCAACTAGTAATTCACATAGTACCAGCCTTCAAATGTCAACAGTGGCACTTCAGGGTTTTTTCTTGCCCCAGAAAATTTGCTGTACTTGAGCAAAAAACAGACCAGACAAACCAGACAGTGATAATACAGAGGGTAAGGCACATGCCTAGTACACAGCTGACCTGGTTTATCTTCATAACAACATGGGGTTTTTTTTTGGGGGGGGGGGTACTTCCAGCAGTGATAGCCCTGAACACCACTAGGTGTGACTCCAAATCAGTCAAATAAAAAGATATGCTGAGTAATAACTCTCCTTGGAACAGCTGTGATTGAAAAGAGTTGGTGTTCTGATATCTCAGCATTCTGTCCTTATCAGTAAGGAGGCTCTTCCTCCACATGGTTTTCTTTATTTCTCTCAGCAGAATTAATTTCCAATGTTGTATACAAACACTCATGCTGGCGTATCTAATCTAACATAACATCCCCTATAATGATTGGCTACACAGAGGGGAGGTGGTTGGTAATGGGAGAGTGGAAACATGACTTAACTTCACAGTATGTCCACAGAAACACTAAGTAGAATTTTATTTTTTACCTGTGGTACCTTACTAAGGTACCAGTTCCTATGGGTATAGAATAAAAATTGACTATAATTTGGAGCATGTGAATCTCATTGCAAAGCAAGTCAGTTCAGAAAAATCAAATGGAAGTTACCTGAAAATATCTCAGGTAAAATAGCTGGGTACAGGTGTGATAATTCCATTTATGTTCCATTTTAATGTAATTTAGCACTTAGCTTGCCATGAAGACCACATGTAAAATATATAGGTTTGGGTTGGAGAGATAGTACAGAGGTTAAAGCACTTGCCTTACACTTGGCTGATACTGGTTCAATCCTGGGATTGAATCCCGGACAGTTTATAATCCCCCAGGTACCATCAGGAATGAGCAGCGTTAGGAGTTAAGTCCTGAATTATCGTGGCCCAAAAACCTAAAAGTTAAAAATAAAGCATATAGGTTAAGAAGTGATTTGAAAAATCTCTCCTTACCCTCACTCACATTGTTAAGAGGTAAGACAAGAGGTTCTGGCTCCTAGGAAGGAGAGAAAGTCTTTCTTCAGGGGACAGAGTAAGAGATCCATGGAACTTTAAATCACATCACTGTCTCTTCCTATTTTAAGTTTCTTATTCCAGATGATCAATAAGCAAGAGGCCCCATAACACAGGGTGCAGGGTCCCTTCTCCAAGCAGAGTTCCTACTTCCAAATACCCATAGGGAAGAATATTGCTCTGCATTACTCACAGAGACTTCTTTTTTTCTTTTTATCATCAAAGGGTAAAATTAATGAGGTCTCAGGAAAAAGTGTTGATAGAATCTATATATATAACTGTTCCATTTCCCACTCTCCCAGTAAATTAATATACATCATTCAATGTTTCTCAAATCATGATTTTTAGGAGGTAGGAGAGGAGATGATAAAATGTTGAATGCCAACTTTTTCTACATAGACTGATACCTCTGTAGCACTTTCAGAAAGTGGGGGGTGGGGGATAGAAGAACAGCATATTTCCACTTTCTACATAAACTATAGCAGCAGCCCAATGCCATCCCTTACACCTTCTGACAGAAACAGTCCAGCTATGTGACTTCACCTTATCAAACTTCCATGCCACCAAATTTGTTTTAGATTTATAAATCCTGGACTGCATGTGGCCACACAATATTTTATATGTGTCAGCTCAGTTGTATCACAGGAATCTTATGGGAAAGTTACATATTACAGTAATTAATCAAACTCAGAAGGCTCAACTAGCACCAACCACAACCCAGTAAATTCTTTGACACTGGCTTTAGTAATATCCTGGAGAGATATAACAGTCATATCAAATTGACCTGTGTTGATCTAAGTTTTGATAATTCCATTTGTGTTTGTGTTATAACAAGCAATATAAAGTTAACTTGTTTGTACCTGCATGAAGGCAGGCTATGATGGTGGGTGAGAGATCGGGATCGCTGGTGAAGGGAAGTGGTGGTGGGATTGATATTTGAAAAACCATTTAATGCCAAATGACTATAATATGAACAAATTGGTAAATTAGTATTCTAATAAAAATTAGAAAAACTAAAAAGAAAAATCAAGGGTTAAATAAACTTCTTTATTTTAAATAAAGTCTAATACTTTTTGAGTTTTTTTGTTTTGTTTTGTTTTTTTGGCCTCGTTGGTGGCACTCAAGGTTACTCCTGGCTCTGCACTCAGAAATCACTCCTGGCAAGTTCAGGGGACCATATGGGATGCTGGGGATCGAACCTGGGTCAGTTCTGGGTTGACTGCATGCAAGACAAACGCCTTACCACTGTGCTATCACTCCAGTCCCCTAAAGTCTAATTCTTTTTTTTTTTTTTTTTTGGGGTTTTTGGGTCACACCCGGCAGCACTCAGGGGTTACTCCTGGCTCTATGCTCAGAAATTGCTCCTGGCAGGCTCTGGGGACCATATGGGATGCCGGGATTCCAACCACGGTCCTTCAGCATGCAAGGCAAATGCCTTACCTCCATGTTATCTCTCCAGCCCCCTAAAGTTAATTCTTAAAGAACAGAAATTAGTCCGTTTGTTTTCAAATGTAAAATACCATATGAAGGGCCCGGAGAGATAGCACAGCGGCGTTTGCCTTACAAGCAGCCGATACAGGACCAAAGGTGGTTGGTTTGAATCCCGGTGTCCCATATGGTCCCCCGTGCCTGCCAGGAGCTATTTCTGAGCAGACAGCCAGGAGTAACCTCTGAGCAAAGCCGGTGTGGCCCACAAAACAAAACAAAACAAAACAAAACAAAACAAAACAAAAATACCATATGAAGGTATGATATAAGGTCATAAATTAGGTTCCCAGTGTTGCAAGTCAGCCCCTGAAGAGGTTGATTGATGGAGGGATGGAGGATGAGGTCTTTTCCCTCCAGCTCGGAGCACGCATCTGCCACCCTGTTCAGCCGGCGGTCCTGAGGTGAAGCGGTGGGTAAAAGGCTAGCAGATAGTCAGGCTTGTGAAAATATTAGCTTTATTCGGAGGACAAGACTGAAGCCCAAAGCCTCAGCATCAGTTCCAGCCAAAAGCCTCTCGCCTTCCACAGACCCCTGTTTTTATCCCCCAGAATCAGGTACCACCCAATGGTGGGATCAGATACCACCCAATGGTGGAAGCAGAATCAGGTGCCACACTAGGGTGGGGGCAGAATGCCGGGTCACACCCTAGGGTAGGGCACAATACCGATCAGGGTAGGGTCAGTAACATAATAATCCCAAAAATACTTACATACACAACACCCAGCATACATGTGCGCATGCACACACACACACACACACACACACACCAGCAGTATGTAGTACTAGTATGTCCCTCCTCCCTCTCGTTCTCCTTCTCCCCCTTTTCTTCCTCCTCTTCTTTCATACCCAACAATGCTCAGGGGTCAACACTGGCTCTACACTCCGTAATTACTCCTGGTGGTGCTCAAGGGACTATATGGGATATAAGGGATCAAATCTGGATTGGCCCCGTGCAAGACAAACACCTTACCTTCTGTACTATCTCGCCAGTCCCCAATTAATTAATACTCAAATCCTCAGCAAGGCTGTGTGTTTTTTTCTTTAAGACTGTAAAATTGTGGGCCGGGCGGTGGCGCTGGAGGTAAGGTGCCTGCCTTGCCTGCGCTAGCCTAGGACGGACCCCGGCGTCCCATATGGTCCCCCAAGAAGCCAGGAGCAACTTCTGAGCGCATAGCCAGGAGTAACCCCTGAGCGTCACAGGGTGTGGCCCAAAAACCAAAAAAAAAAAAAAAAAAAAAAGACTGTAAAATTGCATTCATGCTGCATAACCCTAGGGATTTTCCATTTATTCCACATGAATGAACACCTTTTGGGAATGTTGACTTATGTAGGGCACAACTGGCTAGAACTTATGACTCCTCAACATGCAGTGGTAACATGAATTTCTATATTCTTAGATATTACTGCCAAACCTTCCTAAAATAATATGGAACATCCAATTAAATTCAGCATATTTTCAAAAATGTTCGTGAATATACAGACATATACTCTCACACACATATATACACACATATAGGAATGTTGAATTATGAATATTGAAACTACTTTATTTCATGCATTTTTCAATGTCCTAAGATGCTTAACCTAATGCTGGAATGTACTCATTGAACCACATTTTAAACCAGTATTCTCTATATGTGCCTCAGTGTCAAATTATGAACAATGTTGGAACTAGATAAAGGGACACTGTCAAATTCAATTTAGCCAAGATTACTGCATCAACAAGATTTAAAAGACCTATTCCTATAATTCTTAGACAAGGATTAGAATATGCAGAGTTAAAAAGATTAGTTTTCTGATGACCAGACATAATCTTATTGCTAATGCACTCTTTGTGTAGTTTCCCACACGAACAAGTGGAGTTTCTCATGGAATGATGCTTATTTGACTTTTTGAAAAAAATTTATGCTGAACTTTGCTTTTTTTTTTTTTTTTTTTTTTTTTAGTCAACAAAATAAAACCATACCTTAAAATGGGCTACTTTGCAGAAAATTAAATACAAGTAAGCCTCAGGTGACTGTTTAATTTAAAAGTAATTTTTATAAGCGATGTAAATGGACAAGATTATATGAGTATACTTTAGAGCAGGGGTCTCAAACTCAATTTACCTGGGGGTCACAGGAGGCAAAGTCAGGGTGATCCTTGAGTGCAAAGTCAGTAGTAAGCTTTGAACATTGGGGGGTGTGACCCAAACAACTAAAACAAAACAAAACAAAACCAAAAAAGATTCCTCTAGGGCAGGGCCACAAAATGTTGTACGGAGGGCCACCGCAAACAGCCTGCGGGCGACGAGTTTGAGACCCCTACGAGTATATATTGAAAATGTGCAGCCCTGAGACCTGATTCCCTATGTATTTGTGTATGATATGTCTGGAATTTGAATACTATCTTAGCTTTCTGACAGCCCTTCCACCAATCACTCCAATATTGTCTGAGGTGCCCAACTTGCTTCCACTGTTGGTGCTAGCTACCTGGCCTAAGTGGCTGTCATCTCAGCACTAGCATTGAGTAGCCAGAGGGATTTACTTCCCCTGAGAATTTAGATGCATTTAACAACAAATTTCAACATAATTTTGTATGCTTTTTATGATAATCCCATTTTGGAATAGGCCATATGGCTGAAAGTTTAAAATGAAAAATGTGGGGGCCAGAGAGATAGCATGGAGGTAGGGCGTATGCCTTCCATACAGAAGGACAGTGGTTCGAATCCCGCCATCCCATATGGTCCCCCGAGCCTGCCAGGAACGATTTCTGAGCATAGAGCCAGGAGTAAGCCCTGAGCGCTGCTGGGTGTGACCATAAATAAATAAATAAATAAATAAATAAATAAATAAATAAATAAATAAATAAATAAATAAAATGAAAAAATGTAATGTCAAGATATTCGTGTTCTATTGCTCTCCTGATACTTAATTGTGCACTGTTTTTCTGAGTGGCAAGAATGCAAGAAAGGTGGGTATAGGCATACGGGAAAATAACATGACCAAGAGCCTGACATCCTTTTTACCAGTGAAGGTCACAGGTCAGACCTGAAGTTGTATGACACATATTACAGGCACATGGAAGGAAGCATTGAAGATGGAACCATTGTTGAAGAACCTTTGGACAGGTCAATCTAGCTAAAAAGAGTTGGCTTATTTGCTCATTTATGTGTTTCAATTTAATATAAAATATAATAGAACATAACATAATTTGTGCTTATGATTTTAAAAAATGATAAATAAGAATGATTAAAATATTTATCACTGCACAAATAGGCATTCCCTGAGGCCCAAGAGATAGTATAGCATGTAAGGCATTTGCCTTGCATGTGGCCTACCCAGTTTTAATCCCAGCATCTCATAGGGTTTACCTAGTACCAGGATTGATTCCTGAATAAAGAGTTAGGAGTAAGCCCTGAATCCTACCAGGTATGACCTCAAAACAAAAACAAACAAAGAAAACAGAAATAATCAGTCTCTGATCCCATGAATTCCTAAATGACTCCAAAGCAGAAAGTTTGTATAAAGAATATGAAAGAAAAAAAAAAGGATAGGGGCCGAAGAAATAGCACAGAGGTAAGGCGTTTGCCTTGTATGCAGAAGGATGGTGGTTTGAATCCCGGCATCCCTTATGGTCCCCAGTGCCTGCCAGGGGCGATTTCTGAGTGTAGAGCCAGGAGTAATCCCTGAGCGCTGCTGGGTGTGACCCCCAAAAAAAATCAAAAAAGAAAAAAATAAGGATAGAGTCCACAGTATGCATGGTGTTGGCCCGGTTGTATACATCAGTTTCTTTTACTTTCTTTTCTTTTCTTTTTGGTTTTTGGGCCACACCCTCTGATGCTCAGGGATTACTCCTGGCTATGCAATCAGAAATCGCTCCTGGGGAGGGGAGTCGGGGAAAAAAAAAGAAAGAAATTGCTCCTGGCTTGGGGAACCATATGGGTCACCAGGGGATCAAACCACAGTCCATCCTAGGTTAGCGCTTAAAAGGCAAACACCTTACCACTTGCACCACCACTACAGCCCCGGTATACATCAATTTCTGCTTGATTTAAATACTAATAGGGGTGCATAAGTTACTTCGTTTAGGTTGCTGACATAGCATCCAAGGCAAGAACTGGTCCATCTTGGTCTAGAATTTTAATATTCCATAAGTAAGTGTTCTATTTATTTAAAATTATATTCAGAACTGAACTTTTTTTTTTTTTTTTTTTGGTTTTTGGGCCACACCCGGTAATGCTCAGGAGTTACTCCTGGCTATGTGCTCAGAAGTTTCTCCTGGCTTGGGGGACCATATGGGACACCGGGGATCGAACCACGGTCCGTCCAAGGCTAGCGCAGGCAAGGCAGGCACCTTACCTTTAGCGCCACCGCCCGGCCCCCAGAACTGAACTTTGATCAAACGTAAAACTTTACTTAGTGACTTATTCACAGAATTTTCTTTTTCATTTTCTTCTTTTTGTAATATATATTTAAACACTGTGATTACAAACATGACTGTTGGGTTTCAGTCACAAAAAGAACACCCCCTTTTCACCAGTGCAACATTCCCACCACCAGTGACTCCCATCTCTCTCCTTCCATACTCCCTGCCTGTATTCGAGACAGGCATTCTACTTCTCTCACTTATCAACATTGTCATGTTAGTTGTTACTGTATTATTTCTCTAATTGCTCTTACCCCGCTTGGTGGTGAGCTTCATATTGTGAGCCAGTCCTTCCTCATCTCTGGGCATTATTACAATAATGTCTCACTTAGATAAGTGAAACTATTCTCTCTCCCTCCCTGGCTTCTTACACTCAGCATAACAATTTCCATGTCCATCCATGCATAGGAAAATTTTATGACTTCATCTCTCCTGACGGCTACATAATATTCCATTGTGTTTATGTACCACAGTTTCTTTAGCCATTCATCTGTTGAAGGGAATCTTGGTTGTTTCCAGAGTCTGGCTATTGTAAATAGTGCTGTGATGAATATAGGTGTGACGAAGTGATTTTTGTATTGCATTTTTGTGTTCTTAGGGCATATCCTTAGGAGTGATATAGCTGGATCACATGGGAGCTCACTTTCCAGTTTTTTGAGGAATCTCCATATTGTTTTCCAAAATGGTTGGACTAGGTGACATTCCCATTAGCAGTGAATGAGAGTTTCTTTCTCCCCACATCCCTGCCAGCACTGATTGTTCTTGTTCTTTGTGATGTGTGTCAGTCTCTGTCGCTTGAGATGGTACCTTGTTGTTTTGATTTGCATCTCCCTGATAATAAGTGGAACATTTTGCCATATGCCTTTAGGCCACTTGTATTTCTTTATTGGAAATTGTCAATTCACAAAATTTTCACTTGTGTACCTACTTTCTAACTTTAGGAAAAATTAAAGTACCATATTATTCATACCATAAGACACAGGTTCCCCCGCTCCCCCCAAAGATGGGGGGAAATGTCTGTGTGTCTTATGGAGAGAATGCTTCTTGGAACTGAAGCCTGAGTGCAGGGGAGGAGAACATATACTAACCACTTGACATCTGTAGTGTTATGCCCCCTTTACTGCATAGACATATCACATAGTATGAGTGATTAGGTTAATGTACTTTCACCATCATATATAGAGCTTTTGTTTAGGACTATTTGATCACTGCTGCAACTTTTATTTATTCTTATATTAATGAAAAAGTATTTAAAATGATTTTTTATTTTCTGATGTAAAAAAATAGGTAAATGTGTTTAACCAGCTGTGGACCCGTGTATTGTAAATATACTTTGGCCTTGTAGGCTGGTTATTCCCAGCCTCCATCTCCTGATGGTGTCTTGTGGTGCACTATTTGCTTTAGAATATTTTTTTCTTGTTTTCCTTGTCTAAAAATTATATGGAACTTATAGTCAGGTGTGTTTTATACAGCAAAAAGATACATTCCTTCTTTTTTTACTGAACACCGCTTTACTTATTTATTTATTGGTTTTTGGGTCACTTCCAGCAGCGCTCAGGGTTTTTCCTGGCTCTTCCCTTAGAAATCTCTCATGGAAAGCTCAGGGGATCTTATGGGGTGCTGGGAATTGAACTGGGATCAGTTCTTGGTTGACCGCATGCAAGGCAAATGCCCTGCTGCTGTGCTATCACTCCGGCCTCCTAACATCACTTTATTTTATTTTATTTTTTTAAATATAATTTTTATTTTGATCATAGTGGCTTACATATTGTTGACAATAATATTTTAGGTACATATTTACATAAAATCAGGGGGGATTCCCATCACCAAATTGTCCTCCCTACACCTCCGTTTTTGTCCTACCTCCCATATCCTCTTCCCTCTTCCCTCTTCCCTCTTCCTCAGGGTTGCTAGAATATGTGGTCTCCTCTGTATCTAGCCTACTACTTAGTAGTCTTGCATCTGTTTGGTCCTGGTAACATCACTTTATTAATTGAACAAGGAAGCTATTAGACTGATGTGGTTTTAATATCATTGCAGCCTTTGCCAACAACCCAGATCTAAGTATGTAGATGACTCAAAATTTATTTATTTATTTATATTTTATAATATCTTTATTTAAACACCATGATTACAAACATGACTATAATTGGGTTTCAGTCACAAAAAGAACATTATAAAATCTTAGTACTTAAGACCACCAATAGTGAACAGTCACTTGGACTCTGATTCAAAATTCAAAATTTTCCTTTCTTGCTCCCATTCTTTCTACACAGAGATAAGTTACTCCAAGGTTCAGGCAGCAGCAATGATTTACACTTGCAAGTTGATGATGATCTAATAAAACAGATGTTGCCTCTAATAAACTTCAATAAAGTTTACTAGGCCTTCATTTCTTTGAACAGTTTGTAATCATCTCTCTCCCTCTCTCTGTTGAGTTTAATCATCTCTTCCTTAGTATTAAGGTAAATCAAAATAAAAACTGAAGCTGAATGGGAATGCTTCTGCATCAGAACAAATCTTTCTTTCTCATTCCATACAAAAGAACACAGGGAAGTTTTTATTAAGGTTTATGGAGAAAATACTCCATTTTCACCTGAAGAATGAGATCTGACCTAAAAGTGGAGTAGGGCATGCGTCAGAAGAAAGCAACAGTTTGAATTCCTTTATGCAACTGAGAGAGAGCCCTGTGGGTTTGTTTATTCACAGCTGCCAACTAATTAAGACAGTACTGACTTAAAAAAGACTAATGTATAGACTGGACTACATCCCATTCACAGACTATCCTGTCTAGAACCCCCCAAAAAAGGGAGGAAATAAAACATTATAAAGTCTGCTTAACTTGCTGAGAGACATCGATGTCTACACTCCAGACATAAAAGGTAAGCCAGGTGGGAAACTTAAAGTCATCCTCTCTGAAGAAGATTCCCCCCCCCCCCGCCCCCCCACAGGTCTTTAGAACATGTCATCAATTTGATGGCTTGTTAAGAGATACATTTTGTGAGCCTAAATCAGACAGTTCAAGACATCAAAGTCTTGCCCTTCAAGGAACAAATTTGGTTGGGGTGTATCCTCCTCAAGAGGTTAATTTAATCTTAATTATTTGATCTCAAAGAATGAATTTTTTTGTTTGTTTGTTTGTTTTTGTTTTTTTTTTGTTTTTTTTTTTGGGCTACACCCTGTGACGCTCAGGGGTTACTCCTGGCTATGTGCTCAGAAGTTGCTCCTGGCTTCTTGGGGGACCATATGGGACGCCGGGGGATCGAACCGCGGTCTGTCCTAGGCTAGCGCAGGCAAGGCAGGCACCTTACCTCCAGCGCCACCGCCCGGCCCCAAAGAATGAATTTTTATGATGATGCTCGAGAGAAGTTTTTGAAGGTGAGCAACAGTAACACATGAATATTTTGAGACCCAGTTTTGCTTTTTGAAATTCACAGTGCCCTGCAAGAAGTTATTTGCTAAGTGGAACTTGGAATTTAGCCTTTTCTTTTTTTTCAATATAATGCTAGAACATTGAGTGAGTCAGTGATTGTTGATATAACTGGCTTTAGCACTCTAGACCTGAAAGGTTTTAAGTGCGTGTGTGTGTGTGTGTGTGTGTGTGTGTGTGTGTGTGTGTGTGTGTGTGTGTGTGTGTGTGTGTGGTGCATCTGTCTGTCTGTTGTTTGGGAACCACACCTGACTTTACTTTAAAGCTTACTCCTGACTCTGTGCTCAGGGATGGCTCCTTTTGTGGTTCGAAAAACCACTTGTGATGCCAGGGTAGCTACAGGTAAGGCTTACCCACTGCACTATCAGTTTGTCTTAACTCATTATCTTAGAGGTACAAACTGAATTAGTGTTGTGGCTAAGCAGTGAAGTTCATACTTTGAGTATACAAGGAATGCCTTGGGCTTGATCCCTGGCACTGAAAAAGTAAAAGAAAATGTCAGGGCCGGAGCAATAGCACAGCGGTAGGGTGTTTGCCTTGCACATAGCTAACCCAGGATGAACCTAGGTTCGAACCTTGGCATCCCATATGGTCCCCCGAGCCAGGAGTGACTTCTGAGCGCATAGCCAGTTGTAACCCCTGAGCATCACCAAGTGTGGACCACCCCCTCCCCCTCCACAAAGTTCAAATAAATCTATGACTTATAATTTCATGATTGTTGTTTTGTTCTTTTGGAACTTTTTATCTTTTATGAGGGGGATACACAGGTCTTAACTTTACTCTGTATTTGAAACTACTTCTGGCAGTGCTTGGGGGAGTCGTATAGAAAATGAATCTGGTCAGATTCTTGTATGAAAGGCAAGCATCATATCTGTTGTACCATTACTCCGACCTAGAAACTCAGTGTGTTAATCATGTAACCTGTTTACTGCCAATTTTTTTTTTGTGTGTGTGTGTGTGTGGTTTTTGGGTCACACCCGGCAGTGCTCAGGGGATACTCCTGGCTCCATGCTCAGAAATTGCTCCTGACAGTCATGGGGGACCATATGGGACGCGGGGATTCGAACTGATGCCCTTCTGCATGAAAGGCAAATGCCTTACTTCCATGCTATCTCTCTGGCCCCTTTGTTGTTGTTGTTGTTGTTGTTGTGTTGTTGTTGTTGTTGTTTTGTGTGTGTGTGTGTGGAGCTGCCAATATTTGAAATTGAATCTTTGTTTATGAGTATCTCATTTGAGGGGGTCTTCAAAAGAAAGACCTTTAGCTAATAGGCCTTGAAAACAAAATATGAAAATTATGAGGCTAGCGAGATACTACTTGGAACAGGGCTATTCCCTTGTACAGATTTACACTAGTTCAATCCTCAGTATAGCATATAGTACCTATACTACCAGTACCACCAACAAGACTGATTCCTGAGCACAGAGTTAGGAGTGATCCCTCAGTACAAGTGGGTGTATCTCCACTCCTCAATAAACAGAATTAAAAGAGAGTTCAGACCCATAGCACAGTGGGTAAGGCATTTGCCTTGCATGTGGCTCACCTTGATTTGATCTCAACATCCCAATTAGTCCCCTGAGCCTGCCAGGAATGACTTCTGAGCTCAAACCAGGAGTAACCCCTGAGCACTGATGGGTGTGGCCCCCAAACCAAAAACAAACAAAAAAGTACAATAAGAGAAATAGAACTCCAAAGGGATCAAAAGAGGTCTCAGGAGAAAGTGTCAGGGAATTAACAAGATAATTAACTTCTTTTTTTTTTTGTTTTTTTTTTTTGGGCCACACCCGGTAACGCTCAGGGGTTACTCCTGGCTATGTGCTCAGAAGTTGCTCCTGGCTTGGGGGACCATATGGGACACCGGGGGATAGAACCGCGGTCCATCCAAGGCTAGCGCAGGCAAGGCAGGCACCTTACCTTTAGTGCCACCGCCCGGCCCCAAGATAATTAACTTCTAATCACAAATTAAGTCTATTTGTAAGTAGGTTTCTTTCTATTCCCACATTTTGAAACCAAAGTATGTCTACTTGAGCATAAAAAGGTATCTGTCCTGCAGACAGTATCCAGGGACATATTTTTAATTAAAAATGAATAAATTTAATATAAAATTTGTGATCCACACCCCTACCTCTAGGATCTCATTAAACTTAACCAAACTTAACATGACATGTTAAGTCATTTGGAAGGTAAATTGATACAGATTGAGAGAAAGATTAATTTTCTAATAAATAATAAGTGAGGGAATAATAGAAATTTACAACAGCTGGAACATATAAAAGAAAAAAAGAAACAGGGGGGGCGGAGTGGTGGCGCTAGAGGTAAGGCATGTGCCTTGCGAGTGCTAGCCTAGAACAGACCATGGTTCAATCCTCCTGCATCCCATATGGTCCCCCCAAGCCAGGAGCAATTTCTGAGCGCATAGCCAGGAGTAACCTCTGAGTGTCAATGGGTGTAGCCCAAAAACAAAACAAAACAAAAAAGAAGAAAAAAGGAAGGGAGAAAAAAAAGAAGAGAAAGAGGAGGAAAGAAGGAAGAGGAAGAGGAGGAAAGAAGGAAGGAAGGGAGGAAAGAAAAAGGAAGGGAAGAATGGAAAGAAAAAGGAAGGAAGGAATCAGGTAAGGTTTTGGTCTTCAAAAGAAAGACCTTTAGCTAATAGGTGTAGTACAGTGGTTAGGGCATTTGCCTTACAAGTGGCTGAGCTGTCCTGGGTTCGATCTGTGGCACTATATATTATCCCCAAAGTCTACCAGGTCTAATTCCCAAGTAAACCCAGAGTACTGCCAGGTTAGTCCCCAAAACAAAACAACAAAACAAAACACAAAAGATATCTGCTAAGTTTTTAAGCCTAGAGGACCAGGAAAAGAGTAAGAAGTTGAAGCAAGATACCCTAAGACAGGGATGGGTTTGCTTTCCACCTTATCACTTCACATGGTGCACATTTATCTCACATGTGGCACAGCATGGAGCAAGAATGAAAGTTGAGGCCTGGAGCCGGAGAGATAGCACAGCGGCATTTGCCTTGCAAGCAGCCGACCCAGGAACTAAGATGCTTGGTTCAAATCCTGGAGTCCCACATGGTCCCTTGTGGCTGCCAGGAGCTATTTCTGAGTAGATAGCCAGGAGTAACCCCTGAGCACCGCTGGGTTTGGCTCCAAAATAAAAACAAAAAACAAACAAACAAAAAAAAAGTTGAGGTCTGGTAAAGATTCCATCAGATTATAAGAATGCTTCTGGGACTAGAGCAATAGTACAGAGGGTTTGGTTGCTTGAGCATGCAATCAATCTAGGTACTATCTCTGGCATCCTATATGTTCCACCAGATCACCGCCAGGAGAAATTTCTGAGTAGAGCCAGGAATAACCCCTAAACATTGAAAAGGGAGAGGGGGGAAAAGAAAGGGGAGAGAGGGGGAGAGATCTATGAGAGACAGAGAGAGACACAGAGAGAGACAGAGAGACAGAGAGAGAATGGTTCCAAAATTTAATCATTCATGATTTGCTCCTTGACTCCTTGAGGAAATCCATATTTAGCAAGCAGGACAAAGGTTATAAGGAAGACAGGAAGAAAGAAAAGAGATTACAGAAGCCAAGGGAGGATGGAGGAGGAGACAATTTTATGAAAAGTGTAGACAGAAAGAAGGCATATACTGAGGTAGATAAAAACTGAGAAAGGGGGGCCGGGCGGTGGCGCTGGAGGTAAGGTGCCTGCCTTGCCTGCGCTAGCCTAGGATGGACCGCGGTTCGATCCCCCGGCGTCCCATATGGTCCCCCAAGAAGCCAGGAGCAACTTCTGAACGCATAGCCAGGAGTAACCCCTGAGAGTCACAGGGTGTGGCCCAAAAACCAAAAAAAAAAAAAAAAAAAACTGAGAAAGGCCATTGGATGTGATTGGGAAGAGCAAGTTAGAATAGTTGTAAGGTTGAAGGGAAAAGAACGTTCTACATTAACTGAGCTAACTTCTAACCATGCAGTTTTCAACCCTTAGCGCAACAGACTAACTGAAGATGGTTGGATTGGGAAAGAGAACTTTTTTCCAACAGATACAGTCACAGCAGGACTCAAGAAGGAAACAGTCCAGCACAGAGGTGGAGCTCTGGGCAATTCTTGATTAATAGCCAATGTAAAGAAAACCCAGAAAGAAGCCTAGTGACAGGATTTAGGAAAATGAATAAGAAGAGCAATACAGAACTGAAACACATTTTAAAAACTAAAAGCAAGCAGAAAAAAAAGATTGGAAATCAATATGTCATCATAAGGACTTGCATTTATTTTTCTCCAATTATTTCCCACCTCCCATCCCTCAAAATATTTTGATGCTTACCTTAAGGGATGGGCAAATGTGGAAAGTAGCTAGCGGACAATCATCTTTAGTCTTTTACACATTTTTTAAAGGGGTGTGGAAAACAACAGGACATTCAAAGCTCTTGAAATTCTAGTTGCATGAACTCAGGTCCAAACTTTTTTGTTTGTTTTGTTTTGTTTTTGGGCCACACCCGGCAGTGCTCAGGGGTTATTCCTGGCTGTCTGCTCAGAAATAGCTCCTGGCAGGCACGGGGGACCATATGGGACACCGGGATTCAAACCAACCACCTTTGGTCCTGGATCGGCTGCTTGCAAGGCAAATGCCGCTATGCTATCTCTCCGGGCCCCAATCTTATTTTTTTTTAAACCTATTTAATTATAACAACAAGTATCCATATCCAATATTCAGTATTCTTGGTAAAATGGGAATTTTTAGCTTGCCTTTAATGAAGAAGCCTGGAAGTAATGGAATCAGAAATTAGAACTAATAAGAACCAACTCATTTATGCTTGATAAAGTAAACCACTATTTTTGGACATGAAATTCACTTTGGGTTGTACTTGGCAAGTGTAATCGCAAAGGGTGTAGAAATTATTCAGCTAGAAAAGTCCCTTGAAATTCCCTAAAATGTCACAAAAGTTTGGGAATTCAGAAAGGCACAAGCTTTTCGTTTTATAAACATTGGAAAACTTTAAGATTACTCCTGTCCTAAAAATGACTTCATTTGGATTTTCTGTTTCATTCCTAAGAGAGGAAGTCTGATGGATGAAAGTGAAAAGTGTGGTTCTCCAGTCTGAGTGAGGTAGAGGAATCGGGCTAAAAGCATTACTCAACTAGGAAGAGGATGGAAATTCCACTCTTAATAGCAGGAACAGAGTAGGGTCGAAGGAAATGCAAATGACGCTGAAGCTGAGTCAAAGGTGTTATTTTTAAAAATTCTATTCAAGTGGCCTGAGAGATAATACAGCAGGTAGGGCACTTGCCTTGCACATGGCTGATCCAGGTTCTATCCTGGCATCCCATATGGTTCCCTGACCTCTGTCAGGAGTAATTTTTGAGTGCAGAGCCAGGAATTACCCCCTAAGCACTAATCGGTGTGGCTTCCTAAAGTTTTATTCAATTTTTTCTTATCTTTCCTAGTCCACCTTAAACACGCAATACTGGATCAGTATGAATTTATTTAAACATAGTTTGAAAGTTGAGAAATTACCTAAGATGTGATGAGAAATTCATGGTTAGTCTAAAAGGGAAAATAAATATTTAAATCAATGACTCTGCTATAAGATACTTATCAACTTCTAATTTTAGAGATGGGAGATGACTCAGAGGACTGAGTTATGCTGGAATACTTGGTTGAATCCCCAGCACCAATGAGTACCACAAGCCCTTCCCCACCTCAGCCCATCCCTCACTCCCCGAGAAAAGGGATTGGTGGGGTCAGAGAGATAGCACAGTGGATAGGATATTGTCTTGCATGTGGCCTACTGGGGTTCTATCCCGGCATCCCTTATGGTTCCCTGAGCCTGCCAGGAGTGATTTCTGAGCTCAGAGCCAGGAGTAACCCCTCAGGCAGTGCAGGTGTGGCCCAAAAACAAAAAACAGTTTGCTCACTTTTGCAGAAATAAACTAACTTCTATTATTTATGCAGTTGGCACATTTTACTCTTATCTCATGAACTATCAAAATCAGATTAGATATTAAAAGATTGGTATTATGACTTAAATAGCAGTTTAGAAATAGCAAATATTAAAAAAAAAGAAATATAGCAAATATTCAAAATCATTGTACTTAATCAGAAACTGTCCTTACAAGGGTCTTTTTTTTGGGGGGGGGGGTGCTTGGGTCATACCCAGAGTGGATAGGGTGGGAGGTTTGGGATGCCAGAAATTGAACCTGGGTTGGCCCCTTGCAAGGCAAAAAGCCCTACCGGCTCTACTATTGCTCTGCCTTCCTTTTGTTCTACCTTCCTTTTAAGTCAAAATTTGTGGTAAGGGGGCTGGATTGATAGCACAGCCGTAAGGTGTTTGCCTTGCACATGGCCAAAACAGGACAGACTGAGCCTGTCAGGAGTGACTTCTGAGCGCAGAGCCAGGAGTAATTCTTTTTTTTTTGTTTTGGTTTTGGTTTTGGTTTTTCGGGCCACACCCGTTTGATGCTCAGGGGTTACTCCTGGCTAAGTGCTCAGAAATTGCCCCTAAAAAAAAAAAAAGAAAAAGAAATTGCCCCTGGCTTGGGGGGACCATCTGGGACGCCGGGGGTTCGAACTGTGGTCCTTCAAGCTTGCAAGGCAGACACCTTACCTCTAGTGCCACCTCGCCGGCACCAGGAGTAACTCTTGAGCGTTGCCAGGTGTGACCCCAAAACCAAAAATAAAAAAAAAAATAGATGTGGTAGGATAGGCCCTTAAGTTTTTTCTTAAAACAAAAACAAAAAAAATTTTTTTTAATTTAAAAATTTTGAAATCTGGGGCCAGGGCAATTTCTGAGTGCTTAGCCAGGAGTAACTCCTGAGCATCAAACGGGTGTGGCCTGAAAAACCAAAAAAAACATTTTTTTTTGAAACAAAATGTGCCAATATACTTCTAATCACTTTCTAGAGTCCTTTCCTATTTTCCCACTCTCTTTAGTAATCATTTTGTTTACTAAGTATTTTTTTTACAAACAAACATGATGGCTTCCTTTTTCCCCCACCACATCCTGCTGTGCTCTGGTCTTACTCCTGGCTCTGTGTTCAGGGATCACTCCTAGCAGGCCCAGGTAAAGTATGGGATGGCAGAAATTGAACCCCGTTTGGCTGTGTGCAAGGCAAACTCCCTACCTGCTTGTCTACTCACTTCAGCAAAGCAAGATTTTTTAAACACAAATTTACTTAGAAATTCGTGTTTGAGAGAGTGGAAATGTCTTCTCAAGGGTGGAAATAAGCAAAGGAACAGGCCAGTGAGATCTTCGCTCAAGAGAACAGGGGCCTGAAAAGTGAACCTCAGCTCAGTTCTCTAGTCAAGTTTGTTTTCATTGGACATCACTTGTTCCCTAGACTTGTTTCTTTATATTCACATTTGTGTGAGATCATCTATTGTCTTTCTCCTTCGGATTTCACTTACAGCAGCCTGCAGGATTTCATTGTTTCTTAGAACTGAGAAGTATTCTATTTTGGGGGGGGGGGGTTGGGTTTTTGGATCACACCCGACAGCGCTCAGGGGTTCCTCCTGGCTCAGAAATTGCTCCTGGCAGGCTCCAAGGACCATATGGGATGCTGGGACTTGAACCACTGTCCTTCTGCATGCAAGGCAAACACCCTACCTCTATGCTATTTCTTCGGCCCCAGAACTGAGAAGTATTCTTTGTACAACGTTTCTTTTTTTTTTTTTTTTTTTTTGATTTTTGGGCCACACCCTGTGACGCTCAGGGGTTACTCCTGGCTATGCGCTCAGAAGTCGCTCCTGGCTTCTTGGGGGACCATATGGGACGCCGGGGGATCGAACCGCGGTCCGTCCTAGGCTAGCGCAGGCAAGGCAGGCACCTTACCTCCAGCGCCACCGCCCGGCCCCTGTACAACGTTTCTTAACTTTTTTTTTCTTACTTTGGGGGAGGACCACACCCCGGAATGCTTAGGGGTTACTCCTGGAATTACTCTGCACCAGAATTACTCCTGGAGATGCTCATAGGTGCTGGGGTTTGAAAGAACCTCTGTAGTAATTCGCCCTCTTTATGTTTGGGGATGGGGAGTTTAGGACTACATCCAGAGATGCTCAGGGGTTACTTCTAGCTCTGCACTTAAGAATCACTCCTGGCAGTGCTGGGAGAACCATATGGAATGCTGGATATGCCTTGTTCAGTAGCATCTGAAACACTTTTTAGTCTTGACTCTTGATCCCCTCTAGTGTGATGCTTCCTAGTACTTGTGGTTGAGTGAATTTGGTGTAAAATCAACACATTTTCCGGAATGTCATTATAATATCTATATCTGTATATTCCATGCAAATATATACATGACACAATTGAAACCTGTCATTTTTACCAAAGTCAACAGTATTACTAGAGGCTGGAGCTATAAGGCACAGCGAATAGGGCGTTTGCTTTGCCTGGGTTGGATCCCTGACATCTCATATGGTCCCCCAGAGCCTGTCAGAAGTGATTTTTGCTGAGTGCCTCCTGGTGTGGCCCCCAAACCATAAACAAACAACAAAAATATTACTAGAGGACGATAAAGAGACATTGATCGGATTCAGCAAAAATTAAAAGTCGCTCTTTCGGTCCAAACCCCAAATCCACTTGATCTTCAATTTGCAAAGGGTTTTGGGGTTTCATTTTGGATGAAAACGAAGATGGCTTTTCATCGTAGCAGACTGAAAAAGTTAAACACTAGTTCGCTATGAAAAAAACCTGGGTTGTGTAACTTCTCCCGCTTCCTTCCAAAAAATAGTAAATGCCATTTTCTTCCAGCACCCCCCAACCCCCCTAGACTTTCTCTGGTGAAGGTCGCTCTCCTAGAAGTTCTCAAAAAACTGATGCAAAAAAAAAAAGAAAGAAAAAAAAAAAAAAGATGCAACTTGGGGGGAAACGTCTGTGAGGAAAACATGAAGCACCCAACCCCCCCGTGAGAGGAACTCCGCTTCCTATGAGTTCTCGAAACTTCCCCTGAGTCGGGAGGGGGTGCAGGAAAAAAGCGAGACATCCCAACACAAACCCAACCGCTTTCCTTCCGGCAGGCTCGGATTTCAGGGCCCCCGCGCGCCCACCCGCCGAGCCCCGACAGCGCCGAGCCCTCCCTCGAGCGCTCGACTGCCCGCCGCCTACGTGCGCGCGCAGGCGCTCTGGGTGGCGCTCGGGCGGGCGGGCCGGCCCGACACCGCCTCTGCCTATCGATTGGCGGAGGGGCGGAGGGGGCGGGGCCTCAGAGACAAACCCCGCCCACCCAACAGAGCCCCGCCCCCGGCGCGGCTACCCCGAGAGGCGCGCACGTGCCCCGCTGGCTTTCGGAGGCGCGGCGGACGGTCCGGTACGAACCAGCCCCGGCGGCCGCTGCTGCAAGTTCCCGGGACCGCGCGCTCCTGCCGCTCGCCACCGCCTCTGCACCCTCCGGAGCGGCGCGCGCGGCGCTGCCCCAGTAAGTGGCGGGAACGGGCGGGGAGAAGTCGGAGGCAGCTGCGGGCAGCGCGCGGTTTCTAACCTCTCAGGCCGCGGCCCCCGCGATGCTGTGGCTGCATTCGACCCCCGCCCGGTGTGAGGCGGGTGTGGGCTTTCGGGGTTTCCCGGGCAGGCCCCCCCCCCACTCGTTTAACACTGCTCTTTCGAGGGGCCCTGGGATTCGCTCAACGAGGAGACTGTGGATCCGGGCTTCCCGCCACCTTGGCTTTGCAGCTTGGAGAGGGGGGTCCAATTCGCCCGCCTTGCCGGAGAACACACACGTTGCACCGGGCCTTTTCCAGCCTAGTTCCCCCCCCCCCAAATATGAATAACAACGGAGCTTTTTTGGTTTGGGTTTGGGGTCACACCCTACAGCTCTCAGGGGTTCCTCCTGGCTCTGCACTCAGAAATCGCTCCTGGCAGGCCTCGGGGGGACCCTATGGGATGCCGGGATTCGAACCACCGACCTTCTCCATGCTATCTCTCTGGCCCAGAAGCTATTTTTTAAGGTTCTGGAAATGGTCCCAGAGGGCACTCAAATAAAATTTAACAGATGGCTCTAAAAATTTACTATTTTAAACGCATAGCCTATGTAGATCTACATGGATATATGGAGCAGCCAGCGCATCTGTTAGTTAAAAACTCAGCTTGGTTGAGAATTGGTTAAAAAAAAAAAAGGAAAAGGAAAAGGAGCCCCTCGGGTCTGGGGTCTGTCTGGATCCACTTGGAGGTTTTTCTTTCTTTCTTTCTTTGGTTTTTGGGTCACACCCGGCAGCTTTCAGGGGCTACTCCTGGCTCTATACTCAGAAATCGCTCCTGGCAGGCTCGCTTGGGGGACCGTATGGGATGCCGGGATTCGAACCACCAACCTTCTGAATGCAAAGCAAACGCCTTCCTTGCTATCTCTCCGGCCCCCCACTTGGAACTTTTAAACCCTTTAACTTGAGACGGGGCTGCTGTGCTGTTTTCAGCCCCAGCCCCGGTGTGTGTTGTGCTTTGCCTGCCAGCCTTGAACTTCACCTACCGCTGCCCAGATAGATGCCATTCTTATTTTTTGTCTCTCAGGGAACTGGGTCTCCAAGCTTTTCTTTTCTGGCAGAGAACTTGACGAAATTTACTTGCATTTTCCGAGTTTATAGATCCCTGCATTGATTGAACGGATTGCAAGATATGCCTCCTTGGTCCTTATCTCTGCCGGGGTTCGGTGCAGAGATTGCCTCGGGAAGTTAGCTCAAAGAGGAACTTTCGCTCACCAGGGAACAATCAGAAAAGTCTTGAAGTGATTTCAGATTTCAGGCTCAGCTTTAAACACTTTTCAGCTGCTTTTGCAGAAGCGTTGAAATAAAAAAACAAATACATAAACACGTCCAGAAAGCGTTTCTTTGGATTGGTCATCAGATTTTATCTAGTTGTTGGTATATCAACATATATGCTCTGTTCTTTTCGTTGGGAGTGATGGGTCAATTTTTTTTTCCTCCACTCTCTTTTCTGAACTTGGGGAGAAGCCAGGGAGATGAAGTTGATGTACTTCTGGCCTCTGATTAGATACTTTTTTTAACTCTTGCCTGAGCCAGTTTTTTAAAACTGTTGCTTCTTTTCTGTTTCACATGAATGCTTATCTCCTCGGGAACCTGCAAGCATTTGTGTTTGTCATCTTTCCCTATAGACACAGTAAGAATGTTCGAATATTCGACTTTTCCTGCGGCTACTTTTCACCTATCCTTAACATTGATTAAGTCATGTTTGCTTTGAATAACACTAAAACATAATATCTAGTGATTCCTCCGTCAAACATGTGCATGAGAAACTTTTCTTCCTTTTTCTAAAATGTTGCTCCTTTGTCTACTCTGACTTGATTAAGGAGTCCTCTAATGAGGGTTTTTCTTTTTTCTCCCTTGCCCTCACTTGGTTTCTACTGTCTTGTTTAGGAATTGTCATTTCCTTTACGGTGCTTTAATCTTTTGGGGTTTTTGCCATGGAGATCAAAGTCAAATTGTTTGGTACCTGCAGTTGTTTAGTTTACAGAATCCTTGGCCACTTTAGTTCTTAGGTAAAGGCTTTTTGATTCCAAAGTCTTTAATGATTACCAATGAGCTTTGAGCCTGGATTTTCTAAAAGAGAAGCTGAGAGGGAGAAATGGTAGATATTTTTAAGCAAGAATTTTTCTGTAAACCTCAGATTTTCAAAGTGGAAGTACCCATTCAAGTCTAGATTTTTTTTTTTATTCCTCTTGACTTAAATTATCATTGTTTCTCTGTGTTCTTTTGGGTAGATCTAGATCTTTTGGGTAGGCATATTTCAGCCTTGGCAATTTTCACATGATTTTGTCTCACAGTTTTGCTTTGGTGACATCTCAATTTAGCTGAGTTTTTGTCATATATATGTGCTGGCTGCTCCATATATCCATGTATATCTACATAGGCATGCGTTTAAAACAGTATTTTAGAGCCATCTGTTAGTTTTATTTTGGTGCCCTCTATGACCATTTTCAGAACAGAACCTTAAAAACAGCTTCTGTTGCTATTTTTCAAAGTCATTTCTTTAAATGGGATATGAACATGTATTGGTTTCAAGGATTGACTTCTTGTAGGCTGCTTAATGGATGCAGACATATTGGAGTAAGTCAAAAATTTTCAGTTGATTGTATTTGAATGATTTGAGTGTCTAGTACTTGTGCGTGTGGTTCAGTGGATTCTGAAACATGCACTTAACTGTAAGATTTCAATGATGTGATACTGTTGGGGTCCTCAAACTTTTTAAACAGGGGTCCAGTTCACTGTCCCAGACCATTGGAGGGTCTGACTATAGTAAAAACAAAACTTATGAACGAATTCTTATGCACACTGCATATATCTTATTTTGCAATGAAGAAACAAAACAGATACAAATACATATGTGGCCCACAGGCCATAGTTTGAGGACCACTGGTAAATGAATTGTAATATCTAGACAATGAATTTCTAAGACTGAATTTCCAATCTGAATAGTCAGGACCATAGAGATATAGCCTGATTTTTTAAATAAATTGCTCTTTTCATTGTTTTCTATTTTAGTAACTTTTCACTGTACTGTCCACATTTGTGCATGAACCTCTACCGTGTATGTCTTTATTGTTGTGAAAATGCCTTCCCTTTTAGTAATTTTAGAAAGGATATAAGCTCAGTCTCTAATTTTATATTTCTCCATGGTTAGAGTCCCTAGTCTATACTAGGCACTGGACAAGTGAAAGCAGTGTGACTGCAATTTCTTTTTAGGATTCTGCACTTTTTTTTTTTTTTTTTTTTTTTTTTTTTTAATTTTAGAAATTGTCTGGCAGTGGAAATGTAGATCCATTGACAAAACTAAACCAGCAGTTGGGGCTCATTTTCACTAGGTGCTACCAGGTTGATAAAGCTAAGTTAATTAGTTTTTTTCTCTGAACAATTCAGTAATTAACTGTTATGTATTACTCTATGGGAGGAAGTAGAACACTATTATTTCTTGCAGGATTATGAATTTTTAAATGTTTATGAGATCGGCCCTTGCTAGTTTCTTTAACATTGACGACATTTGGGGCTGGTGAGGTGGCGCTAGAGGTAAGGTGTCTGCCTTGCAAGCGCTAGCCAAGGAATGGACTGCCGTTCGATCCCCCGGCGCCCCATATGGTCCCCCCAAGTCAGGGGCAGTTTCTGAGCGCTTAGCCAGGAGTAACCCCTGAGCATCAAACGGGTGTGGCCTGAAAAACAAAAAAAAACAAAAAAACAAACAAACATTGACAACATTTAAACTAATGTGGTTCCATAAAGGTGGTATTGAATGTGTGGATTACACTTCTGATCTTATTTTGACTTTTACTTTGAATCTCTCAGAGAAATCTTTGGTTGTCTGCATAGAATATTTTTGGATATAATCTGATGTTATAAACCTGGGGAGAATCTTACATCCAAGATTGACTATCTAAACTAGAGTGTCATATAATAATTTAGTTCTGCAGATGATCTAAATTTATTATGATAATTTTTCCTTCTCCCCTGCAAAAATTAATAAATGAAAATAAGACCATTTCTATACCCCCAATTCTTGTGCTGCATGCTAGCACCTGTCTTCTGAAAATGTGCTGAACATGATTGATGAACAGGTGACAAAGAACATTTCAGGACCTTTCTTCCAGGAGTTGAAAAGAAGCCAACCCAATCATGTTGAATTCATTTTTGGAATATTTTATGAACAATGCACAATGAAGAATATTTTTTTGTCCCTTTAGATTTCATGCTAGTTTTCCCCACTATCATGGGGAGAATACTTTCTTTAGCCTACTTTGGCTTCAATATGCCCTGAACTTTTATTTGGTTATGCCGAGTATTACATTCTTTGTACCATCAAAGGCCATTCCCTCACACACATCCCAAGTCCAATGGAGACCTAATAGTGACAGTATATCGTGTCACTAGGGCTGCTCAAAAATACAGTAATCATGTGGTCTCATTTCATTTATTTTGTTATTTAGGGAGCTCCCTGAGTCACTGGGAGAAAAACCAGTGGCTCAACAGCAATTCAGTACAAGGCCTGAGGGTGCTGTGCTGCTTGGACCCAGCAGTGCTGCAAGATTACCTGGCATCCCTTTCAGTGTCAGGGGGCCTCCAGGACTGTACCTTCCCGGGAGTTGAACCCAAGTCATTCACATGCCTAGAACACATTC